>NC_135747.1:2812236-3149736 GCF_041903045.1 Epinephelus lanceolatus
AGCATCATGTCACTTTTAGTTTTTTCAGCGCCCGAAAAGCATTTTGACAGCATGTTGTCACTTAGGCTGTTGCTTTTGAACAGAATTATTCAGAAACAAGTTTCCAAGCCAGAAACATGTGGTTTGGTGAATTCTATAGTACCAAGGCAGTTTCCTCTGTTTTCCATCACTAGATGGGCAGAAAACAGCATCATGTCACTTTTAGTGTTTTCAGGCCCCGAAAAGCATTTTGAGAGCATGTTGTCACTTAGGCTGTTACTTTTGACCAGAAGCACTCAGAAACAAGTTTCCAAGCCAGAAACATGTACTTTGGTGAAGTCTATAGTAGCAAGGCAGTTTCTTCTGGTTTTCATCACTAGTTGGTCAGAAAACAGCAACATGTCACTTTTAGTGTTTTCAGGGCCCGAAAAGCATTTTGACAGCATGTTGTCACTTAGGCTGCTACTTTTGTCCAGAAACACTCAGAAAAGAGTTTCCAAGCCAGAAACATGTACTTTGGTGAAGTCTATAGTAGCAAGGCAGTTTCTTCTGGTTTTCATCACTAGTTGGTCAGAAAACAGCAACATGTCACTTTTAGTGTTTTCAGGGCCCGAAAAGCATTTTGACAGCATGTTGTCACTTAGGCTGCTACTTTTGTCCAGAAACACTCAGAAACGAGTTTCCAAGCCAGAAACATGTACTTTGGTGAAGTCTATAGTAGCAAGGCAGTTTCTTCTGGTTTTCATCACTAGTTGGTCAGAAAACAGCAACATGTCACTTTTAGTGTTTTCAGGGCCCGAAAAGCATTTTGACAGCATGTTGTCACTTAGGCTGCTACTTTTGTCCAGAAACACTCAGAAAAGAGTTTCCAAGCCAGAAACATGTACTTTGGTGAAGTCTATAGTAGCAAGGCAGTTTCTTCTGGTTTTCATCACTAGTTGGTCAGAAAACAGCAACATGTCACTTTTAGTGTTTTCAGGGCCCGAAAAGCATTTTGACAGCATGTTGTCACTTAGGCTGCTACTTTTGTCCAGAAGCACTCAGAAACTTGTTTCCAAGCCAGAAACATGTACTTTGGTGAAGTCTATAGTAGCAAGGCAGTTTCTTCTGGTTTTCATCACTAGTTGGTCAGAAAACAGCAACATGTCACTTTTAGTGTTTTCAGGGCCCGAAAAGCATTTTGACAGCATGTTGTCACTTAGGCTGCTACTTTTGTCCAGAAACACTCAGAAAAGAGTTTCCAAGCCAGAAACATGTACTTTGGTGAAGTCTATAGTAGCAAGGCAGTTTCTTCTGGTTTCCATCACTAGTTGGTCAGAAAACAGCAACATGTCACTTTTAGTGTTTTCAGGGCCCGAAAAGCATTTTTAGAGCATGTTGTCACTTAGGCTGTTGCTTGTGACCTGAAGCACTCAGAAACAAGTTTCCAAGCCAGAAACATTTGGTTTGGTGAATTCTATAGTAGCAAGGCAGTTTCTTCTGGTTTTCATCACTAGTTGGTCAGAAAACAGCATCATGTCACTTTCAGCATTTTCAGGCCCCGAAAAGCATTTTGAGAGCATGTTGTCACTTAGGCTGTTGCTTGTGACCTGAAGCACTCAGAAACAAGTTTCCAAGCCAGAAACATGTGGTTTGGTGAATTCTATAGTAGCAAGGCAGTTTCCTCTGGTTTCCATCACTAGTTGGGCAGAAAACAGCATCATGTCACTTTTAGTGTTTTCAGGCCCCGAAAAGCATTTTGAGAGCATGTTGTCACTTAGGCTGTTACTTTTGACCAGAAGCACTCAGAAACAAGTTTCCAAGCCAGAAACATGTGGTTTGGTGAAGTCTATAGTAGCAAGGCAGTTTTCTCTGGTTTCCATCACTAGTTGGGCAGAAAACAGCATCATGTCACTTTTAGCGTTTTCAGGCCCCGAAAAGCATTTTGAGAGCATGTTGTCACTTAGGCTGTTGCTTGTGACCAGAAGTATTCAGAAACAAGTTTCCAAGCCAGAAACATGTGGTTTGGTGAATTCCATAGTAGCAAGGCAGTTTCCTCTGGTTTCCATCACTAGTTGCTCAGAAAACAGCATCATGTCACTTTTAGCGTTTTCAGGCCCCGAAAAGCATTTTGAGAGCATGTTGTCACTTAGGCTGTTGCTTGTGACCTGAAGCACTCAGAAACAAGTTTCCAAGCCAGAAACATTTGGTTTGGTGAATTCTATAGTAGCAAGGCAGTTTCTTCTGGTTTTCATCACTAGTTGGTCAGAAAACAGCATCATGTCACTTTCAGCATTTTCAGGCCCCGAAAAGCATTTTGAGAGCATGTTGTCACTTAGGCTGTTGCTTGTGACCTGAAGCACTCAGAAACAAGTTTCCAAGCCAGAAACATGTGGTTTGGTGAATTCTATAGTAGCAAGGCAGTTTCCTCTGGTTTCCATCACTAGTTGGGCAGAAAACAGCATCATGTCACTTTTAGTGTTTTCAGGCCCCGAAAAGCATTTTGAGAGCATGTTGTCACTTAGGCTGTTACTTTTGACCAGAAGCACTCAGAAACAAGTTTCCAAGCCAGAAACATGTGGTTTGGTGAAGTCTATAGTAGCAAGGCAGTTTTCTCTGGTTTCCATCACTAGTTGGGCAGAAAACAGCATCATGTCACTTTTAGCGTTTTCAGGCCCCGAAAAGCATTTTGAGAGCATGTTGTCACTTAGGCTGTTGCTTGTGACCAGAAGTATTCAGAAACAAGTTTCCAAGCCAGAAACATGTGGTTTGGTGAATTCCATAGTAGCAAGGCAGTTTCCTCTGGTTTCCATCACTAGTTGCTCAGAAAACAGCATCATGTCACTTTTAGCATTTTCAGGCCCCGAAAAGCATTTTGAGAGCATGTTGTCACTTAGGCTGTTACTTTTAACCAGAAGCACTCAGAAACAAGTTTCCAAGCCAGAAACATGTGGTTTGGTGAATTCTATAGTAGCAAGGCAGTTTCCTCTGGTTTACATCACTAGTTGGGCTGAAAACAGCATCATGTCACTTTTAGTTTTTTCAGCGCCCGAAAAGCATTTTGACAGCATGTTGTCACTTAGGCTGTTGCTTTTGAACAGAATTATTCAGAAACAAGTTTCCAAGCCAGAAACATGTGGTTTGGTGAATTCTATAGTACCAAGGCAGTTTCCTCTGTTTTCCATCACTAGATGGGCAGAAAACAGCATCATGTCACTTTTAGTGTTTTCAGGCCCCGAAAAGCATTTTGAGAGCATGTTGTCACTTAGGCTGTTACTTTTGACCAGAAGCACTCAGAAACAAGTTTCCAAGCCAGAAACATGTACTTTGGTGAAGTCTATAGTAGCAAGGCAGTTTCTTCTGGTTTTCATCACTAGTTGGTCAGAAAACAGCAACATGTCACTTTTAGTGTTTTCAGGGCCCGAAAAGCATTTTGACAGCATGTTGTCACTTAGGCTGCTACTTTTGTCCAGAAACACTCAGAAAAGAGTTTCCAAGCCAGAAACATGTACTTTGGTGAAGTCTATAGTAGCAAGGCAGTTTCTTCTGGTTTTCATCACTAGTTGGTCAGAAAACAGCAACATGTCACTTTTAGTGTTTTCAGGGCCCGAAAAGCATTTTGACAGCATGTTGTCACTTAGGCTGCTACTTTTGTCCAGAAACACTCAGAAACGAGTTTCCAAGCCAGAAACATGTACTTTGGTGAAGTCTATAGTAGCAAGGCAGTTTCTTCTGGTTTTCATCACTAGTTGGTCAGAAACAGCAACATGTCACTTTTAGTGTTTTCAGGGCCCGAAAAGCATTTTGACAGCATGTTGTCACTTAGGCTGCTACTTTTGTCCAGAAACACTCAGAAAAGAGTTTCCAAGCCAGAAACATGTACTTTGGTGAAGTCTATAGTAGCAAGGCAGTTTCTTCTGGTTTCCATCACTAGTTGTTCAGAAAACAGCAACATGTCACTTTTAGTGTTTTCAGGCCCCGAAAAGCATTTTTAGAGCATGTTGTCACTTAGGCTGTTGCTTGTGACCTGAAGCACTCAGAAACAAGTTTCCAAGCCAGAAACATTTGGTTTGGTGAATTCTATAGTAGCAAGGCAGTTTCTTCTGGTTTTCATCACTAGTTGGTCAGAAAACAGCATCATGTCACTTTCAGCATTTTCAGGCCCCGAAAAGCATTTTGAGAGCATGTTGTCACTTAGGCTGTTGCTTGTGACCTGAAGCACTCAGAAACAAGTTTCCAAGCCAGAAACATGTGGTTTGGTGAATTCTATAGTAGCAAGGCAGTTTCCTCTGGTTTCCATCACTAGTTGGGCAGAAAACAGCATCATGTCACTTTTAGTGTTTTCAGGCCCCGAAAAGCATTTTGAGAGCATGTTGTCACTTAGGCTGTTACTTTTGACCAGAAGCACTCAGAAACAAGTTTCCAAGCCAGAAACATGTGGTTTGGTGAAGTCTATAGTAGCAAGGCAGTTTTCTCTGGTTTCCATCACTAGTTGGGCAGAAAACAGCATCATGTCACTTTTAGCGTTTTCAGGCCCCGAAAAGCATTTTGAGAGCATGTTGTCACTTAGGCTGTTGCTTGTGACCAGAAGTATTCAGAAACAAGTTTCCAAGCCAGAAACATGTGGTTTGGTGAATTCCATAGTAGCAAGGCAGTTTCCTCTGGTTTCCATCACTAGTTGCTCAGAAAACAGCATCATGTCACTTTTAGCGTTTTCAGGCCCCGAAAAGCATTTTGAGAGCATGTTGTCACTTAGGCTGTTGCTTGTGACCTGAAGCACTCAGAAACAAGTTTCCAAGCCAGAAACATTTGGTTTGGTGAATTCTATAGTAGCAAGGCAGTTTCTTCTGGTTTTCATCACTAGTTGGTCAGAAAACAGCATCATGTCACTTTCAGCATTTTCAGGCCCCGAAAAGCATTTTGAGAGCATGTTGTCACTTAGGCTGTTGCTTGTGACCTGAAGCACTCAGAAACAAGTTTCCAAGCCAGAAACATGTGGTTTGGTGAATTCTATAGTAGCAAGGCAGTTTCCTCTGGTTTCCATCACTAGTTGGGCAGAAAACAGCATCATGTCACTTTTAGTGTTTTCAGGCCCCGAAAAGCATTTTGAGAGCATGTTGTCACTTAGGCTGTTACTTTTGACCAGAAGCACTCAGAAACAAGTTTCCAAGCCAGAAACATGTGGTTTGGTGAAGTCTATAGTAGCAAGGCAGTTTTCTCTGGTTTCCATCACTAGTTGGGCAGAAAACAGCATCATGTCACTTTTAGCGTTTTCAGGCCCCGAAAAGCATTTTGAGAGCATGTTGTCACTTAGGCTGTTGCTTGTGACCAGAAGTATTCAGAAACAAGTTTCCAAGCCAGAAACATGTGGTTTGGTGAATTCCATAGTAGCAAGGCAGTTTCCTCTGGTTTCCATCACTAGTTGCTCAGAAAACAGCATCATGTCACTTTTAGCATTTTCAGGCCCCGAAAAGCATTTTGAGAGCATGTTGTCACTTAGGCTGTTACTTTTAACCAGAAGCACTCAGAAACAAGTTTCCAAGCCAGAAACATGTGGTTTGGTGAATTCTATAGTAGCAAGGCAGTTTCCTCTGGTTTACATCACTAGTTGGGCTGAAAACAGCATCATGTCACTTTTAGTTTTTTCAGCGCCCGAAAAGCATTTTGACAGCATGTTGTCACTTAGGCTGTTGCTTTTGAACAGAATTATTCAGAAACAAGTTTCCAAGCCAGAAACATGTGGTTTGGTGAATTCTATAGTACCAAGGCAGTTTCCTCTGTTTTCCATCACTAGATGGGCAGAAAACAGCATCATGTCACTTTTAGTGTTTTCAGGCCCCGAAAAGCATTTTGAGAGCATGTTGTCACTTAGGCTGTTACTTTTGACCAGAAGCACTCAGAAACAAGTTTCCAAGCCAGAAACATGTACTTTGGTGAAGTCTATAGTAGCAAGGCAGTTTCTTCTGGTTTTCATCACTAGTTGGTCAGAAAACAGCAACATGTCACTTTTAGTGTTTTCAGGGCCCGAAAAGCATTTTGACAGCATGTTGTCACTTAGGCTGCTACTTTTGTCCAGAAACACTCAGAAACGAGTTTCCAAGCCAGAAACATGTACTTTGGTGAAGTCTATAGTAGCAAGGCAGTTTCTTCTGGTTTTCATCACTAGTTGGTCAGAAAACAGCAACATGTCACTTTTAGTGTTTTCAGGGCCCGAAAAGCATTTTGACAGCATGTTGTCACTTAGGCTGTTACTTTTGTCCAGAAGCATTCAGAAACTTGTTTCCAAGCCAGAAACATGTACTTTGGTGAAGTCTATAGTAGCAAGGCAGTTTCTTCTGGTTTTCATCACTAGTTGGTCAGAAAACAGCAACATGTCACTTTTAGTGTTTTCAGGGCCCGAAAAGCATTTTGACAGCATGTTGTCACTTAGGCTGCTACTTTTGTCCAGAAACACTCAGAAACGAGTTTCCAAGCCAGAAACATGTACTTTGGTGAAGTCTATAGTAGCAAGGCAGTTTCTTCTGGTTTTCATCACTAGTTGGTCAGAAAACAGCAACATGTCACTTTTAGTGTTTTCAGGGCCCGAAAAGCATTTTGACAGCATGTTGTCACTTAGGCTGCTACTTTTGTCCAGAAACACTCAGAAACGAGTTTCCAAGCCAGAAACATGTACTTTGGTGAAGTCTATAGTAGCAAGGCAGTTTCTTCTGGTTTTCATCACTAGTTGGTCAGAAAACAGCAACATGTCACTTTTAGTGTTTTCAGGGCCCGAAAAGCATTTTGACAGCATGTTGTCACTTAGGCTGTTACTTTTGTCCAGAAGCATTCAGAAACTTGTTTCCAAGCCAGAAACATGTACTTTGGTGAAGTCTATAGTAGCAAGGCAGTTTCTTCTGGTTTTCATCACTAGTTGGTCAGAAAACAGCAACATGTCACTTTTAGTGTTTTCAGGGCCCGAAAAGCATTTTGACAGCATGTTGTCACTTAGGCTGCTACTTTTGTCCAGAAACACTCAGAAACGAGTTTCCAAGCCAGAAACATGTACTTTGGTGAAGTCTATAGTAGCAAGGCAGTTTCTTCTGGTTTTCATCACTAGTTGGTCAGAAAACAGCAACATGTCACTTTTAGTGTTTTCAGGGCCCGAAAAGCATTTTGACAGCATGTTGTCACTTAGGCTGCTACTTTTGTCCAGAAACACTCAGAAAAGAGTTTCCAAGCCAGAAACATGTACTTTGGTGAAGTCTATAGTAGCAAGGCAGTTTCTTCTGGTTTCCATCACTAGTTGGTCAGAAAACAGCAACATGTCACTTTTAGTGTTTTCAGGGCCCGAAAAGCATTTTGACAGCATCTTGTCACTTAGGCTGTTACTTTTGTCCAGAAACACTCAGAAACGAGTTTCCAAGCCAGAAACATGTACTTTGGTGAAGTCTATAGTAGCAAGGCAGTTTCTTCTGGTTTTCATCACTAGTTGGTCAGAAAACAGCAACATGTCACTTTTAGTGTTTTCAGGGCCCGAAAAGCATTTTGACAGCATGTTGTCACTTAGGCTGCTACTTTTGTCCAGAAACACTCAGAAAAGAGTTTCCAAGCCAGAAACATGTACTTTGGTGAAGTCTATAGTAGCAAGGCAGTTTCTTCTGGTTTCCATCACTAGTTGGTCAGAAAACAGCAACATGTCACTTTTAGTGTTTTCAGGGCCCGAAAAGCATTTTGACAGCATGTTGTCACTTAGGCTGCTACTTTTGTCCAGAAACACTCAGAAACGAGTTTCCAAGCCAGAAACATGTACTTTGGTGAAGTCTATAGTAGCAAGGCAGTTTCTTCTGGTTTTCATCACTAGTTGGTCAGAAAACAGCAACATGTCACTTTTAGTGTTTTCAGGGCCCGAAAAGCATTTTGACAGCATGTTGTCACTTAGGCTGCTACTTTTGTCCAGAAACACTCAGAAACGAGTTTCCAAGCCAGAAACATGTACTTTGGTGAAGTCTATAGTAGCAAGGCAGTTTCTTCTGGTTTTCATCACTAGTTGGTCAGAAAACAGCAACATGTCACTTTTAGTGTTTTCAGGGCCCGAAAAGCATTTTGACAGCATGTTGTCACTTAGGCTGTTACTTTTGTCCAGAAGCATTCAGAAACTTGTTTCCAAGCCAGAAACATGTACTTTGGTGAAGTCTATAGTAGCAAGGCAGTTTCTTCTGGTTTTCATCACTAGTTGGTCAGAAAACAGCAACATGTCACTTTTAGTGTTTTCAGGGCCCGAAAAGCATTTTGACAGCATGTTGTCACTTAGGCTGCTACTTTTGTCCAGAAACACTCAGAAACGAGTTTCCAAGCCAGAAACATGTACTTTGGTGAAGTCTATAGTAGCAAGGCAGTTTCTTCTGGTTTTCATCACTAGTTGGTCAGAAAACAGCAACATGTCACTTTTAGTGTTTTCAGGGCCCGAAAAGCATTTTGACAGCATCTTGTCACTTAGGCTGCTACTTTTGTCCAGAAACACTCAGAAACGAGTTTCCAAGCCAGAAACATGTACTTTGGTGAAGTCTATAGTAGCAAGGCAGTTTCTTCTGGTTTTCATCACTAGTTGGTCAGAAACAGCAACATGTCACTTTTAGTGTTTTCAGGGCCCGAAAAGCATTTTGACAGCATGTTGTCACTTAGGCTGTTACTTTTGTCCAGAAGCACTCAGAAACTTGTTTCCAAGCCAGAAACATGTACTTTGGTGAAGTCTATAGTAGCAAGGCAGTTTCTTCTGGTTTTCATCACTAGTTGGTCAGAAAACAGCAACATGTCACTTTTAGTGTTTTCAGGGCCCGAAAAGCATTTTGACAGCATGTTGTCACTTAGGCTGCTACTTTTGTCCAGAAACACTCAGAAACGAGTTTCCAAGCCAGAAACATGTACTTTGGTGAAGTCTATAGTAGCAAGGCAGTTTCTTCTGGTTTCCCATCACTAGTTGGTCAGAAAACAGCAACATGTCACTTTTAGTGTTTTCAGGGCCCGAAAAGCATTTTGACAGCATGTTGTCACTTAGGCTGTTACTTTTGTCCAGAAGCACTCAGAAACTTGTTTCCAAGCCAGAAACATGTACTTTGGTGAAGTCTATAGTAGCAAGGCAGTTTCTTCTGGTTTTCATCACTAGTTGGTCAGAAAACAGCAACATGTCACTTTTAGTGTTTTCAGGGCCCGAAAAGCATTTTGACAGCATGTTGTCACTTAGGCTGCTACTTTTGTCCAGAAACACTCAGAAACGAGTTTCCAAGCCAGAAACATGTACTTTGGTGAAGTCTATAGTAGCAAGGCAGTTTCTTCTGGTTTCCATCACTAGTTGGTCAGAAAACAGCAACATGTCACTTTTAGTGTTTTCAGGGCCCGAAAAGCATTTTGACAGCATGTTGTCACTTAGGCTGTTACTTTTGTCCAGAAGCACTCAGAAACTTGTTTCCAAGCCAGAAACATGTACTTTGGTGAAGTCTATAGTAGCAAGGCAGTTTCTTCTGGTTTTCATCACTAGTTGGTCAGAAAACAGCAACATGTCACTTTTAGTGTTTTCAGGGCCCGAAAAGCATTTTGACAGCATGTTGTCACTTAGGCTGCTACTTTTGTCCAGAAACACTCAGAACGAGTTTCCAAGCCAGAAACATGTACTTTGGTGAAGTCTATAGTAGCAAGGCAGTTTCTTCTGGTTTTCATCACTAGTTGGTCAGAAAACAGCAACATGTCACTTTTAGTGTTTTCAGGGCCCGAAAAGCATTTTGACAGCATGTTGTCACTTAGGCTGCTACTTTTGTCCAGAAACACTCAGAAACGAGTTTCCAAGCCAGAAACATGTACTTTGGTGAAGTCTATAGTAGCAAGGCAGTTTCTTCTGGTTTTCATCACTAGTTGGTCAGAAAACAGCAACATGTCACTTTTAGTGTTTTCAGGGCCCGAAAAGCATTTTGACAGCATGTTGTCACTTAGGCTGCTACTTTTGTCCAGAAGCACTCAGAAACTTGTTTCCAAGCCAGAAACATGTACTTTGGTGAAGTCTATAGTAGCAAGGCAGTTTCTTCTGGTTTTCATCACTAGTTGGTCAGAAAACAGCAACATGTCACTTTTAGTGTTTTCAGGGCCCGAAAAGCATTTTGACAGCATGTTGTCACTTAGGCTGCTACTTTTGTCCAGAAACACTCAGAAAAGAGTTTCCAAGCCAGAAACATGTACTTTGGTGAAGTCTATAGTAGCAAGGCAGTTTCTTCTGGTTTCCATCACTAGTTGGTCAGAAAACAGCAACATGTCACTTTTAGTGTTTTCAGGGCCCGAAAAGCATTTTTAGAGCATGTTGTCACTTAGGCTGTTGCTTGTGACCTGAAGCACTCAGAAACAAGTTTCCAAGCCAGAAACATTTGGTTTGGTGAATTCTATAGTAGCAAGGCAGTTTCTTCTGGTTTTCATCACTAGTTGGTCAGAAAACAGCATCATGTCACTTTCAGCATTTTCAGGCCCCGAAAAGCATTTTGAGAGCATGTTGTCACTTAGGCTGTTGCTTGTGACCTGAAGCACTCAGAAACAAGTTTCCAAGCCAGAAACATGTGGTTTGGTGAATTCTATAGTAGCAAGGCAGTTTCCTCTGGTTTCCATCACTAGTTGGGCATAAAACAGCATCATGTCACTTTTAGTGTTTTCAGGCCCCGAAAAGCATTTTGAGAGCATGTTGTCACTTAGGCTGTTACTTTTGACCAGAAGCACTCAGAAACAAGTTTCCAAGCCAGAAACATGTGGTTTGGTGAAGTCTATAGTAGCAAGGCAGTTTTCTCTGGTTTCCATCACTAGTTGGGCAGAAAACAGCATCATGTCACTTTTAGCGTTTTCAGGCCCCGAAAAGCATTTTGAGAGCATGTTGTCACTTAGGCTGTTGCTTGTGACCAGAAGTATTCAGAAACAAGTTTCCAAGCCAGAAACATGTGGTTTGGTGAATTCCATAGTAGCAAGGCAGTTTCCTCTGGTTTCCATCACTAGTTGCTCAGAAAACAGCATCATGTCACTTTTAGCGTTTTCAGGCCCCGAAAAGCATTTTGAGAGCATGTTGTCACTTAGGCTGTTGCTTGTGACCTGAAGCACTCAGAAACAAGTTTCCAAGCCAGAAACATTTGGTTTGGTGAATTCTATAGTAGCAAGGCAGTTTCTTCTGGTTTTCATCACTAGTTGGTCAGAAAACAGCATCATGTCACTTTCAGCATTTTCAGGCCCCGAAAAGCATTTTGAGAGCATGTTGTCACTTAGGCTGTTGCTTGTGACCTGAAGCACTCAGAAACAAGTTTCCAAGCCAGAAACATGTGGTTTGGTGAATTCTATAGTAGCAAGGCAGTTTCCTCTGGTTTCCATCACTAGTTGGGCAGAAAACAGCATCATGTCACTTTTAGTGTTTTCAGGCCCCGAAAAGCATTTTGAGAGCATGTTGTCACTTAGGCTGTTACTTTTGACCAGAAGCACTCAGAAACAAGTTTCCAAGCCAGAAACATGTGGTTTGGTGAAGTCTATAGTAGCAAGGCAGTTTTCTCTGGTTTCCATCACTAGTTGGGCAGAAAACAGCATCATGTCACTTTTAGCGTTTTCAGGCCCCGAAAAGCATTTTGAGAGCATGTTGTCACTTAGGCTGTTGCTTGTGACCAGAAGTATTCAGAAACAAGTTTCCAAGCCAGAAACATGTGGTTTGGTGAATTCCATAGTAGCAAGGCAGTTTCCTCTGGTTTCCATCACTAGTTGCTCAGAAAACAGCATCATGTCACTTTTAGCATTTTCAGGCCCCGAAAAGCATTTTGAGAGCATGTTGTCACTTAGGCTGTTACTTTTAACCAGAAGCACTCAGAAACAAGTTTCCAAGCCAGAAACATGTGGTTTGGTGAATTCTATAGTAGCAAGGCAGTTTCCTCTGGTTTACATCACTAGTTGGGCTGAAAACAGCATCATGTCACTTTTAGTTTTTTCAGCGCCCGAAAAGCATTTTGACAGCATGTTGTCACTTAGGCTGTTGCTTTTGAACAGAATTATTCAGAAACAAGTTTCCAAGCCAGAAACATGTGGTTTGGTGAATTCTATAGTACCAAGGCAGTTTCCTCTGTTTTCCATCACTAGATGGGCAGAAAACAGCATCATGTCACTTTTAGTGTTTTCAGGCCCCGAAAAGCATTTTGAGAGCATGTTGTCACTTAGGCTGTTACTTTTGACCAGAAGCACTCAGAAACAAGTTTCCAAGCCAGAAACATGTACTTTGGTGAAGTCTATAGTAGCAAGGCAGTTTCTTCTGGTTTTCATCACTAGTTGGTCAGAAAACAGCAACATGTCACTTTTAGTGTTTTCAGGGCCCGAAAAGCATTTTGACAGCATGTTGTCACTTAGGCTGCTACTTTTGTCCAGAAACACTCAGAAACGAGTTTCCAAGCCAGAAACATGTACTTTGGTGAAGTCTATAGTAGCAAGGCAGTTTCTTCTGGTTTTCATCACTAGTTGGTCAGAAAACAGCAACATGTCACTTTTAGTGTTTTCAGGGCCCGAAAAGCATTTTGACAGCATGTTGTCACTTAGGCTGCTACTTTTGTCCAGAAACACTCAGAAACGAGTTTCCAAGCCAGAAACATGTACTTTGGTGAAGTCTATAGTAGCAAGGCAGTTTCTTCTGGTTTTCATCACTAGTTGGTCAGAAAACAGCAACATGTCACTTTTAGTGTTTTCAGGGCCCGAAAAGCATTTTGACAGCATGTTGTCACTTAGGCTGCTACTTTTGTCCAGAAACACTCAGAAAAGAGTTTCCAAGCCAGAAACATGTACTTTGGTGAAGTCTATAGTAGCAAGGCAGTTTCTTCTGGTTTCCATCACTAGTTGTTCAGAAAACAGCAACATGTCACTTTTAGTGTTTTCAGGCCCCGAAAAGCATTTTTAGAGCATGTTGTCACTTAGGCTGTTGCTTGTGACCTGAAGCACTCAGAAACAAGTTTCCAAGCCAGAAACATTTGGTTTGGTGAATTCTATAGTAGCAAGGCAGTTTCTTCTGGTTTTCATCACTAGTTGGTCAGAAAACAGCATCATGTCACTTTCAGCATTTTCAGGCCCCGAAAAGCATTTTGAGAGCATGTTGTCACTTAGGCTGTTGCTTGTGACCTGAAGCACTCAGAAACAAGTTTCCAAGCCAGAAACATGTGGTTTGGTGAATTCTATAGTAGCAAGGCAGTTTCCTCTGGTTTCCATCACTAGTTGGGCAGAAAACAGCATCATGTCACTTTTAGTGTTTTCAGGCCCCGAAAAGCATTTTGAGAGCATGTTGTCACTTAGGCTGTTACTTTTGACCAGAAGCACTCAGAAACAAGTTTCCAAGCCAGAAACATGTGGTTTGGTGAAGTCTATAGTAGCAAGGCAGTTTTCTCTGGTTTCCATCACTAGTTGGGCAGAAAACAGCATCATGTCACTTTTAGCGTTTTCAGGCCCCGAAAAGCATTTTGAGAGCATGTTGTCACTTAGGCTGTTGCTTGTGACCAGAAGTATTCAGAAACAAGTTTCCAAGCCAGAAACATGTGGTTTGGTGAATTCCATAGTAGCAAGGCAGTTTCCTCTGGTTTCCATCACTAGTTGCTCAGAAAACAGCATCATGTCACTTTTAGCGTTTTCAGGCCCCGAAAAGCATTTTGAGAGCATGTTGTCACTTAGGCTGTTGCTTGTGACCTGAAGCACTCAGAAACAAGTTTCCAAGCCAGAAACATTTGGTTTGGTGAATTCTATAGTAGCAAGGCAGTTTCTTCTGGTTTTCATCACTAGTTGGTCAGAAAACAGCATCATGTCACTTTCAGCATTTTCAGGCCCCGAAAAGCATTTTGAGAGCATGTTGTCACTTAGGCTGTTGCTTGTGACCTGAAGCACTCAGAAACAAGTTTCCAAGCCAGAAACATGTGGTTTGGTGAATTCTATAGTAGCAAGGCAGTTTCCTCTGGTTTCCATCACTAGTTGGGCAGAAAACAGCATCATGTCACTTTTAGTGTTTTCAGGCCCCGAAAAGCATTTTGAGAGCATGTTGTCACTTAGGCTGTTACTTTTGACCAGAAGCACTCAGAAACAAGTTTCCAAGCCAGAAACATGTGGTTTGGTGAAGTCTATAGTAGCAAGGCAGTTTTCTCTGGTTTCCATCACTAGTTGGGCAGAAAACAGCATCATGTCACTTTTAGCGTTTTCAGGCCCCGAAAAGCATTTTGAGAGCATGTTGTCACTTAGGCTGTTGCTTGTGACCAGAAGTATTCAGAAACAAGTTTCCAAGCCAGAAACATGTGGTTTGGTGAATTCCATAGTAGCAAGGCAGTTTCCTCTGGTTTCCATCACTAGTTGCTCAGAAAACAGCATCATGTCACTTTTAGCATTTTCAGGCCCCGAAAAGCATTTTGAGAGCATGTTGTCACTTAGGCTGTTACTTTTAACCAGAAGCACTCAGAAACAAGTTTCCAAGCCAGAAACATGTGGTTTGGTGAATTCTATAGTAGCAAGGCAGTTTCCTCTGGTTTACATCACTAGTTGGGCTGAAAACAGCATCATGTCACTTTTAGTTTTTTCAGCGCCCGAAAAGCATTTTGACAGCATGTTGTCACTTAGGCTGTTGCTTTTGAACAGAATTATTCAGAAACAAGTTTCCAAGCCAGAAACATGTGGTTTGGTGAATTCTATAGTACCAAGGCAGTTTCCTCTGTTTTCCATCACTAGATGGGCAGAAAACAGCATCATGTCACTTTTAGTGTTTTCAGGCCCCGAAAAGCATTTTGAGAGCATGTTGTCACTTAGGCTGTTACTTTTGACCAGAAGCACTCAGAAACAAGTTTCCAAGCCAGAAACATGTACTTTGGTGAAGTCTATAGTAGCAAGGCAGTTTCTTCTGGTTTTCATCACTAGTTGGTCAGAAAACAGCAACATGTCACTTTTAGTGTTTTCAGGGCCCGAAAAGCATTTTGACAGCATGTTGTCACTTAGGCTGCTACTTTTGTCCAGAAACACTCAGAAACGAGTTTCCAAGCCAGAAACATGTACTTTGGTGAAGTCTATAGTAGCAAGGCAGTTTCTTCTGGTTTTCATCACTAGTTGGTCAGAAAACAGCAACATGTCACTTTTAGTGTTTTCAGGGCCCGAAAAGCATTTTGACAGCATGTTGTCACTTAGGCTGCTACTTTTGTCCAGAAACACTCAGAAACGAGTTTCCAAGCCAGAAACATGTACTTTGGTGAAGTCTATAGTAGCAAGGCAGTTTCTTCTGGTTTTCATCACTAGTTGGTCAGAAAACAGCAACATGTCACTTTTAGTGTTTTCAGGGCCCGAAAAGCATTTTGACAGCATGTTGTCACTTAGGCTGTTACTTTTGTCCAGAAGCATTCAGAAACTTGTTTCCAAGCCAGAAACATGTACTTTGGTGAAGTCTATAGTAGCAAGGCAGTTTCTTCTGGTTTTCATCACTAGTTGGTCAGAAAACAGCAACATGTCACTTTTAGTGTTTTCAGGGCCCGAAAAGCATTTTGACAGCATGTTGTCACTTAGGCTGCTACTTTTGTCCAGAAACACTCAGAAACGAGTTTCCAAGCCAGAAACATGTACTTTGGTGAAGTCTATAGTAGCAAGGCAGTTTCTTCTGGTTTTCATCACTAGTTGGTCAGAAAACAGCAACATGTCACTTTTAGTGTTTTCAGGGCCCGAAAAGCATTTTGACAGCATGTTGTCACTTAGGCTGCTACTTTTGTCCAGAAACACTCAGAAACGAGTTTCCAAGCCAGAAACATGTACTTTGGTGAAGTCTATAGTAGCAAGGCAGTTTCTTCTGGTTTTCATCACTAGTTGGTCAGAAAACAGCAACATGTCACTTTTAGTGTTTTCAGGGCCCGAAAAGCATTTTGACAGCATGTTGTCACTTAGGCTGTTACTTTTGTCCAGAAGCATTCAGAAACTTGTTTCCAAGCCAGAAACATGTACTTTGGTGAAGTCTATAGTAGCAAGGCAGTTTCTTCTGGTTTTCATCACTAGTTGGTCAGAAAACAGCAACATGTCACTTTTAGTGTTTTCAGGGCCCGAAAAGCATTTTGACAGCATGTTGTCACTTAGGCTGCTACTTTTGTCCAGAAACACTCAGAAACGAGTTTCCAAGCCAGAAACATGTACTTTGGTGAAGTCTATAGTAGCAAGGCAGTTTCTTCTGGTTTTCATCACTAGTTGGTCAGAAAACAGCAACATGTCACTTTTAGTGTTTTCAGGGCCCGAAAAGCATTTTGACAGCATGTTGTCACTTAGGCTGCTACTTTTGTCCAGAAACACTCAGAAACGAGTTTCCAAGCCAGAAACATGTACTTTGGTGAAGTCTATAGTAGCAAGGCAGTTTCTTCTGGTTTTCATCACTAGTTGGTCAGAAAACAGCAACATGTCACTTTTAGTGTTTTCAGGGCCCGAAAAGCATTTTGACAGCATGTTGTCACTTAGGCTGCTACTTTTGTCCAGAAACACTCAGAAAAGAGTTTCCAAGCCAGAAACATGTACTTTGGTGAAGTCTATAGTAGCAAGGCAGTTTCTTCTGGTTTCCATCACTAGTTGGTCAGAAAACAGCAACATGTCACTTTTAGTGTTTTCAGGGCCCGAAAAGCATTTTGACAGCATGTTGTCACTTAGGCTGTTACTTTTGTCCAGAAGCACTCAGAAACTTGTTTCCAAGCCAGAAACATGTACTTTGGTGAAGTCTATAGTAGCAAGGCAGTTTCTTCTGGTTTTCATCACTAGTTGGTCAGAAAACAGCAACATGTCACTTTTAGTGTTTTCAGGGCCCGAAAAGCATTTTGACAGCATGTTGTCACTTAGGCTGTTACTTTTGTCCAGAAGCACTCAGAAACTTGTTTCCAAGCCAGAAACATGTACTTTGGTGAAGTCTATAGTAGCAAGGCAGTTTCTTCTGGTTTTCATCACTAGTTGGTCAGAAAACAGCAACATGTCACTTTTAGTGTTTTCAGGGCCCGAAAAGCATTTTGACAGCATGTTGTCACTTAGGCTGCTACTTTTGTCCAGAAACACTCAGAAACGAGTTTCCAAGCCAGAAACATGTACTTTGGTGAAGTCTATAGTAGCAAGGCAGTTTCTTCTGGTTTTCATCACTAGTTGGTCAGAAAACAGCAACATGTCACTTTTAGTGTTTTCAGGGCCCGAAAAGCATTTTGACAGCATGTTGTCACTTAGGCTGCTACTTTTGTCCAGAAACACTCAGAAACGAGTTTCCAAGCCAGAAACATGTACTTTGGTGAAGTCTATAGTAACAAGGCAGTTTCTTCTGGTTTTCATCACTAGTTGGTCAGAAAACAGCAACATGTCACTTTTAGTGTTTTCAGGGCCCGAAAAGCATTTTGACAGCATGTTGTCACTTAGGCTGCTACTTTTGTCCAGAAACACTCAGAAACGAGTTTCCAAGCCAGAAACATGTACTTTGGTGAAGTCTATAGTAGCAAGGCAGTTTCTTCTGGTTTTCATCACTAGTTGGTCAGAAAACAGCAACATGTCACTTTTAGTGTTTTCAGGGCCCGAAAAGCATTTTGACAGCATGTTGTCACTTAGGCTGTTACTTTTGTCCAGAAGCACTCAGAAACTTGTTTCCAAGCCAGAAACATGTACTTTGGTGAAGTCTATAGTAGCAAGGCAGTTTCTTCTGGTTTTCATCACTAGTTGGTCAGAAAACAGCAACATGTCACTTTTAGTGTTTTCAGGGCCCGAAAAGCATTTTGACAGCATCTTGTCACTTAGGCTGTTACTTTTGTCCAGAAACACTCAGAAACGAGTTTCCAAGCCAGAAACATGTACTTTGGTGAAGTCTATAGTAGCAAGGCAGTTTCTTCTGGTTTTCATCACTAGTTGGTCAGAAAACAGCAACATGTCACTTTTAGTGTTTTCAGGGCCCGAAAAGCATTTTGACAGCATGTTGTCACTTAGGCTGCTACTTTTGTCCAGAAACACTCAGAAAAGAGTTTCCAAGCCAGAAACATGTACTTTGGTGAAGTCTATAGTAGCAAGGCAGTTTCTTCTGGTTTTCATCACTAGTTGGTCAGAAAACAGCAACATGTCACTTTTAGTGTTTTCAGGGCCCGAAAAGCATTTTGACAGCATGTTGTCACTTAGGCTGCTACTTTTGTCCAGAAACACTCAGAAAAGAGTTTCCAAGCCAGAAACATGTACTTTGGTGAAGTCTATAGTAGCAAGGCAGTTTCTTCTGGTTTCCATCACTAGTTGGTCAGAAAACAGCAACATGTCACTTTTAGTGTTTTCAGGGCCCGAAAAGCATTTTGACAGCATGTTGTCACTTAGGCTGTTACTTTTGTCCAGAAGCACTCAGAAACTTGTTTCCAAGCCAGAAACATGTACTTTGGTGAAGTCTATAGTAGCAAGGCAGTTTCTTCTGGTTTTCATCACTAGTTGGTCAGAAAACAGCAACATGTCACTTTTAGTGTTTTCAGGGCCCGAAAAGCATTTTGACAGCATGTTGTCACTTAGGCTGCTACTTTTGTCCAGAAACACTCAGAAACGAGTTTCCAAGCCAGAAACATGTACTTTGGTGAAGTCTATAGTAGCAAGGCAGTTTCTTCTGGTTTTCATCACTAGTTGGTCAGAAAACAGCAACATGTCACTTTTAGTGTTTTCAGGGCCCGAAAAGCATTTTGACAGCATGTTGTCACTTAGGCTGCTACTTTTGTCCAGAAAAACTCAGAAACGAGTTTCCAAGCCAGAAACATGTACTTTGGTGAAGTCTATAGTAGCAAGGCAGTTTCTTCTGGTTTTCATCACTAGTTGGTCAGAAAACAGCAACATGTCACTTTTAGTGTTTTCAGGGCCCGAAAAGCATTTTGACAGCATGTTGTCACTTAGGCTGTTACTTTTGTCCAGAAGCATTCAGAAACTTGTTTCCAAGCCAGAAACATGTACTTTGGTGAAGTCTATAGTAGCAAGGCAGTTTCTTCTGGTTTTCATCACTAGTTGGTCAGAAAACAGCAACATGTCACTTTTAGTGTTTTCAGGGCCCGAAAAGCATTTTGACAGCATGTTGTCACTTAGGCTGCTACTTTTGTCCAGAAACACTCAGAAACGAGTTTCCAAGCCAGAAACATGTACTTTGGTGAAGTCTATAGTAGCAAGGCAGTTTCTTCTGGTTTTCATCACTAGTTGGTCAGAAAACAGCAACATGTCACTTTTAGTGTTTTCAGGGCCCGAAAAGCATTTTGACAGCATGTTGTCACTTAGGCTGCTACTTTTGTCCAGAAACACTCAGAAAAGAGTTTCCAAGCCAGAAACATGTACTTTGGTGAAGTCTATAGTAGCAAGGCAGTTTCTTCTGGTTTTCATCACTAGTTGGTCAGAAAACAGCAACATGTCACTTTTAGTGTTTTCAGGGCCCGAAAAGCATTTTGACAGCATGTTGTCACTTAGGCTGCTACTTTTGTCCAGAAACACTCAGAAACGAGTTTCCAAGCCAGAAACATGTGGTTTGGTGAATTCTATAGTAGCAAGGCAGTTTCCTCTGGTTTCCATCACTAGTTGGGCAGAAAACAGCATCATGTCACTTTTAGCGTTTTCAGGCCCCGAAAAGCATTTTGAGAGCATGTTGTCACTTAGGCTGTTGCTTGTGACCTGAAGCACTCAGAAACAAGTTTCCAAGCCAGAAACATGTGGTTTGGTGAATTCTATAGTAGCAAGGCAGTTTCCTCTGGTTTCCATCACTAGTTGGGCAGAAAACAGCATCATGTCACTTTTAGTGTTTTCAGGCCCCGAAAAGCATTTTGAGAGCATGTTGTCACTTAGGCTGTTACTTTTGACCAGAAGCACTCAGAAACAAGTTTCCAAGCCAGAAACATGTGGTTTGGTGAAGTCTATAGTAGCAAGGCAGTTTTCTCTGGTTTCCATCACTAGTTGGGCAGAAAACAGCATCATGTCACTTTTAGCGTTTTCAGGCCCCGAAAAGCATTTTGAGAGCATGTTGTCACTTAGGCTGTTGCTTGTGACCAGAAGTATTCAGAAACAAGTTTCCAAGCCAGAAACATGTGGTTTGGTGAATTCCATAGTAGCAAGGCAGTTTCCTCTGGTTTCCATCACTAGTTGCTCAGAAAACAGCATCATGTCACTTTTAGCATTTTCAGGCCCCGAAAAGCATTTTGAGAGCATGTTGTCACTTAGGCTGTTACTTTTAACCAGAAGCACTCAGAAACAAGTTTCCAAGCCAGAAACATGTGGTTTGGTGAATTCTATAGTAGCAAGGCAGTTTCCTCTGGTTTACATCACTAGTTGGGCTGAAAACAGCATCATGTCACTTTTAGTTTTTTCAGCGCCCGAAAAGCATTTTGACAGCATGTTGTCACTTAGGCTGTTGCTTTTGAACAGAATTATTCAGAAACAAGTTTCCAAGCCAGAAACATGTGGTTTGGTGAATTCTATAGTACCAAGGCAGTTTCCTCTGTTTTCCATCACTAGATGGGCAGAAAACAGCATCATGTCACTTTTAGTGTTTTCAGGCCCCGAAAAGCATTTTGAGAGCATGTTGTCACTTAGGCTGTTACTTTTGACCAGAAGCACTCAGAAACAAGTTTCCAAGCCAGAAACATGTACTTTGGTGAAGTCTATAGTAGCAAGGCAGTTTCTTCTGGTTTTCATCACTAGTTGGTCAGAAAACAGCAACATGTCACTTTTAGTGTTTTCAGGGCCCGAAAAGCATTTTGACAGCATGTTGTCACTTAGGCTGCTACTTTTGTCCAGAAACACTCAGAAACGAGTTTCCAAGCCAGAAACATGTACTTTGGTGAAGTCTATAGTAGCAAGGCAGTTTCTTCTGGTTTTCATCACTAGTTGGTCAGAAAACAGCAACATGTCACTTTTAGTGTTTTCAGGGCCCGAAAAGCATTTTGACAGCATGTTGTCACTTAGGCTGCTACTTTTGTCCAGAAACACTCAGAAACGAGTTTCCAAGCCAGAAACATGTACTTTGGTGAAGTCTATAGTAGCAAGGCAGTTTCTTCTGGTTTTCATCACTAGTTGGTCAGAAAACAGCAACATGTCACTTTTAGTGTTTTCAGGGCCCGAAAAGCATTTTGACAGCATGTTGTCACTTAGGCTGCTACTTTTGTCCAGAAACACTCAGAAAAGAGTTTCCAAGCCAGAAACATGTACTTTGGTGAAGTCTATAGTAGCAAGGCAGTTTCTTCTGGTTTCCATCACTAGTTGTTCAGAAAACAGCAACATGTCACTTTTAGTGTTTTCAGGCCCCGAAAAGCATTTTTAGAGCATGTTGTCACTTAGGCTGTTGCTTGTGACCTGAAGCACTCAGAAACAAGTTTCCAAGCCAGAAACATTTGGTTTGGTGAATTCTATAGTAGCAAGGCAGTTTCTTCTGGTTTTCATCACTAGTTGGTCAGAAAACAGCATCATGTCACTTTCAGCATTTTCAGGCCCCGAAAAGCATTTTGAGAGCATGTTGTCACTTAGGCTGTTGCTTGTGACCTGAAGCACTCAGAAACAAGTTTCCAAGCCAGAAACATGTGGTTTGGTGAATTCTATAGTAGCAAGGCAGTTTCCTCTGGTTTCCATCACTAGTTGGGCAGAAAACAGCATCATGTCACTTTTAGTGTTTTCAGGCCCCGAAAAGCATTTTGAGAGCATGTTGTCACTTAGGCTGTTACTTTTGACCAGAAGCACTCAGAAACAAGTTTCCAAGCCAGAAACATGTGGTTTGGTGAAGTCTATAGTAGCAAGGCAGTTTTCTCTGGTTTCCATCACTAGTTGGGCAGAAAACAGCATCATGTCACTTTTAGCGTTTTCAGGCCCCGAAAAGCATTTTGAGAGCATGTTGTCACTTAGGCTGTTGCTTGTGACCAGAAGTATTCAGAAACAAGTTTCCAAGCCAGAAACATGTGGTTTGGTGAATTCCATAGTAGCAAGGCAGTTTCCTCTGGTTTCCATCACTAGTTGCTCAGAAAACAGCATCATGTCACTTTTAGCGTTTTCAGGCCCCGAAAAGCATTTTGAGAGCATGTTGTCACTTAGGCTGTTGCTTGTGACCTGAAGCACTCAGAAACAAGTTTCCAAGCCAGAAACATTTGGTTTGGTGAATTCTATAGTAGCAAGGCAGTTTCTTCTGGTTTTCATCACTAGTTGGTCAGAAAACAGCATCATGTCACTTTCAGCATTTTCAGGCCCCGAAAAGCATTTTGAGAGCATGTTGTCACTTAGGCTGTTGCTTGTGACCTGAAGCACTCAGAAACAAGTTTCCAAGCCAGAAACATGTGGTTTGGTGAATTCTATAGTAGCAAGGCAGTTTCCTCTGGTTTCCATCACTAGTTGGGCAGAAAACAGCATCATGTCACTTTTAGTGTTTTCAGGCCCCGAAAAGCATTTTGAGAGCATGTTGTCACTTAGGCTGTTACTTTTGACCAGAAGCACTCAGAAACAAGTTTCCAAGCCAGAAACATGTGGTTTGGTGAAGTCTATAGTAGCAAGGCAGTTTTCTCTGGTTTCCATCACTAGTTGGGCAGAAAACAGCATCATGTCACTTTTAGCGTTTTCAGGCCCCGAAAAGCATTTTGAGAGCATGTTGTCACTTAGGCTGTTGCTTGTGACCAGAAGTATTCAGAAACAAGTTTCCAAGCCAGAAACATGTGGTTTGGTGAATTCCATAGTAGCAAGGCAGTTTCCTCTGGTTTCCATCACTAGTTGCTCAGAAAACAGCATCATGTCACTTTTAGCATTTTCAGGCCCCGAAAAGCATTTTGAGAGCATGTTGTCACTTAGGCTGTTACTTTTAACCAGAAGCACTCAGAAACAAGTTTCCAAGCCAGAAACATGTGGTTTGGTGAATTCTATAGTAGCAAGGCAGTTTCCTCTGGTTTACATCACTAGTTGGGCTGAAAACAGCATCATGTCACTTTTAGTTTTTTCAGCGCCCGAAAAGCATTTTGACAGCATGTTGTCACTTAGGCTGTTGCTTTTGAACAGAATTATTCAGAAACAAGTTTCCAAGCCAGAAACATGTGGTTTGGTGAATTCTATAGTACCAAGGCAGTTTCCTCTGTTTTCCATCACTAGATGGGCAGAAAACAGCATCATGTCACTTTTAGTGTTTTCAGGCCCCGAAAAGCATTTTGAGAGCATGTTGTCACTTAGGCTGTTACTTTTGACCAGAAGCACTCAGAAACAAGTTTCCAAGCCAGAAACATGTACTTTGGTGAAGTCTATAGTAGCAAGGCAGTTTCTTCTGGTTTTCATCACTAGTTGGTCAGAAAACAGCAACATGTCACTTTTAGTGTTTTCAGGGCCCGAAAAGCATTTTGACAGCATGTTGTCACTTAGGCTGCTACTTTTGTCCAGAAACACTCAGAAACGAGTTTCCAAGCCAGAAACATGTACTTTGGTGAAGTCTATAGTAGCAAGGCAGTTTCTTCTGGTTTTCATCACTAGTTGGTCAGAAAACAGCAACATGTCACTTTTAGTGTTTTCAGGGCCCGAAAAGCATTTTGACAGCATGTTGTCACTTAGGCTGCTACTTTTGTCCAGAAACACTCAGAAACGAGTTTCCAAGCCAGAAACATGTACTTTGGTGAAGTCTATAGTAGCAAGGCAGTTTCTTCTGGTTTTCATCACTAGTTGGTCAGAAAACAGCAACATGTCACTTTTAGTGTTTTCAGGGCCCGAAAAGCATTTTGACAGCATGTTGTCACTTAGGCTGTTACTTTTGTCCAGAAGCATTCAGAAACTTGTTTCCAAGCCAGAAACATGTACTTTGGTGAAGTCTATAGTAGCAAGGCAGTTTCTTCTGGTTTTCATCACTAGTTGGTCAGAAAACAGCAACATGTCACTTTTAGTGTTTTCAGGGCCCGAAAAGCATTTTGACAGCATGTTGTCACTTAGGCTGCTACTTTTGTCCAGAAACACTCAGAAACGAGTTTCCAAGCCAGAAACATGTACTTTGGTGAAGTCTATAGTAGCAAGGCAGTTTCTTCTGGTTTTCATCACTAGTTGGTCAGAAAACAGCAACATGTCACTTTTAGTGTTTTCAGGGCCCGAAAAGCATTTTGACAGCATGTTGTCACTTAGGCTGCTACTTTTGTCCAGAAACACTCAGAAACGAGTTTCCAAGCCAGAAACATGTACTTTGGTGAAGTCTATAGTAGCAAGGCAGTTTCTTCTGGTTTTCATCACTAGTTGGTCAGAAAACAGCAACATGT
This sequence comes from Epinephelus lanceolatus, assembly GCF_041903045.1. Classification (NCBI taxonomy): domain Eukaryota; kingdom Metazoa; phylum Chordata; class Actinopteri; order Perciformes; family Serranidae; genus Epinephelus; species Epinephelus lanceolatus. The sequence continues at coordinate 2,836,425 of NC_135747.1, forward strand.
CACTTTTAGTGTTTTCAGGGCCCGAAAAGCATTTTGACAGCATGTTGTCACTTAGGCTGTTACTTTTGTCCAGAAGCATTCAGAAACTTGTTTCCAAGCCAGAAACATGTACTTTGGTGAAGTCTATAGTAGCAAGGCAGTTTCTTCTGGTTTTCATCACTAGTTGGTCAGAAAACAGCAACATGTCACTTTTAGTGTTTTCAGGGCCCGAAAAGCATTTTGACAGCATGTTGTCACTTAGGCTGCTACTTTTGTCCAGAAACACTCAGAAACGAGTTTCCAAGCCAGAAACATGTACTTTGGTGAAGTCTATAGTAGCAAGGCAGTTTCTTCTGGTTTTCATCACTAGTTGGTCAGAAAACAGCAACATGTCACTTTTAGTGTTTTCAGGGCCCGAAAAGCATTTTGACAGCATGTTGTCACTTAGGCTGCTACTTTTGTCCAGAAACACTCAGAAACGAGTTTCCAAGCCAGAAACATGTACTTTGGTGAAGTCTATAGTAGCAAGGCAGTTTCTTCTGGTTTTCATCACTAGTTGGTCAGAAAACAGCAACATGTCACTTTTAGTGTTTTCAGGGCCCGAAAAGCATTTTGACAGCATGTTGTCACTTAGGCTGCTACTTTTGTCCAGAAACACTCAGAAAAGAGTTTCCAAGCCAGAAACATGTACTTTGGTGAAGTCTATAGTAGCAAGGCAGTTTCTTCTGGTTTCCATCACTAGTTGGTCAGAAAACAGCAACATGTCACTTTTAGTGTTTTCAGGGCCCGAAAAGCATTTTGACAGCATGTTGTCACTTAGGCTGTTACTTTTGTCCAGAAGCACTCAGAAACTTGTTTCCAAGCCAGAAACATGTACTTTGGTGAAGTCTATAGTAGCAAGGCAGTTTCTTCTGGTTTTCATCACTAGTTGGTCAGAAAACAGCAACATGTCACTTTTAGTGTTTTCAGGGCCCGAAAAGCATTTTGACAGCATGTTGTCACTTAGGCTGTTACTTTTGTCCAGAAGCACTCAGAAACTTGTTTCCAAGCCAGAAACATGTACTTTGGTGAAGTCTATAGTAGCAAGGCAGTTTCTTCTGGTTTTCATCACTAGTTGGTCAGAAAACAGCAACATGTCACTTTTAGTGTTTTCAGGGCCCGAAAAGCATTTTGACAGCATGTTGTCACTTAGGCTGCTACTTTTGTCCAGAAACACTCAGAAACGAGTTTCCAAGCCAGAAACATGTACTTTGGTGAAGTCTATAGTAGCAAGGCAGTTTCTTCTGGTTTTCATCACTAGTTGGTCAGAAAACAGCAACATGTCACTTTTAGTGTTTTCAGGGCCCGAAAAGCATTTTGACAGCATGTTGTCACTTAGGCTGCTACTTTTGTCCAGAAACACTCAGAAACGAGTTTCCAAGCCAGAAACATGTACTTTGGTGAAGTCTATAGTAGCAAGGCAGTTTCTTCTGGTTTTCATCACTAGTTGGTCAGAAAACAGCAACATGTCACTTTTAGTGTTTTCAGGGCCCGAAAAGCATTTTGACAGCATGTTGTCACTTAGGCTGCTACTTTTGTCCAGAAACACTCAGAAACGAGTTTCCAAGCCAGAAACATGTACTTTGGTGAAGTCTATAGTAGCAAGGCAGTTTCTTCTGGTTTTCATCACTAGTTGGTCAGAAAACAGCAACATGTCACTTTTAGTGTTTTCAGGGCCCGAAAAGCATTTTGACAGCATGTTGTCACTTAGGCTGTTACTTTTGTCCAGAAGCACTCAGAAACTTGTTTCCAAGCCAGAAACATGTACTTTGGTGAAGTCTATAGTAGCAAGGCAGTTTCTTCTGGTTTTCATCACTAGTTGGTCAGAAAACAGCAACATGTCACTTTTAGTGTTTTCAGGGCCCGAAAAGCATTTTGACAGCATCTTGTCACTTAGGCTGTTACTTTTGTCCAGAAACACTCAGAAACGAGTTTCCAAGCCAGAAACATGTACTTTGGTGAAGTCTATAGTAGCAAGGCAGTTTCTTCTGGTTTTCATCACTAGTTGGTCAGAAAACAGCAACATGTCACTTTTAGTGTTTTCAGGGCCCGAAAAGCATTTTGACAGCATGTTGTCACTTAGGCTGCTACTTTTGTCCAGAAACACTCAGAAAAGAGTTTCCAAGCCAGAAACATGTACTTTGGTGAAGTCTATAGTAGCAAGGCAGTTTCTTCTGGTTTTCATCACTAGTTGGTCAGAAAACAGCAACATGTCACTTTTAGTGTTTTCAGGGCCCGAAAAGCATTTTGACAGCATGTTGTCACTTAGGCTGCTACTTTTGTCCAGAAACACTCAGAAAAGAGTTTCCAAGCCAGAAACATGTACTTTGGTGAAGTCTATAGTAGCAAGGCAGTTTCTTCTGGTTTCCATCACTAGTTGGTCAGAAAACAGCAACATGTCACTTTTAGTGTTTTCAGGGCCCGAAAAGCATTTTGACAGCATGTTGTCACTTAGGCTGTTACTTTTGTCCAGAAGCACTCAGAAACTTGTTTCCAAGCCAGAAACATGTACTTTGGTGAAGTCTATAGTAGCAAGGCAGTTTCTTCTGGTTTTCATCACTAGTTGGTCAGAAAACAGCAACATGTCACTTTTAGTGTTTTCAGGGCCCGAAAAGCATTTTGACAGCATGTTGTCACTTAGGCTGCTACTTTTGTCCAGAAACACTCAGAAACGAGTTTCCAAGCCAGAAACATGTACTTTGGTGAAGTCTATAGTAGCAAGGCAGTTTCTTCTGGTTTTCATCACTAGTTGGTCAGAAAACAGCAACATGTCACTTTTAGTGTTTTCAGGGCCCGAAAAGCATTTTGACAGCATGTTGTCACTTAGGCTGCTACTTTTGTCCAGAAAAACTCAGAAACGAGTTTCCAAGCCAGAAACATGTACTTTGGTGAAGTCTATAGTAGCAAGGCAGTTTCTTCTGGTTTTCATCACTAGTTGGTCAGAAAACAGCAACATGTCACTTTTAGTGTTTTCAGGGCCCGAAAAGCATTTTGACAGCATGTTGTCACTTAGGCTGTTACTTTTGTCCAGAAGCATTCAGAAACTTGTTTCCAAGCCAGAAACATGTACTTTGGTGAAGTCTATAGTAGCAAGGCAGTTTCTTCTGGTTTTCATCACTAGTTGGTCAGAAAACAGCAACATGTCACTTTTAGTGTTTTCAGGGCCCGAAAAGCATTTTGACAGCATGTTGTCACTTAGGCTGCTACTTTTGTCCAGAAACACTCAGAAACGAGTTTCCAAGCCAGAAACATGTACTTTGGTGAAGTCTATAGTAGCAAGGCAGTTTCTTCTGGTTTTCATCACTAGTTGGTCAGAAAACAGCAACATGTCACTTTTAGTGTTTTCAGGGCCCGAAAAGCATTTTGACAGCATGTTGTCACTTAGGCTGCTACTTTTGTCCAGAAACACTCAGAAAAGAGTTTCCAAGCCAGAAACATGTACTTTGGTGAAGTCTATAGTAGCAAGGCAGTTTCTTCTGGTTTTCATCACTAGTTGGTCAGAAAACAGCAACATGTCACTTTTAGTGTTTTCAGGGCCCGAAAAGCATTTTGACAGCATGTTGTCACTTAGGCTGCTACTTTTGTCCAGAAACACTCAGAAACGAGTTTCCAAGCCAGAAACATGTACTTTGGTGAAGTCTATAGTAGCAAGGCAGTTTCTTCTGGTTTTCATCACTAGTTGGTCAGAAAACAGCAACATGTCACTTTTAGTGTTTTCAGGGCCCGAAAAGCATTTTGACAGCATGTTGTCACTTAGGCTGCTACTTTTGTCCAGAAACACTCAGAAAAGAGTTTCCAAGCCAGAAACATGTACTTTGGTGAAGTCTATAGTAGCAAGGCAGTTTCTTCTGGTTTTCATCACTAGTTGGTCAGAAAACAGCAACATGTCACTTTTAGTGTTTTCAGGGCCCGAAAAGCATTTTGACAGCATGTTGTCACTTAGGCTGCTACTTTTGTCCAGAAACACTCAGAAAAGAGTTTCCAAGCCAGAAACATGTACTTTGGTGAAGTCTATAGTAGCAAGGCAGTTTCTTCTGGTTTTCATCACTAGTTGGTCAGAAAACAGCAACATGTCACTTTTAGTGTTTTCAGGGCCCGAAAAGCATTTTGACAGCATGTTGTCACTTAGGCTGTTACTTTTGTCCAGAAGCACTCAGAAACTTGTTTCCAAGCCAGAAACATGTACTTTGGTGAAGTCTATAGTAGCAAGGCAGTTTCTTCTGGTTTTCATCACTAGTTGGTCAGAAAACAGCAACATGTCACTTTTAGTGTTTTCAGGGCCCGAAAAGCATTTTGACAGCATGTTGTCACTTAGGCTGCTACTTTTGTCCAGAAACACTCAGAAAAGAGTTTCCAAGCCAGAAACATGTACTTTGGTGAAGTCTATAGTAGCAAGGCAGTTTCTTCTGGTTTTCATCACTAGTTGGTCAGAAAACAGCAACATGTCACTTTTAGTGTTTTCAGGGCCCGAAAAGCATTTTGACAGCATGTTGTCACTTAGGCTGTTACTTTTGTCCAGAAGCACTCAGAAACTTGTTTCCAAGCCAGAAACATGTACTTTGGTGAAGTCTATAGTAGCAAGGCAGTTTCTTCTGGTTTTCATCACTAGTTGGTCAGAAAACAGCAACATGTCACTTTTAGTGTTTTCAGGGCCCGAAAAGCATTTTGACAGCATGTTGTCACTTAGGCTGCTACTTTTGTCCAGAAACACTCAGAAACGAGTTTCCAAGCCAGAAACATGTACTTTGGTGAAGTCTATAGTAGCAAGGCAGTTTCTTCTGGTTTTCATCACTAGTTGGTCAGAAAACAGCAACATGTCACTTTTAGTGTTTTCAGGGCCCGAAAAGCATTTTGACAGCATGTTGTCACTTAGGCTGCTACTTTTGTCCAGAAACACTCAGAAAAGAGTTTCCAAGCCAGAAACATGTACTTTGGTGAAGTCTATAGTAGCAAGGCAGTTTCTTCTGGTTTCCATCACTAGTTGTTCAGAAAACAGCAACATGTCACTTTTAGTGTTTTCAGGCCCCGAAAAGCATTTTTAGAGCATGTTGTCACTTAGGCTGTTGCTTGTGACCTGAAGCACTCAGAAACAAGTTTCCAAGCCAGAAACATTTGGTTTGGTGAATTCTATAGTAGCAAGGCAGTTTCTTCTGGTTTTCATCACTAGTTGGTCAGAAAACAGCATCATGTCACTTTCAGCATTTTCAGGCCCCGAAAAGCATTTTGAGAGCATGTTGTCACTTAGGCTGTTGCTTGTGACCTGAAGCACTCAGAAACAAGTTTCCAAGCCAGAAACATGTGGTTTGGTGAATTCTATAGTAGCAAGGCAGTTTCCTCTGGTTTCCATCACTAGTTGGGCAGAAAACAGCATCATGTCACTTTTAGTGTTTTCAGGCCCCGAAAAGCATTTTGAGAGCATGTTGTCACTTAGGCTGTTACTTTTGACCAGAAGCACTCAGAAACAAGTTTCCAAGCCAGAAACATGTGGTTTGGTGAAGTCTATAGTAGCAAGGCAGTTTTCTCTGGTTTCCATCACTAGTTGGGCAGAAAACAGCATCATGTCACTTTTAGCGTTTTCAGGCCCCGAAAAGCATTTTGAGAGCATGTTGTCACTTAGGCTGTTGCTTGTGACCAGAAGTATTCAGAAACAAGTTTCCAAGCCAGAAACATGTGGTTTGGTGAATTCCATAGTAGCAAGGCAGTTTCCTCTGGTTTCCATCACTAGTTGCTCAGAAAACAGCATCATGTCACTTTTAGCGTTTTCAGGCCCCGAAAAGCATTTTGAGAGCATGTTGTCACTTAGGCTGTTGCTTGTGACCTGAAGCACTCAGAAACAAGTTTCCAAGCCAGAAACATTTGGTTTGGTGAATTCTATAGTAGCAAGGCAGTTTCTTCTGGTTTTCATCACTAGTTGGTCAGAAAACAGCATCATGTCACTTTCAGCATTTTCAGGCCCCGAAAAGCATTTTGAGAGCATGTTGTCACTTAGGCTGTTGCTTGTGACCTGAAGCACTCAGAAACAAGTTTCCAAGCCAGAAACATGTGGTTTGGTGAATTCTATAGTAGCAAGGCAGTTTCCTCTGGTTTCCATCACTAGTTGGGCAGAAAACAGCATCATGTCACTTTTAGTGTTTTCAGGCCCCGAAAAGCATTTTGAGAGCATGTTGTCACTTAGGCTGTTACTTTTGACCAGAAGCACTCAGAAACAAGTTTCCAAGCCAGAAACATGTGGTTTGGTGAAGTCTATAGTAGCAAGGCAGTTTTCTCTGGTTTCCATCACTAGTTGGGCAGAAAACAGCATCATGTCACTTTTAGCGTTTTCAGGCCCCGAAAAGCATTTTGAGAGCATGTTGTCACTTAGGCTGTTGCTTGTGACCAGAAGTATTCAGAAACAAGTTTCCAAGCCAGAAACATGTGGTTTGGTGAATTCCATAGTAGCAAGGCAGTTTCCTCTGGTTTCCATCACTAGTTGCTCAGAAAACAGCATCATGTCACTTTTAGCATTTTCAGGCCCCGAAAAGCATTTTGAGAGCATGTTGTCACTTAGGCTGTTACTTTTAACCAGAAGCACTCAGAAACAAGTTTCCAAGCCAGAAACATGTGGTTTGGTGAATTCTATAGTAGCAAGGCAGTTTCCTCTGGTTTACATCACTAGTTGGGCTGAAAACAGCATCATGTCACTTTTAGTTTTTTCAGCGCCCGAAAAGCATTTTGACAGCATGTTGTCACTTAGGCTGTTGCTTTTGAACAGAATTATTCAGAAACAAGTTTCCAAGCCAGAAACATGTGGTTTGGTGAATTCTATAGTACCAAGGCAGTTTCCTCTGTTTTCCATCACTAGATGGGCAGAAAACAGCATCATGTCACTTTTAGTGTTTTCAGGCCCCGAAAAGCATTTTGAGAGCATGTTGTCACTTAGGCTGTTACTTTTGACCAGAAGCACTCAGAAACAAGTTTCCAAGCCAGAAACATGTACTTTGGTGAAGTCTATAGTAGCAAGGCAGTTTCTTCTGGTTTTCATCACTAGTTGGTCAGAAAACAGCAACATGTCACTTTTAGTGTTTTCAGGGCCCGAAAAGCATTTTGACAGCATGTTGTCACTTAGGCTGCTACTTTTGTCCAGAAACACTCAGAAACGAGTTTCCAAGCCAGAAACATGTACTTTGGTGAAGTCTATAGTAGCAAGGCAGTTTCTTCTGGTTTTCATCACTAGTTGGTCAGAAAACAGCAACATGTCACTTTTAGTGTTTTCAGGGCCCGAAAAGCATTTTGACAGCATGTTGTCACTTAGGCTGCTACTTTTGTCCAGAAACACTCAGAAACGAGTTTCCAAGCCAGAAACATGTACTTTGGTGAAGTCTATAGTAGCAAGGCAGTTTCTTCTGGTTTTCATCACTAGTTGGTCAGAAAACAGCAACATGTCACTTTTAGTGTTTTCAGGGCCCGAAAAGCATTTTGACAGCATGTTGTCACTTAGGCTGTTACTTTTGTCCAGAAGCATTCAGAAACTTGTTTCCAAGCCAGAAACATGTACTTTGGTGAAGTCTATAGTAGCAAGGCAGTTTCTTCTGGTTTTCATCACTAGTTGGTCAGAAAACAGCAACATGTCACTTTTAGTGTTTTCAGGGCCCGAAAAGCATTTTGACAGCATGTTGTCACTTAGGCTGCTACTTTTGTCCAGAAACACTCAGAAACGAGTTTCCAAGCCAGAAACATGTACTTTGGTGAAGTCTATAGTAGCAAGGCAGTTTCTTCTGGTTTTCATCACTAGTTGGTCAGAAAACAGCAACATGTCACTTTTAGTGTTTTCAGGGCCCGAAAAGCATTTTGACAGCATGTTGTCACTTAGGCTGCTACTTTTGTCCAGAAACACTCAGAAACGAGTTTCCAAGCCAGAAACATGTACTTTGGTGAAGTCTATAGTAGCAAGGCAGTTTCTTCTGGTTTTCATCACTAGTTGGTCAGAAAACAGCAACATGTCACTTTTAGTGTTTTCAGGGCCCGAAAAGCATTTTGACAGCATGTTGTCACTTAGGCTGTTACTTTTGTCCAGAAGCATTCAGAAACTTGTTTCCAAGCCAGAAACATGTACTTTGGTGAAGTCTATAGTAGCAAGGCAGTTTCTTCTGGTTTTCATCACTAGTTGGTCAGAAAACAGCAACATGTCACTTTTAGTGTTTTCAGGGCCCGAAAAGCATTTTGACAGCATGTTGTCACTTAGGCTGCTACTTTTGTCCAGAAACACTCAGAAACGAGTTTCCAAGCCAGAAACATGTACTTTGGTGAAGTCTATAGTAGCAAGGCAGTTTCTTCTGGTTTTCATCACTAGTTGGTCAGAAAACAGCAACATGTCACTTTTAGTGTTTTCAGGGCCCGAAAAGCATTTTGACAGCATGTTGTCACTTAGGCTGCTACTTTTGTCCAGAAACACTCAGAAACGAGTTTCCAAGCCAGAAACATGTACTTTGGTGAAGTCTATAGTAGCAAGGCAGTTTCTTCTGGTTTTCATCACTAGTTGGTCAGAAAACAGCAACATGTCACTTTTAGTGTTTTCAGGGCCCGAAAAGCATTTTGACAGCATGTTGTCACTTAGGCTGCTACTTTTGTCCAGAAACACTCAGAAAAGAGTTTCCAAGCCAGAAACATGTACTTTGGTGAAGTCTATAGTAGCAAGGCAGTTTCTTCTGGTTTCCATCACTAGTTGGTCAGAAAACAGCAACATGTCACTTTTAGTGTTTTCAGGGCCCGAAAAGCATTTTGACAGCATGTTGTCACTTAGGCTGTTACTTTTGTCCAGAAGCACTCAGAAACTTGTTTCCAAGCCAGAAACATGTACTTTGGTGAAGTCTATAGTAGCAAGGCAGTTTCTTCTGGTTTTCATCACTAGTTGGTCAGAAAACAGCAACATGTCACTTTTAGTGTTTTCAGGGCCCGAAAAGCATTTTGACAGCATGTTGTCACTTAGGCTGTTACTTTTGTCCAGAAGCACTCAGAAACTTGTTTCCAAGCCAGAAACATGTACTTTGGTGAAGTCTATAGTAGCAAGGCAGTTTCTTCTGGTTTTCATCACTAGTTGGTCAGAAAACAGCAACATGTCACTTTTAGTGTTTTCAGGGCCCGAAAAGCATTTTGACAGCATGTTGTCACTTAGGCTGCTACTTTTGTCCAGAAACACTCAGAAACGAGTTTCCAAGCCAGAAACATGTACTTTGGTGAAGTCTATAGTAGCAAGGCAGTTTCTTCTGGTTTTCATCACTAGTTGGTCAGAAAACAGCAACATGTCACTTTTAGTGTTTTCAGGGCCCGAAAAGCATTTTGACAGCATGTTGTCACTTAGGCTGCTACTTTTGTCCAGAAACACTCAGAAACGAGTTTCCAAGCCAGAAACATGTACTTTGGTGAAGTCTATAGTAGCAAGGCAGTTTCTTCTGGTTTTCATCACTAGTTGGTCAGAAAACAGCAACATGTCACTTTTAGTGTTTTCAGGGCCCGAAAAGCATTTTGACAGCATGTTGTCACTTAGGCTGCTACTTTTGTCCAGAAACACTCAGAAAAGAGTTTCCAAGCCAGAAACATGTACTTTGGTGAAGTCTATAGTAGCAAGGCAGTTTCTTCTGGTTTCCATCACTAGTTGGTCAGAAAACAGCAACATGTCACTTTTAGTGTTTTCAGGGCCCGAAAAGCATTTTGACAGCATGTTGTCACTTAGGCTGTTACTTTTGTCCAGAAGCACTCAGAAACTTGTTTCCAAGCCAGAAACATGTACTTTGGTGAAGTCTATAGTAGCAAGGCAGTTTCTTCTGGTTTTCATCACTAGTTGGTCAGAAAACAGCAACATGTCACTTTTAGTGTTTTCAGGGCCCGAAAAGCATTTTGACAGCATGTTGTCACTTAGGCTGCTACTTTTGTCCAGAAACACTCAGAAAAGAGTTTCCAAGCCAGAAACATGTACTTTGGTGAAGTCTATAGTAGCAAGGCAGTTTCTTCTGGTTTCCATCACTAGTTGTTCAGAAAACAGCAACATGTCACTTTTAGTGTTTTCAGGCCCCGAAAAGCATTTTTAGAGCATGTTGTCACTTAGGCTGTTGCTTGTGACCTGAAGCACTCAGAAACAAGTTTCCAAGCCAGAAACATTTGGTTTGGTGAATTCTATAGTAGCAAGGCAGTTTCTTCTGGTTTTCATCACTAGTTGGTCAGAAAACAGCATCATGTCACTTTCAGCATTTTCAGGCCCCGAAAAGCATTTTGAGAGCATGTTGTCACTTAGGCTGTTGCTTGTGACCTGAAGCACTCAGAAACAAGTTTCCAAGCCAGAAACATGTGGTTTGGTGAATTCTATAGTAGCAAGGCAGTTTCCTCTGGTTTCCATCACTAGTTGGGCAGAAAACAGCATCATGTCACTTTTAGTGTTTTCAGGCCCCGAAAAGCATTTTGAGAGCATGTTGTCACTTAGGCTGTTACTTTTGACCAGAAGCACTCAGAAACAAGTTTCCAAGCCAGAAACATGTGGTTTGGTGAAGTCTATAGTAGCAAGGCAGTTTTCTCTGGTTTCCATCACTAGTTGGGCAGAAAACAGCATCATGTCACTTTTAGCGTTTTCAGGCCCCGAAAAGCATTTTGAGAGCATGTTGTCACTTAGGCTGTTGCTTGTGACCAGAAGTATTCAGAAACAAGTTTCCAAGCCAGAAACATGTGGTTTGGTGAATTCCATAGTAGCAAGGCAGTTTCCTCTGGTTTCCATCACTAGTTGCTCAGAAAACAGCATCATGTCACTTTTAGCGTTTTCAGGCCCCGAAAAGCATTTTGAGAGCATGTTGTCACTTAGGCTGTTGCTTGTGACCTGAAGCACTCAGAAACAAGTTTCCAAGCCAGAAACATTTGGTTTGGTGAATTCTATAGTAGCAAGGCAGTTTCTTCTGGTTTTCATCACTAGTTGGTCAGAAAACAGCATCATGTCACTTTCAGCATTTTCAGGCCCCGAAAAGCATTTTGAGAGCATGTTGTCACTTAGGCTGTTGCTTGTGACCTGAAGCACTCAGAAACAAGTTTCCAAGCCAGAAACATGTGGTTTGGTGAATTCTATAGTAGCAAGGCAGTTTCCTCTGGTTTCCATCACTAGTTGGGCAGAAAACAGCATCATGTCACTTTTAGTGTTTTCAGGCCCCGAAAAGCATTTTGAGAGCATGTTGTCACTTAGGCTGTTACTTTTGACCAGAAGCACTCAGAAACAAGTTTCCAAGCCAGAAACATGTGGTTTGGTGAAGTCTATAGTAGCAAGGCAGTTTTCTCTGGTTTCCATCACTAGTTGGGCAGAAAACAGCATCATGTCACTTTTAGCGTTTTCAGGCCCCGAAAAGCATTTTGAGAGCATGTTGTCACTTAGGCTGTTGCTTGTGACCAGAAGTATTCAGAAACAAGTTTCCAAGCCAGAAACATGTGGTTTGGTGAATTCCATAGTAGCAAGGCAGTTTCCTCTGGTTTCCATCACTAGTTGCTCAGAAAACAGCATCATGTCACTTTTAGCATTTTCAGGCCCCGAAAAGCATTTTGAGAGCATGTTGTCACTTAGGCTGTTACTTTTAACCAGAAGCACTCAGAAACAAGTTTCCAAGCCAGAAACATGTGGTTTGGTGAATTCTATAGTAGCAAGGCAGTTTCCTCTGGTTTACATCACTAGTTGGGCTGAAAACAGCATCATGTCACTTTTAGTTTTTTCAGCGCCCGAAAAGCATTTTGACAGCATGTTGTCACTTAGGCTGTTGCTTTTGAACAGAATTATTCAGAAACAAGTTTCCAAGCCAGAAACATGTGGTTTGGTGAATTCTATAGTACCAAGGCAGTTTCCTCTGTTTTCCATCACTAGATGGGCAGAAAACAGCATCATGTCACTTTTAGTGTTTTCAGGCCCCGAAAAGCATTTTGAGAGCATGTTGTCACTTAGGCTGTTACTTTTGACCAGAAGCACTCAGAAACAAGTTTCCAAGCCAGAAACATGTACTTTGGTGAAGTCTATAGTAGCAAGGCAGTTTCTTCTGGTTTTCATCACTAGTTGGTCAGAAAACAGCAACATGTCACTTTTAGTGTTTTCAGGGCCCGAAAAGCATTTTGACAGCATGTTGTCACTTAGGCTGCTACTTTTGTCCAGAAACACTCAGAAACGAGTTTCCAAGCCAGAAACATGTACTTTGGTGAAGTCTATAGTAGCAAGGCAGTTTCTTCTGGTTTTCATCACTAGTTGGTCAGAAAACAGCAACATGTCACTTTTAGTGTTTTCAGGGCCCGAAAAGCATTTTGACAGCATGTTGTCACTTAGGCTGCTACTTTTGTCCAGAAACACTCAGAAACGAGTTTCCAAGCCAGAAACATGTACTTTGGTGAAGTCTATAGTAGCAAGGCAGTTTCTTCTGGTTTTCATCACTAGTTGGTCAGAAAACAGCAACATGTCACTTTTAGTGTTTTCAGGGCCCGAAAAGCATTTTGACAGCATGTTGTCACTTAGGCTGTTACTTTTGTCCAGAAGCATTCAGAAACTTGTTTCCAAGCCAGAAACATGTACTTTGGTGAAGTCTATAGTAGCAAGGCAGTTTCTTCTGGTTTTCATCACTAGTTGGTCAGAAAACAGCAACATGTCACTTTTAGTGTTTTCAGGGCCCGAAAAGCATTTTGACAGCATGTTGTCACTTAGGCTGCTACTTTTGTCCAGAAACACTCAGAAACGAGTTTCCAAGCCAGAAACATGTACTTTGGTGAAGTCTATAGTAGCAAGGCAGTTTCTTCTGGTTTTCATCACTAGTTGGTCAGAAAACAGCAACATGTCACTTTTAGTGTTTTCAGGGCCCGAAAAGCATTTTGACAGCATGTTGTCACTTAGGCTGCTACTTTTGTCCAGAAACACTCAGAAACGAGTTTCCAAGCCAGAAACATGTACTTTGGTGAAGTCTATAGTAGCAAGGCAGTTTCTTCTGGTTTTCATCACTAGTTGGTCAGAAAACAGCAACATGTCACTTTTAGTGTTTTCAGGGCCCGAAAAGCATTTTGACAGCATGTTGTCACTTAGGCTGTTACTTTTGTCCAGAAGCATTCAGAAACTTGTTTCCAAGCCAGAAACATGTACTTTGGTGAAGTCTATAGTAGCAAGGCAGTTTCTTCTGGTTTTCATCACTAGTTGGTCAGAAAACAGCAACATGTCACTTTTAGTGTTTTCAGGGCCCGAAAAGCATTTTGACAGCATGTTGTCACTTAGGCTGCTACTTTTGTCCAGAAACACTCAGAAACGAGTTTCCAAGCCAGAAACATGTACTTTGGTGAAGTCTATAGTAGCAAGGCAGTTTCTTCTGGTTTTCATCACTAGTTGGTCAGAAAACAGCAACATGTCACTTTTAGTGTTTTCAGGGCCCGAAAAGCATTTTGACAGCATGTTGTCACTTAGGCTGCTACTTTTGTCCAGAAACACTCAGAAACGAGTTTCCAAGCCAGAAACATGTACTTTGGTGAAGTCTATAGTAGCAAGGCAGTTTCTTCTGGTTTTCATCACTAGTTGGTCAGAAAACAGCAACATGTCACTTTTAGTGTTTTCAGGGCCCGAAAAGCATTTTGACAGCATGTTGTCACTTAGGCTGCTACTTTTGTCCAGAAACACTCAGAAAAGAGTTTCCAAGCCAGAAACATGTACTTTGGTGAAGTCTATAGTAGCAAGGCAGTTTCTTCTGGTTTCCATCACTAGTTGGTCAGAAAACAGCAACATGTCACTTTTAGTGTTTTCAGGGCCCGAAAAGCATTTTGACAGCATGTTGTCACTTAGGCTGTTACTTTTGTCCAGAAGCACTCAGAAACTTGTTTCCAAGCCAGAAACATGTACTTTGGTGAAGTCTATAGTAGCAAGGCAGTTTCTTCTGGTTTTCATCACTAGTTGGTCAGAAAACAGCAACATGTCACTTTTAGTGTTTTCAGGGCCCGAAAAGCATTTTGACAGCATGTTGTCACTTAGGCTGTTACTTTTGTCCAGAAGCACTCAGAAACTTGTTTCCAAGCCAGAAACATGTACTTTGGTGAAGTCTATAGTAGCAAGGCAGTTTCTTCTGGTTTTCATCACTAGTTGGTCAGAAAACAGCAACATGTCACTTTTAGTGTTTTCAGGGCCCGAAAAGCATTTTGACAGCATGTTGTCACTTAGGCTGCTACTTTTGTCCAGAAACACTCAGAAACGAGTTTCCAAGCCAGAAACATGTACTTTGGTGAAGTCTATAGTAGCAAGGCAGTTTCTTCTGGTTTTCATCACTAGTTGGTCAGAAAACAGCAACATGTCACTTTTAGTGTTTTCAGGGCCCGAAAAGCATTTTGACAGCATGTTGTCACTTAGGCTGCTACTTTTGTCCAGAAACACTCAGAAACGAGTTTCCAAGCCAGAAACATGTACTTTGGTGAAGTCTATAGTAGCAAGGCAGTTTCTTCTGGTTTTCATCACTAGTTGGTCAGAAAACAGCAACATGTCACTTTTAGTGTTTTCAGGGCCCGAAAAGCATTTTGACAGCATGTTGTCACTTAGGCTGCTACTTTTGTCCAGAAACACTCAGAAAAGAGTTTCCAAGCCAGAAACATGTACTTTGGTGAAGTCTATAGTAGCAAGGCAGTTTCTTCTGGTTTCCATCACTAGTTGGTCAGAAAACAGCAACATGTCACTTTTAGTGTTTTCAGGGCCCGAAAAGCATTTTGACAGCATGTTGTCACTTAGGCTGTTACTTTTGTCCAGAAGCACTCAGAAACTTGTTTCCAAGCCAGAAACATGTACTTTGGTGAAGTCTATAGTAGCAAGGCAGTTTCTTCTGGTTTTCATCACTAGTTGGTCAGAAAACAGCAACATGTCACTTTTAGTGTTTTCAGGGCCCGAAAAGCATTTTGACAGCATGTTGTCACTTAGGCTGCTACTTTTGTCCAGAAACACTCAGAAACGAGTTTCCAAGCCAGAAACATGTACTTTGGTGAAGTCTATAGTAGCAAGGCAGTTTCTTCTGGTTTTCATCACTAGTTGGTCAGAAAACAGCAACATGTCACTTTTAGTGTTTTCAGGGCCCGAAAAGCATTTTGACAGCATGTTGTCACTTAGGCTGCTACTTTTGTCCAGAAACACTCAGAAAAGAGTTTCCAAGCCAGAAACATGTACTTTGGTGAAGTCTATAGTAGCAAGCAGTTTCTTCTGGTTTCCATCACTAGTTGGTCAGAAAACAGCAACATGTCACTTTTAGTGTTTTCAGGGCCCGAAAAGCATTTTGACAGCATGTTGTCACTTAGGCTGTTACTTTTGTCCAGAAGCACTCAGAAACTTGTTTCCAAGCCAGAAACATGTACTTTGGTGAAGTCTATAGTAGCAAGGCAGTTTCTTCTGGTTTTCATCACTAGTTGGTCAGAAAACAGCAACATGTCACTTTTAGTGTTTTCAGGGCCCGAAAAGCATTTTGACAGCATGTTGTCACTTAGGCTGCTACTTTTGTCCAGAAACACTCAGAAACGAGTTTCCAAGCCAGAAACATGTACTTTGGTGAAGTCTATAGTAGCAAGGCAGTTTCTTCTGGTTTTCATCACTAGTTGGTCAGAAAACAGCAACATGTCACTTTTAGTGTTTTCAGGGCCCGAAAAGCATTTTGACAGCATGTTGTCACTTAGGCTGCTACTTTTGTCCAGAAACACTCAGAAACGAGTTTCCAAGCCAGAAACATGTACTTTGGTGAAGTCTATAGTAGCGAGGCAGTTTCTTCTGGTTTTCATCACTAGTTGGTCAGAAAACAGCAACATGTCACTTTTAGTGTTTTCAGGGCCCGAAAAGCATTTTGACAGCATGTTGTCACTTAGGCTGCTACTTTTGTCCAGAAACACTCAGAAACGAGTTTCCAAGCCAGAAACATGTACTTTGGTGAAGTCTATAGTAGCAAGGCAGTTTCTTCTGGTTTTCATCACTAGTTGGTCAGAAAACAGCAACATGTCACTTTTAGTGTTTTCAGGGCCCGAAAAGCATTTTGACAGCATGTTGTCACTTAGGCTGCTACTTTTGTCCAGAAACACTCAGAAAAGAGTTTCCAAGCCAGAAACATGTACTTTGGTGAAGTCTATAGTAGCAAGGCAGTTTCTTCTGGTTTTCATCACTAGTTGGTCAGAAAACAGCAACATGTCACTTTTAGTGTTTTCAGGGCCCGAAAAGCATTTTGACAGCATGTTGTCACTTAGGCTGCTACTTTTGTCCAGAAACACTCAGAAACGAGTTTCCAAGCCAGAAACATGTACTTTGGTGAAGTCTATAGTAGCAAGGCAGTTTCTTCTGGTTTTCATCACTAGTTGGTCAGAAAACAGCAACATGTCACTTTTAGTGTTTTCAGGGCCCGAAAAGCATTTTGACAGCATGTTGTCACTTAGGCTGCTACTTTTGTCCAGAAACACTCAGAAACGAGTTTCCAAGCCAGAAACATGTACTTTGGTGAAGTCTATAGTAGCAAGGCAGTTTCTTCTGGTTTTCATCACTAGTTGGTCAGAAAACAGCAACATGTCACTTTTAGTGTTTTCAGGGCCCGAAAAGCATTTTGACAGCATGTTGTCACTTAGGCTGTTACTTTTGTCCAGAAGCATTCAGAAACTTGTTTCCAAGCCAGAAACATGTACTTTGGTGAAGTCTATAGTAGCAAGGCAGTTTCTTCTGGTTTTCATCACTAGTTGGTCAGAAAACAGCAACATGTCACTTTTAGTGTTTTCAGGGCCCGAAAAGCATTTTGACAGCATGTTGTCACTTAGGCTGCTACTTTTGTCCAGAAACACTCAGAAACGAGTTTCCAAGCCAGAAACATGTACTTTGGTGAAGTCTATAGTAGCAAGGCAGTTTCTTCTGGTTTTCATCACTAGTTGGTCAGAAAACAGCAACATGTCACTTTTAGTGTTTTCAGGGCCCGAAAAGCATTTTGACAGCATGTTGTCACTTAGGCTGCTACTTTTGTCCAGAAACACTCAGAAACGAGTTTCCAAGCCAGAAACATGTACTTTGGTGAAGTCTATAGTAGCAAGGCAGTTTCTTCTGGTTTTCATCACTAGTTGGTCAGAAAACAGCAACATGTCACTTTTAGTGTTTTCAGGGCCCGAAAAGCATTTTGACAGCATGTTGTCACTTAGGCTGCTACTTTTGTCCAGAAACACTCAGAAAAGAGTTTCCAAGCCAGAAACATGTACTTTGGTGAAGTCTATAGTAGCAAGGCAGTTTCTTCTGGTTTCCATCACTAGTTGGTCAGAAAACAGCAACATGTCACTTTTAGTGTTTTCAGGGCCCGAAAAGCATTTTGACAGCATGTTGTCACTTAGGCTGTTACTTTTGTCCAGAAGCACTCAGAAACTTGTTTCCAAGCCAGAAACATGTACTTTGGTGAAGTCTATAGTAGCAAGGCAGTTTCTTCTGGTTTTCATCACTAGTTGGTCAGAAAACAGCAACATGTCACTTTTAGTGTTTTCAGGGCCCGAAAAGCATTTTGACAGCATGTTGTCACTTAGGCTGTTACTTTTGTCCAGAAGCACTCAGAAACTTGTTTCCAAGCCAGAAACATGTACTTTGGTGAAGTCTATAGTAGCAAGGCAGTTTCTTCTGGTTTTCATCACTAGTTGGTCAGAAAACAGCAACATGTCACTTTTAGTGTTTTCAGGGCCCGAAAAGCATTTTGACAGCATGTTGTCACTTAGGCTGCTACTTTTGTCCAGAAACACTCAGAAACGAGTTTCCAAGCCAGAAACATGTACTTTGGTGAAGTCTATAGTAGCAAGGCAGTTTCTTCTGGTTTTCATCACTAGTTGGTCAGAAAACAGCAACATGTCACTTTTAGTGTTTTCAGGGCCCGAAAAGCATTTTGACAGCATGTTGTCACTTAGGCTGCTACTTTTGTCCAGAAACACTCAGAAACGAGTTTCCAAGCCAGAAACATGTACTTTGGTGAAGTCTATAGTAGCAAGGCAGTTTCTTCTGGTTTTCATCACTAGTTGGTCAGAAAACAGCAACATGTCACTTTTAGTGTTTTCAGGGCCCGAAAAGCATTTTGACAGCATGTTGTCACTTAGGCTGCTACTTTTGTCCAGAAACACTCAGAAAAGAGTTTCCAAGCCAGAAACATGTACTTTGGTGAAGTCTATAGTAGCAAGGCAGTTTCTTCTGGTTTCCATCACTAGTTGGTCAGAAAACAGCAACATGTCACTTTTAGTGTTTTCAGGGCCCGAAAAGCATTTTGACAGCATGTTGTCACTTAGGCTGTTACTTTTGTCCAGAAGCACTCAGAAACTTGTTTCCAAGCCAGAAACATGTACTTTGGTGAAGTCTATAGTAGCAAGGCAGTTTCTTCTGGTTTTCATCACTAGTTGGTCAGAAAACAGCAACATGTCACTTTTAGTGTTTTCAGGGCCCGAAAAGCATTTTGACAGCATGTTGTCACTTAGGCTGCTACTTTTGTCCAGAAACACTCAGAAACGAGTTTCCAAGCCAGAAACATGTACTTTGGTGAAGTCTATAGTAGCAAGGCAGTTTCTTCTGGTTTTCATCACTAGTTGGTCAGAAAACAGCAACATGTCACTTTTAGTGTTTTCAGGGCCCGAAAAGCATTTTGACAGCATGTTGTCACTTAGGCTGCTACTTTTGTCCAGAAACACTCAGAAAAGAGTTTCCAAGCCAGAAACATGTACTTTGGTGAAGTCTATAGTAGCAAGCAGTTTCTTCTGGTTTCCATCACTAGTTGGTCAGAAAACAGCAACATGTCACTTTTAGTGTTTTCAGGGCCCGAAAAGCATTTTGACAGCATGTTGTCACTTAGGCTGTTACTTTTGTCCAGAAGCACTCAGAAACTTGTTTCCAAGCCAGAAACATGTACTTTGGTGAAGTCTATAGTAGCAAGGCAGTTTCTTCTGGTTTTCATCACTAGTTGGTCAGAAAACAGCAACATGTCACTTTTAGTGTTTTCAGGGCCCGAAAAGCATTTTGACAGCATGTTGTCACTTAGGCTGCTACTTTTGTCCAGAAACACTCAGAAACGAGTTTCCAAGCCAGAAACATGTACTTTGGTGAAGTCTATAGTAGCAAGGCAGTTTCTTCTGGTTTTCATCACTAGTTGGTCAGAAAACAGCAACATGTCACTTTTAGTGTTTTCAGGGCCCGAAAAGCATTTTGACAGCATGTTGTCACTTAGGCTGCTACTTTTGTCCAGAAACACTCAGAAACGAGTTTCCAAGCCAGAAACATGTACTTTGGTGAAGTCTATAGTAGCGAGGCAGTTTCTTCTGGTTTTCATCACTAGTTGGTCAGAAAACAGCAACATGTCACTTTTAGTGTTTTCAGGGCCCGAAAAGCATTTTGACAGCATGTTGTCACTTAGGCTGCTACTTTTGTCCAGAAACACTCAGAAACGAGTTTCCAAGCCAGAAACATGTACTTTGGTGAAGTCTATAGTAGCAAGGCAGTTTCTTCTGGTTTTCATCACTAGTTGGTCAGAAAACAGCAACATGTCACTTTTAGTGTTTTCAGGGCCCGAAAAGCATTTTGACAGCATGTTGTCACTTAGGCTGTTACTTTTGTCCAGAAGCATTCAGAAACTTGTTTCCAAGCCAGAAACATGTACTTTGGTGAAGTCTATAGTAGCAAGGCAGTTTCTTCTGGTTTTCATCACTAGTTGGTCAGAAAACAGCAACATGTCACTTTTAGTGTTTTCAGGGCCCGAAAAGCATTTTGACAGCATGTTGTCACTTAGGCTGCTACTTTTGTCCAGAAACACTCAGAAACGAGTTTCCAAGCCAGAAACATGTACTTTGGTGAAGTCTATAGTAGCAAGGCAGTTTCTTCTGGTTTTCATCACTAGTTGGTCAGAAAACAGCAACATGTCACTTTTAGTGTTTTCAGGGCCCGAAAAGCATTTTGACAGCATGTTGTCACTTAGGCTGCTACTTTTGTCCAGAAACACTCAGAAACGAGTTTCCAAGCCAGAAACATGTACTTTGGTGAAGTCTATAGTAGCAAGGCAGTTTCTTCTGGTTTTCATCACTAGTTGGTCAGAAAACAGCAACATGTCACTTTTAGTGTTTTCAGGGCCCGAAAAGCATTTTGACAGCATGTTGTCACTTAGGCTGTTACTTTTGTCCAGAAGCACTCAGAAACTTGTTTCCAAGCCAGAAACATGTACTTTGGTGAAGTCTATAGTAGCAAGGCAGTTTCTTCTGGTTTTCATCACTAGTTGGTCAGAAAACAGCAACATGTCACTTTTAGTGTTTTCAGGGCCCGAAAAGCATTTTGACAGCATCTTGTCACTTAGGCTGTTACTTTTGTCCAGAAACACTCAGAAACGAGTTTCCAAGCCAGAAACATGTACTTTGGTGAAGTCTATAGTAGCAAGGCAGTTTCTTCTGGTTTTCATCACTAGTTGGTCAGAAAACAGCAACATGTCACTTTTAGTGTTTTCAGGGCCCGAAAAGCATTTTGACAGCATGTTGTCACTTAGGCTGCTACTTTTGTCCAGAAACACTCAGAAAAGAGTTTCCAAGCCAGAAACATGTACTTTGGTGAAGTCTATAGTAGCAAGGCAGTTTCTTCTGGTTTTCATCACTAGTTGGTCAGAAAACAGCAACATGTCACTTTTAGTGTTTTCAGGGCCCGAAAAGCATTTTGACAGCATGTTGTCACTTAGGCTGCTACTTTTGTCCAGAAACACTCAGAAAAGAGTTTCCAAGCCAGAAACATGTACTTTGGTGAAGTCTATAGTAGCAAGGCAGTTTCTTCTGGTTTCCATCACTAGTTGGTCAGAAAACAGCAACATGTCACTTTTAGTGTTTTCAGGGCCCGAAAAGCATTTTGACAGCATGTTGTCACTTAGGCTGTTACTTTTGTCCAGAAGCACTCAGAAACTTGTTTCCAAGCCAGAAACATGTACTTTGGTGAAGTCTATAGTAGCAAGGCAGTTTCTTCTGGTTTTCATCACTAGTTGGTCAGAAAACAGCAACATGTCACTTTTAGTGTTTTCAGGGCCCGAAAAGCATTTTGACAGCATGTTGTCACTTAGGCTGCTACTTTTGTCCAGAAACACTCAGAAACGAGTTTCCAAGCCAGAAACATGTACTTTGGTGAAGTCTATAGTAGCAAGGCAGTTTCTTCTGGTTTTCATCACTAGTTGGTCAGAAAACAGCAACATGTCACTTTTAGTGTTTTCAGGGCCCGAAAAGCATTTTGACAGCATGTTGTCACTTAGGCTGCTACTTTTGTCCAGAAAAACTCAGAAACGAGTTTCCAAGCCAGAAACATGTACTTTGGTGAAGTCTATAGTAGCAAGGCAGTTTCTTCTGGTTTTCATCACTAGTTGGTCAGAAAACAGCAACATGTCACTTTTAGTGTTTTCAGGGCCCGAAAAGCATTTTGACAGCATGTTGTCACTTAGGCTGTTACTTTTGTCCAGAAGCATTCAGAAACTTGTTTCCAAGCCAGAAACATGTACTTTGGTGAAGTCTATAGTAGCAAGGCAGTTTCTTCTGGTTTTCATCACTAGTTGGTCAGAAAACAGCAACATGTCACTTTTAGTGTTTTCAGGGCCCGAAAAGCATTTTGACAGCATGTTGTCACTTAGGCTGCTACTTTTGTCCAGAAACACTCAGAAACGAGTTTCCAAGCCAGAAACATGTACTTTGGTGAAGTCTATAGTAGCAAGGCAGTTTCTTCTGGTTTTCATCACTAGTTGGTCAGAAAACAGCAACATGTCACTTTTAGTGTTTTCAGGGCCCGAAAAGCATTTTGACAGCATGTTGTCACTTAGGCTGCTACTTTTGTCCAGAAACACTCAGAAAAGAGTTTCCAAGCCAGAAACATGTACTTTGGTGAAGTCTATAGTAGCAAGGCAGTTTCTTCTGGTTTTCATCACTAGTTGGTCAGAAAACAGCAACATGTCACTTTTAGTGTTTTCAGGGCCCGAAAAGCATTTTGACAGCATGTTGTCACTTAGGCTGCTACTTTTGTCCAGAAACACTCAGAAACGAGTTTCCAAGCCAGAAACATGTACTTTGGTGAAGTCTATAGTAGCAAGGCAGTTTCTTCTGGTTTTCATCACTAGTTGGTCAGAAAACAGCAACATGTCACTTTTAGTGTTTTCAGGGCCCGAAAAGCATTTTGACAGCATGTTGTCACTTAGGCTGCTACTTTTGTCCAGAAACACTCAGAAAAGAGTTTCCAAGCCAGAAACATGTACTTTGGTGAAGTCTATAGTAGCAAGGCAGTTTCTTCTGGTTTTCATCACTAGTTGGTCAGAAAACAGCAACATGTCACTTTTAGTGTTTTCAGGGCCCGAAAAGCATTTTGACAGCATGTTGTCACTTAGGCTGCTACTTTTGTCCAGAAACACTCAGAAAAGAGTTTCCAAGCCAGAAACATGTACTTTGGTGAAGTCTATAGTAGCAAGGCAGTTTCTTCTGGTTTTCATCACTAGTTGGTCAGAAAACAGCAACATGTCACTTTTAGTGTTTTCAGGGCCCGAAAAGCATTTTGACAGCATGTTGTCACTTAGG
Organism: Epinephelus lanceolatus; assembly: GCF_041903045.1. Lineage (NCBI taxonomy): Eukaryota > Metazoa > Chordata > Actinopteri > Perciformes > Serranidae > Epinephelus > Epinephelus lanceolatus. The sequence continues at coordinate 2,858,985 of NC_135747.1, forward strand.
CTGTTACTTTTGTCCAGAAGCACTCAGAAACTTGTTTCCAAGCCAGAAACATGTACTTTGGTGAAGTCTATAGTAGCAAGGCAGTTTCTTCTGGTTTTCATCACTAGTTGGTCAGAAAACAGCAACATGTCACTTTTAGTGTTTTCAGGGCCCGAAAAGCATTTTGACAGCATGTTGTCACTTAGGCTGCTACTTTTGTCCAGAAACACTCAGAAAAGAGTTTCCAAGCCAGAAACATGTACTTTGGTGAAGTCTATAGTAGCAAGGCAGTTTCTTCTGGTTTTCATCACTAGTTGGTCAGAAAACAGCAACATGTCACTTTTAGTGTTTTCAGGGCCCGAAAAGCATTTTGACAGCATGTTGTCACTTAGGCTGTTACTTTTGTCCAGAAGCACTCAGAAACTTGTTTCCAAGCCAGAAACATGTACTTTGGTGAAGTCTATAGTAGCAAGGCAGTTTCTTCTGGTTTTCATCACTAGTTGGTCAGAAAACAGCAACATGTCACTTTTAGTGTTTTCAGGGCCCGAAAAGCATTTTGACAGCATGTTGTCACTTAGGCTGCTACTTTTGTCCAGAAACACTCAGAAACGAGTTTCCAAGCCAGAAACATGTACTTTGGTGAAGTCTATAGTAGCAAGGCAGTTTCTTCTGGTTTTCATCACTAGTTGGTCAGAAAACAGCAACATGTCACTTTTAGTGTTTTCAGGGCCCGAAAAGCATTTTGACAGCATGTTGTCACTTAGGCTGCTACTTTTGTCCAGAAACACTCAGAAAAGAGTTTCCAAGCCAGAAACATGTACTTTGGTGAAGTCTATAGTAGCAAGGCAGTTTCTTCTGGTTTCCATCACTAGTTGTTCAGAAAACAGCAACATGTCACTTTTAGTGTTTTCAGGCCCCGAAAAGCATTTTTAGAGCATGTTGTCACTTAGGCTGTTGCTTGTGACCTGAAGCACTCAGAAACAAGTTTCCAAGCCAGAAACATTTGGTTTGGTGAATTCTATAGTAGCAAGGCAGTTTCTTCTGGTTTTCATCACTAGTTGGTCAGAAAACAGCATCATGTCACTTTCAGCATTTTCAGGCCCCGAAAAGCATTTTGAGAGCATGTTGTCACTTAGGCTGTTACTTTTGTCCAGAAGCACTCAGAAACTTGTTTCCAAGCCAGAAACATGTACTTTGGTGAAGTCTATAGTAGCAAGGCAGTTTCTTCTGGTTTTCATCACTAGTTGGTCAGAAAACAGCAACATGTCACTTTTAGTGTTTTCAGGGCCCGAAAAGCATTTTGACAGCATGTTGTCACTTAGGCTGCTACTTTTGTCCAGAAACACTCAGAAAAGAGTTTCCAAGCCAGAAACATGTACTTTGGTGAAGTCTATAGTAGCAAGGCAGTTTCTTCTGGTTTTCATCACTAGTTGGTCAGAAAACAGCAACATGTCACTTTTAGTGTTTTCAGGGCCCGAAAAGCATTTTGACAGCATGTTGTCACTTAGGCTGCTACTTTTGTCCAGAAACACTCAGAAAAGAGTTTCCAAGCCAGAAACATGTACTTTGGTGAAGTCTATAGTAGCAAGGCAGTTTCTTCTGGTTTTCATCACTAGTTGGTCAGAAAACAGCAACATGTCACTTTTAGTGTTTTCAGGGCCCGAAAAGCATTTTGACAGCATGTTGTCACTTAGGCTGTTACTTTTGTCCAGAAGCACTCAGAAACTTGTTTCCAAGCCAGAAACATGTACTTTGGTGAAGTCTATAGTAGCAAGGCAGTTTCTTCTGGTTTTCATCACTAGTTGGTCAGAAAACAGCAACATGTCACTTTTAGTGTTTTCAGGGCCCGAAAAGCATTTTGACAGCATGTTGTCACTTAGGCTGCTACTTTTGTCCAGAAACACTCAGAAAAGAGTTTCCAAGCCAGAAACATGTACTTTGGTGAAGTCTATAGTAGCAAGGCAGTTTCTTCTGGTTTTCATCACTAGTTGGTCAGAAAACAGCAACATGTCACTTTTAGTGTTTTCAGGGCCCGAAAAGCATTTTGACAGCATGTTGTCACTTAGGCTGTTACTTTTGTCCAGAAGCACTCAGAAACTTGTTTCCAAGCCAGAAACATGTACTTTGGTGAAGTCTATAGTAGCAAGGCAGTTTCTTCTGGTTTTCATCACTAGTTGGTCAGAAAACAGCAACATGTCACTTTTAGTGTTTTCAGGGCCCGAAAAGCATTTTGACAGCATGTTGTCACTTAGGCTGCTACTTTTGTCCAGAAACACTCAGAAACGAGTTTCCAAGCCAGAAACATGTACTTTGGTGAAGTCTATAGTAGCAAGGCAGTTTCTTCTGGTTTTCATCACTAGTTGGTCAGAAAACAGCAACATGTCACTTTTAGTGTTTTCAGGGCCCGAAAAGCATTTTGACAGCATGTTGTCACTTAGGCTGCTACTTTTGTCCAGAAACACTCAGAAAAGAGTTTCCAAGCCAGAAACATGTACTTTGGTGAAGTCTATAGTAGCAAGGCAGTTTCTTCTGGTTTCCATCACTAGTTGTTCAGAAAACAGCAACATGTCACTTTTAGTGTTTTCAGGCCCCGAAAAGCATTTTTAGAGCATGTTGTCACTTAGGCTGTTGCTTGTGACCTGAAGCACTCAGAAACAAGTTTCCAAGCCAGAAACATTTGGTTTGGTGAATTCTATAGTAGCAAGGCAGTTTCTTCTGGTTTTCATCACTAGTTGGTCAGAAAACAGCATCATGTCACTTTCAGCATTTTCAGGCCCCGAAAAGCATTTTGAGAGCATGTTGTCACTTAGGCTGTTGCTTGTGACCTGAAGCACTCAGAAACAAGTTTCCAAGCCAGAAACATGTGGTTTGGTGAATTCTATAGTAGCAAGGCAGTTTCCTCTGGTTTCCATCACTAGTTGGGCAGAAAACAGCATCATGTCACTTTTAGTGTTTTCAGGCCCCGAAAAGCATTTTGAGAGCATGTTGTCACTTAGGCTGTTACTTTTGACCAGAAGCACTCAGAAACAAGTTTCCAAGCCAGAAACATGTGGTTTGGTGAAGTCTATAGTAGCAAGGCAGTTTTCTCTGGTTTCCATCACTAGTTGGGCAGAAAACAGCATCATGTCACTTTTAGCGTTTTCAGGCCCCGAAAAGCATTTTGAGAGCATGTTGTCACTTAGGCTGTTGCTTGTGACCAGAAGTATTCAGAAACAAGTTTCCAAGCCAGAAACATGTGGTTTGGTGAATTCCATAGTAGCAAGGCAGTTTCCTCTGGTTTCCATCACTAGTTGCTCAGAAAACAGCATCATGTCACTTTTAGCGTTTTCAGGCCCCGAAAAGCATTTTGAGAGCATGTTGTCACTTAGGCTGTTGCTTGTGACCTGAAGCACTCAGAAACAAGTTTCCAAGCCAGAAACATTTGGTTTGGTGAATTCTATAGTAGCAAGGCAGTTTCTTCTGGTTTTCATCACTAGTTGGTCAGAAAACAGCATCATGTCACTTTCAGCATTTTCAGGCCCCGAAAAGCATTTTGAGAGCATGTTGTCACTTAGGCTGTTGCTTGTGACCTGAAGCACTCAGAAACAAGTTTCCAAGCCAGAAACATGTGGTTTGGTGAATTCTATAGTAGCAAGGCAGTTTCCTCTGGTTTCCATCACTAGTTGGGCAGAAAACAGCATCATGTCACTTTTAGTGTTTTCAGGCCCCGAAAAGCATTTTGAGAGCATGTTGTCACTTAGGCTGTTACTTTTGACCAGAAGCACTCAGAAACAAGTTTCCAAGCCAGAAACATGTGGTTTGGTGAAGTCTATAGTAGCAAGGCAGTTTTCTCTGGTTTCCATCACTAGTTGGGCAGAAAACAGCATCATGTCACTTTTAGCGTTTTCAGGCCCCGAAAAGCATTTTGAGAGCATGTTGTCACTTAGGCTGTTGCTTGTGACCAGAAGTATTCAGAAACAAGTTTCCAAGCCAGAAACATGTGGTTTGGTGAATTCCATAGTAGCAAGGCAGTTTCCTCTGGTTTCCATCACTAGTTGCTCAGAAAACAGCATCATGTCACTTTTAGCATTTTCAGGCCCCGAAAAGCATTTTGAGAGCATGTTGTCACTTAGGCTGTTACTTTTAACCAGAAGCACTCAGAAACAAGTTTCCAAGCCAGAAACATGTGGTTTGGTGAATTCTATAGTAGCAAGGCAGTTTCCTCTGGTTTACATCACTAGTTGGGCTGAAAACAGCATCATGTCACTTTTAGTTTTTTCAGCGCCCGAAAAGCATTTTGACAGCATGTTGTCACTTAGGCTGTTGCTTTTGAACAGAATTATTCAGAAACAAGTTTCCAAGCCAGAAACATGTGGTTTGGTGAATTCTATAGTACCAAGGCAGTTTCCTCTGTTTTCCATCACTAGATGGGCAGAAAACAGCATCATGTCACTTTTAGTGTTTTCAGGCCCCGAAAAGCATTTTGAGAGCATGTTGTCACTTAGGCTGTTACTTTTGACCAGAAGCACTCAGAAACAAGTTTCCAAGCCAGAAACATGTGGTTTGGTGAATTCTATAGTAGCAAGGCAGTTTCCTCTGGTTTCCATCACTAGTTGGGCAGAAAACAGCATCATGTCACTTTTAGTGTTTTCAGGCCCCGAAAAGCATTTTGAGAGCATGTTGTCACTTAGGCTGTTACTTTTGACCAGAAGCACTCAGAAACAAGTTTCCAAGCCAGAAACATGTGGTTTGGTGAAGTCTATAGTAGCAAGGCAGTTTTCTCTGGTTTCCATCACTAGTTGGGCAGAAAACAGCATCATGTCACTTTTAGCGTTTTCAGGCCCCGAAAAGCATTTTGAGAGCATGTTGTCACTTAGGCTGTTGCTTGTGACCAGAAGTATTCAGAAACAAGTTTCCAAGCCAGAAACATGTGGTTTGGTGAATTCCATAGTAGCAAGGCAGTTTCCTCTGGTTTCCATCACTAGTTGCTCAGAAAACAGCATCATGTCACTTTTAGCATTTTCAGGCCCCGAAAAGCATTTTGAGAGCATGTTGTCACTTAGGCTGTTACTTTTAATCAGAAGCACTCAGAAACAAGTTTCCAAGCCAGAAACATGTGGTTTGGTGAATTCTATAGTAGCAAGGCAGTTTCCTCTGGTTTACATCACTAGTTGGGCTGAAAACAGCATCATGTCACTTTTAGTTTTTTCAGCGCCCGAAAAGCATTTTGACAGCATGTTGTCACTTAGGCTGTTGCTTTTGAACAGAATTATTCAGAAACAAGTTTCCAAGCCAGAAACATGTGGTTTGGTGAATTCTATAGTACCAAGGCAGTTTCCTCTGTTTTCCATCACTAGATGGGCAGAAAACAGCATCATGTCACTTTTAGTGTTTTCAGGCCCCGAAAAGCATTTTGAGAGCATGTTGTCACTTAGGCTGTTACTTTTGACCAGAAGCACTCAGAAACAAGTTTCCAAGCCAGAAACATGTGGTTTGGTGAATTCCATAGTAGCAAGGCAGTTTCCTCTGGATTCCATCACTATTTGGGCAGAAAACAGCATCATGTCACTTTTAGTGTTTTCAGGGCCCGAAAAGCATTTTGACAGCATGTTGTCACTTAGGCTGTTACTTTTGTCCAGAAGCACTCAGAAACGTGTTTCCAAGCCAGAAACATGTACTTTGGTGAAGTCTATAGTAGCAAGGCAGTTTCTTCTGGTTTTCATCACTAGTTGGTCAGAAAACAGCAACATGTCACTTTTAGTGTTTTCAGGGCCCGAAAAGCATTTTGACAGCATGTTGTCACTTAGGCTGCTACTTTTGTCCAGAAACACTCAGAAAAGAGTTTCCAAGCCAGAAACATGTACTTTGGTGAAGTCTATAGTAGCAAGGCAGTTTCTTCTGGTTTTCATCACTAGTTGGTCAGAAAACAGCAACATGTCACTTTTAGTGTTTTCAGGGCCCGAAAAGCATTTTGACAGCATGTTGTCACTTAGGCTGCTACTTTTGTCCAGAAACACTCAGAAAAGAGTTTCCAAGCCAGAAACATGTACTTTGGTGAAGTCTATAGTAGCAAGGCAGTTTCTTCTGGTTTCCATCACTAGTTGGTCAGAAAACAGCAACATGTCACTTTTAGTGTTTTCAGGGCCCGAAAAGCATTTTGACAGCATGTTGTCACTTAGGCTGCTACTTTTGTCCAGAAACACTCAGAAAAGAGTTTCCAAGCCAGAAACATGTACTTTGGTGAAGTCTATAGTAGCAAGGCAGTTTCTTCTGGTTTTCATCACTAGTTGGTCAGAAAACAGCAACATGTCACTTTTAGTGTTTTCAGGGCCCGAAAAGCATTTTGACAGCATGTTGTCACTTAGGCTGTTACTTTTGTCCAGAAGCACTCAGAAACTTGTTTCCAAGCCAGAAACATGTACTTTGGTGAAGTCTATAGTAGCAAGGCAGTTTCTTCTGGTTTTCATCACTAGTTGGTCAGAAAACAGCAACATGTCACTTTTAGTGTTTTCAGGGCCCGAAAAGCATTTTGACAGCATGTTGTCACTTAGGCTGCTACTTTTGTCCAGAAACACTCAGAAACGAGTTTCCAAGCCAGAAACATGTACTTTGGTGAAGTCTATAGTAGCAAGGCAGTTTCTTCTGGTTTTCATCACTAGTTGGTCAGAAAACAGCAACATGTCACTTTTAGTGTTTTCAGGGCCCGAAAAGCATTTTGACAGCATGTTGTCACTTAGGCTGCTACTTTTGTCCAGAAACACTCAGAAAAGAGTTTCCAAGCCAGAAACATGTACTTTGGTGAAGTCTATAGTAGCAAGGCAGTTTCTTCTGGTTTCCATCACTAGTTGTTCAGAAAACAGCAACATGTCACTTTTAGTGTTTTCAGGCCCCGAAAAGCATTTTTAGAGCATGTTGTCACTTAGGCTGTTGCTTGTGACCTGAAGCACTCAGAAACAAGTTTCCAAGCCAGAAACATTTGGTTTGGTGAATTCTATAGTAGCAAGGCAGTTTCTTCTGGTTTTCATCACTAGTTGGTCAGAAAACAGCATCATGTCACTTTCAGCATTTTCAGGCCCCGAAAAGCATTTTGAGAGCATGTTGTCACTTAGGCTGTTGCTTGTGACCTGAAGCACTCAGAAACAAGTTTCCAAGCCAGAAACATGTGGTTTGGTGAATTCTATAGTAGCAAGGCAGTTTCCTCTGGTTTCCATCACTAGTTGGGCAGAAAACAGCATCATGTCACTTTTAGTGTTTTCAGGCCCCGAAAAGCATTTTGAGAGCATGTTGTCACTTAGGCTGTTACTTTTGACCAGAAGCACTCAGAAACAAGTTTCCAAGCCAGAAACATGTGGTTTGGTGAAGTCTATAGTAGCAAGGCAGTTTTCTCTGGTTTCCATCACTAGTTGGGCAGAAAACAGCATCATGTCACTTTTAGCGTTTTCAGGCCCCGAAAAGCATTTTGAGAGCATGTTGTCACTTAGGCTGTTGCTTGTGACCAGAAGTATTCAGAAACAAGTTTCCAAGCCAGAAACATGTGGTTTGGTGAATTCCATAGTAGCAAGGCAGTTTCCTCTGGTTTCCATCACTAGTTGCTCAGAAAACAGCATCATGTCACTTTTAGCGTTTTCAGGCCCCGAAAAGCATTTTGAGAGCATGTTGTCACTTAGGCTGTTGCTTGTGACCTGAAGCACTCAGAAACAAGTTTCCAAGCCAGAAACATTTGGTTTGGTGAATTCTATAGTAGCAAGGCAGTTTCTTCTGGTTTTCATCACTAGTTGGTCAGAAAACAGCATCATGTCACTTTCAGCATTTTCAGGCCCCGAAAAGCATTTTGAGAGCATGTTGTCACTTAGGCTGTTGCTTGTGACCTGAAGCACTCAGAAACAAGTTTCCAAGCCAGAAACATGTGGTTTGGTGAATTCTATAGTAGCAAGGCAGTTTCCTCTGGTTTCCATCACTAGTTGGGCAGAAAACAGCATCATGTCACTTTTAGTGTTTTCAGGCCCCGAAAAGCATTTTGAGAGCATGTTGTCACTTAGGCTGTTACTTTTGACCAGAAGCACTCAGAAACAAGTTTCCAAGCCAGAAACATGTGGTTTGGTGAAGTCTATAGTAGCAAGGCAGTTTTCTCTGGTTTCCATCACTAGTTGGGCAGAAAACAGCATCATGTCACTTTTAGCGTTTTCAGGCCCCGAAAAGCATTTTGAGAGCATGTTGTCACTTAGGCTGTTGCTTGTGACCAGAAGTATTCAGAAACACGTTTCCAAGCCAGAAACATGTGGTTTGGTGAATTCCATAGTAGCAAGGCAGTTTCCTCTGGTTTCCATCACTAGTTGCTCAGAAAACAGCATCATGTCACTTTTAGCATTTTCAGGCCCCGAAAAGCATTTTGAGAGCATGTTGTCACTTAGGCTGTTACTTTTAACCAGAAGCACTCAGAAACAAGTTTCCAAGCCAGAAACATGTGGTTTGGTGAATTCTATAGTAGCAAGGCAGTTTCCTCTGGTTTACATCACTAGTTGGGCTGAAAACAGCATCATGTCACTTTTAGTTTTTTCAGCGCCCGAAAAGCATTTTGACAGCATGTTGTCACTTAGGCTGTTGCTTTTGAACAGAATTATTCAGAAACAAGTTTCCAAGCCAGAAACATGTGGTTTGGTGAATTCTATAGTACCAAGGCAGTTTCCTCTGTTTTCCATCACTAGATGGGCAGAAAACAGCATCATGTCACTTTTAGTGTTTTCAGGCCCCGAAAAGCATTTTGAGAGCATGTTGTCACTTAGGCTGTTACTTTTGACCAGAAGCACTCAGAAACAAGTTTCCAAGCCAGAAACATGTGGTTTGGTGAATTCTATAGTAGCAAGGCAGTTTCCTCTGGTTTCCATCACTAGTTGGGCAGAAAACAGCATCATGTCACTTTTAGTGTTTTCAGGCCCCGAAAAGCATTTTGAGAGCATGTTGTCACTTAGGCTGTTGCTTTTGACCAGAAGCACTCAGAAACAAGTTTCCAAGCCAGAAACATGTGGTTTGGTGAAGTCTATAGTAGCAAGGCAGTTTTCTCTGGTTTCCATCACTAGTTGGGCAGAAAACAGCATCATGTCATTTTTAGCGTTTTCAGGCCCCGAAAAGCATTTTGAGAGCATGTTGTCACTTAGGCTGTTGCTTGTGACCAGAAGTATTCAGAAACAAGTTTCCAAGCCAGAAACATGTGGTTTGGTGAATTCCATAGTAGCAAGGCAGTTTCCTCTGGTTTCCATCACTAGTTGCTCAGAAAACAGCATCATGTCACTTTTAGCATTTTCAGGCCCCGAAAAGCATTTTGAGAGCATGTTGTCACTTAGGCTGTTACTTTTAATCAGAAGCACTCAGAAACAAGTTTCCAAGCCAGAAACATGTGGTTTGGTGAATTCTATAGTAGCAAGGCAGTTTCCTCTGGTTTACATCACTAGTTGGGCTGAAAACAGCATCATGTCACTTTTAGTTTTTTCAGCGCCCGAAAAGCATTTTGACAGCATGTTGTCACTTAGGCTGTTGCTTTTGAACAGAATTATTCAGAAACAAGTTTCCAAGCCAGAAACATGTGGTTTGGTGAATTCTATAGTACCAAGGCAGTTTCCTCTGTTTTCCATCACTAGATGGGCAGAAAACAGCATCATGTCACTTTTAGTGTTTTCAGGCCCCGAAAAGCATTTTGAGAGCATGTTGTCACTTAGGCTGTTACTTTTGACCAGAAGCACTCAGAAACAAGTTTCCAAGCCAGAAACATGTGGTTTGGTGAATTCCATAGTAGCAAGGCAGTTTCCTCTGGATTCCATCACTATTTGGGCAGAAAACAGCATCATGTCACTTTTAGTGTTTTCAGGGCCCGAAAAGCATTTTGACAGCATGTTGTCACTTAGGCTGTTACTTTTGTCCAGAAGCACTCAGAAACGTGTTTCCAAGCCAGAAACATGTACTTTGGTGAAGTCTATAGTAGCAAGGCAGTTTCTTCTGGTTTTCATCACTAGTTGGTCAGAAAACAGCAACATGTCACTTTTAGTGTTTTCAGGGCCCGAAAAGCATTTTGACAGCATGTTGTCACTTAGGCTGCTACTTTTGTCCAGAAACACTCAGAAAAGAGTTTCCAAGCCAGAAACATGTACTTTGGTGAAGTCTATAGTAGCAAGGCAGTTTCTTCTGGTTTTCATCACTAGTTGGTCAGAAAACAGCAACATGTCACTTTTAGTGTTTTCAGGGCCCGAAAAGCATTTTGACAGCATGTTGTCACTTAGGCTGCTACTTTTGTCCAGAAACACTCAGAAAAGAGTTTCCAAGCCAGAAACATGTACTTTGGTGAAGTCTATAGTAGCAAGGCAGTTTCTTCTGGTTTCCATCACTAGTTGGTCAGAAAACAGCAACATGTCACTTTTAGTGTTTTCAGGGCCCGAAAAGCATTTTGACAGCATGTTGTCACTTAGGCTGTTACTTTTGTCCAGAAGCACTCAGAAACTTGTTTCCAAGCCAGAAACATGTACTTTGGTGAAGTCTATAGTAGCAAGGCAGTTTCTTCTGGTTTTCATCACTAGTTGGTCAGAAAACAGCAACATGTCACTTTTAGTGTTTTCAGGGCCCGAAAAGCATTTTGACAGCATGTTGTCACTTAGGCTGCTACTTTTGTCCAGAAACACTCAGAAACGAGTTTCCAAGCCAGAAACATGTACTTTGGTGAAGTCTATAGTAGCAAGGCAGTTTCTTCTGGTTTTCATCACTAGTTGGTCAGAAAACAGCAACATGTCACTTTTAGTGTTTTCAGGGCCCGAAAAGCATTTTGACAGCATGTTGTCACTTAGGCTGCTACTTTTGTCCAGAAACACTCAGAAAAGAGTTTCCAAGCCAGAAACATGTACTTTGGTGAAGTCTATAGTAGCAAGGCAGTTTCTTCTGGTTTTCATCACTAGTTGGTCAGAAAACAGCAACATGTCACTTTTAGTGTTTTCAGGCCCCGAAAAGCATTTTTAGAGCATGTTGTCACTTAGGCTGTTGCTTGTGACCTGAAGCACTCAGAAACAAGTTTCCAAGCCAGAAACATTTGGTTTGGTGAATTCTATAGTAGCAAGGCAGTTTCTTCTGGTTTTCATCACTAGTTGGTCAGAAAACAGCATCATGTCACTTTCAGCGTTTTCAGGCCCCGAAAAGCATTTTGAGAGCATGTTGTCACTTAGGCTGTTGCTTGTGACCTGAAGCACTCAGAAACAAGTTTCCAAGCCAGAAACATGTGGTTTGGTGAATTCTATAGTAGCAAGGCAGTTTCCTCTGGTTTCCATCACTAGTTGGGCAGAAAACAGCATCATGTCACTTTTAGTGTTTTCAGGCCCCGAAAAGCATTTTGAGAGCATGTTGTCACTTAGGCCGTTACTTTTGACCAGAAGCACTCAGAAACAAGTTTCCAAGCCAGAAACATGTGGTTTGGTGAATTCTATAGTAGCAAGGCAGTTTTCTCTGGTTTCCATCACTAGTTGGTCAGAAAACAGCATCATGTCACTTTCAGCGTTTTCAGGCCCCGAAAAGCATTTTGACAGCATGTTGTCACTTAGGCTGTTGCTTGTGACCTGAAGCACTCAGAAACAAGTTTCCAAGCCAGAAACATGTGGTTTGGTGAATTCTATAGTGGCAAGGCAGTTTCTTCTGGTTTTCATCACTAGTTGGTCAGAAAACAGCAACATGTCACTTTTAGTGTTTTCAGGGCCCGAAAAGCATTTTGACAGCATGTTGTCACTTAGGCTGCTACTTTTGTCCAGAAACACTCAGAAAAGAGTTTCCAAGCCAGAAACATGTACTTTGGTGAAGTCTATAGTAGCAAGGCAGTTTCTTCTGGTTTTCATCACTAGTTGGTCAGAAAACAGCATCATGTCACTTTCAGCGTTTTCAGGCCCCGAAAAGCATTTTGAGAGCATGTTGTCACTTAGGCTGTTGCTTGTGACCTGAAGCACTCAGAAACAAGTTTCCAAGCCAGAAACATGTGGTTTGGTGAATTCTATAGTAGCAAGGCAGTTTCCTCTGGTTTCCATCACTAGTTGGGCAGAAAACAGCATCATGTCACTTTTAGTGTTTTCAGGCCCCGAAAAGCATTTTTAGAGCATGTTGTCACTTAGGCTGTTACTTTTGACCAGAAGCACTCAGAAACAAGTTTCCAAGCCAGAAACATGTGGTTTGGTGAAGTCTATAGTAGCAAGGCAGTTTTCTCTGGTTTCCATCACTAGTTGGTCAGAAAACAGCATCATGTCACTTTTAGCGTTTTCAGGCCCCGAAAAGCATTTTGAGAGCATGTTGTCACTTAGGCTGTTGCTTTTGACCAGAAGTATTCAGAAACAAGTTTCCAAGCCAGAAACATGTGGTTTGGTGAATTCTATAGTAGCAAGGCAGTTTCCTCTGGTTTTCATCACTAGTTGGACAGAAAACAGCAACATGTCACTTTTAGTGTTTTCAGGGCCCGAAAAGCATTTTGACAGCATGTTGTCACTTAGGCTGCTACTTTTGTCCAGAAACACTCAGAAAAGAGTTTCCAAGCCAGAAACATGTACTTTGGTGAAGTCTATAGTAGCAAGGCAGTTTCTTCTGGTTTCCATCACTAGTTGTTCAGAAAACAGCAACATGTCACTTTTAGTGTTTTCAGGGCCCGAAAAGCATTTTGACAGCATGTTGTCACTTAGGCTGCTACTTTTGTCCAGAAACACTCAGAAAAGAGTTTCCAAGCCAGAAACATGTACTTTGGTGAAGTCTATAGTAGCAAGGCAGTTTCTTCTGGTTTCCATCACTAGTTGTTCAGAAAACAGCAACATGTCACTTTTAGTGTTTTCAGGGCCCGAAAAGCATTTTGACAGCATGTTGTCACTTAGGCTGCTACTTTTGTCCAGAAACACTCAGAAAAGAGTTTCCAAGCCAGAAACATGTACTTTGGTGAAGTCTATAGTAGCAAGGCAGTTTCTTCTGGTTTCCATCACTAGTTGTTCAGAAAACAGCAACATGTCACTTTTAGTGTTTTCAGGCCCCGAAAAGCATTTTTAGAGCATGTTGTCACTTAGGCTGTTGCTTGTGACCTGAAGCATTCAGAAACAAGTTTCCAAGCCAGAAACATGTGGTTTGGTGAATTCTATAGTAGCAAGGCAGTTTCCTCTGGTTTCCATCACTAGTTGGGCAGAAAACAGCATCATGTCACTTTTAGTGTTTTCAGGCCCCGAAAAGCATTTTGAGAGCATGTTGTCACTTAGGCCGTTACTTTTGACCAGAAGCACTCAGAAACAAGTTTCCAAGCCAGAAACATGTGGTTTGGTGAATTCTATAGTAGCAAGGCAGTTTTCTCTGGTTTCCATCACTAGTTGGTCAGAAAACAGCATCATGTCACTTTCAGCGTTTTCAGGCCCCGAAAAGCATTTTGACAGCATGTTGTCACTTAGGCTGTTGCTTGTGACCTGAAGCACTCAGAAACAAGTTTCCAAGCCAGAAACATGTGGTTTGGTGAATTCTATAGTGGCAAGGCAGTTTCTTCTGGTTTTCATCACTAGTTGGTCAGAAAACAGCAACATGTCACTTTTAGTGTTTTCAGGGCCCGAAAAGCATTTTGACAGCATGTTGTCACTTAGGCTGCTACTTTTGTCCAGAAACACTCAGAAAAGAGTTTCCAAGCCAGAAACATGTACTTTGGTGAAGTCTATAGTAGCAAGGCAGTTTCTTCTGGTTTCCATCACTAGTTGGTCAGAAAACAGCATCATGTCACTTTCAGCGTTTTCAGGCCCCGAAAAGCATTTTGAGAGCATGTTGTCACTTAGGCTGTTGCTTGTGACCTGAAGCACTCAGAAACAAGTTTCCAAGCCAGAAACATGTGGTTTGGTGAATTCTATAGTAGCAAGGCAGTTTCCTCTGGTTTCCATCACTAGTTGGGCAGAAAACAGCATCATGTCACTTTTAGTGTTTTCAGGCCCCGAAAAGCATTTTTAGAGCATGTTGTCACTTAGGCTGTTACTTTTGACCAGAAGCACTCAGAAACAAGTTTCCAAGCCAGAAACATGTGGTTTGGTGAAGTCTATAGTAGCAAGGCAGTTTTCTCTGGTTTCCATCACTAGTTGGTCAGAAAACAGCATCATGTCACTTTTAGCGTTTTCAGGCCCCGAAAAGCATTTTGAGAGCATGTTGTCACTTAGGCTGTTGCTTTTGACCAGAAGTATTCAGAAACAAGTTTCCAAGCCAGAAACATGTGGTTTGGTGAATTCTATAGTAGCAAGGCAGTTTCCTCTGGTTTTCATCACTAGTTGGACAGAAAACAGCAACATGTCACTTTTAGTGTTTTCAGGGCCCGAAAAGCATTTTGACAGCATGTTGTCACTTAGGCTGCTACTTTTGTCCAGAAACACTCAGAAAAGAGTTTCCAAGCCAGAAACATGTACTTTGGTGAAGTCTATAGTAGCAAGGCAGTTTCTTCTGGTTTCCATCACTAGTTGTTCAGAAAACAGCAACATGTCACTTTTAGTGTTTTCAGGGCCCGAAAAGCATTTTGACAGCATGTTGTCACTTAGGCTGCTACTTTTGTCCAGAAACACTCAGAAAAGAGTTTCCAAGCCAGAAACATGTACTTTGGTGAAGTCTATAGTAGCAAGGCAGTTTCTTCTGGTTTCCATCACTAGTTGTTCAGAAAACAGCAACATGTCACTTTTAGTGTTTTCAGGGCCCGAAAAGCATTTTGACAGCATGTTGTCACTTAGGCTGCTACTTTTGTCCAGAAACACTCAGAAAAGAGTTTCCAAGCCAGAAACATGTACTTTGGTGAAGTCTATAGTAGCAAGGCAGTTTCTTCTGGTTTCCATCACTAGTTGTTCAGAAAACAGCAACATGTCACTTTTAGTGTTTTCAGGCCCCGAAAAGCATTTTTAGAGCATGTTGTCACTTAGGCTGTTGCTTGTGACCTGAAGCATTCAGAAACAAGTTTCCAAGCCAGAAACATGTGGTTTGGTGAATTCTATAGTAGCAAGGCAGTTTCTTCTGGTTTTCATCACTAGTTGGTCAGAAAACAGCAACATGTCACTTTAAGTGTTTTCAGGGCCCGAAAAGCATTTTGACAGCATGTTGTCACTTAGGCTGCTACTTTTGTCCAGAAACACTCAGAAACGAGTTTCCAAGCCAGAAACATGTACTTTGGTGAAGTCTATAGTAGCAAGGCAGTTTCTTCTGGTTTTCATCACTAGTTGGTCAGAAAACAGCAACATGTCACTTTTAGTGTTTTCAGGGCCCGAAAAGCATTTTGACAGCATGTTGTCACTTAGGCTGCTACTTTTGTCCAGAAACACTCAGAAACGAGTTTCCAAGCCAGAAACATGTACTTTGGTGAAGTCTATAGTAGCAAGGCAGTTTCTTCTGGTTTTCATCACTAGTTGGTCAGAAAACAGCAACATGTCACTTTTAGTGTTTTCAGGCCCCGAAAAGCATTTTGAGAGCATGTTGTCACTTAGGCTGTTGCTTGTGACCTGAAGCACTCAGAAACAAGTTTCCAAGCCAGAAACATTTGGTTTGGTGAATTCTATAGTAGCAAGGCAGTTTCTTCTGGTTTTCATCACTAGTTGGTCAGAAAACAGCATCATGTCACTTTTAGTGTTTTCAGGCCCCGAAAAGCATTTTGAGAGCATGTTGTCACTTAGGATGTTACTTTTGACCAGAAGCACTCAGAAACAAGTTTCCAAGCCAGAAACATGTGGTTTGGTCAATTCCATAGTAGCAAGGCAGTTTCCTCTGGTTTACATCAATACTTGTTCAGAAAACAGCATCATGTCACTTTTGGTGTTTTCAGGCCCCGAAAAGCATTTTGAGAGCATGTTGTCACTTAGGCTGTTACTTTTGAGCACAAGCACTCAGAAGCAAGTTTCCAAGCCAGAAACATATGGTTTGGTGAATTCCATAGTAGCAAGGCAGTTTCCTCTGGTTTTCATCACTAGTTGGTCCGGAAACAGCATCATGTCACTTTTGGTGTTTTCAGGCCTCGAAAAGCATTTTGACAGCATGTTGTCACTTAGGCTGTTACTTTTGTCCAGAAGCACTCAGAAACGAGTTTCCAAGCCAGAAACATGTACTTTGGTGAAGTATATAGTAGCAAGGCAGTTTCTTCTGGTTTCCATCACTATTTGGGCAGAAAACAGCATCATGTCACTTTTAGTGTTTTCAGGCCTCGAAAAGCATTTTGAGAGCATGTTGGCACTTAGGCTGTTGCTTTTGACCAGAAGCACTCAGAAACAAGTTTCCAAGCCAGAAACATGTGGTTGGTGAATTCTATAGTAGCAAGGCAGTTTCCTTTGGTTTTCATCACTAGTTTGTCCGAAAACAGCATCATGTCACTTTTGGTGTTTTCAGGCCCCGAAAAGCATTTTGACAGCATGTTGTCACTTAGGCTGTTACTTTTGACCAGACGCACTCAGAAACGAGTTTCCAAGCCAGAAACATATGGTTTGGTGAATTCTATAGTAGCAAGGCAGTTTCCTCTGGTTTCCATCACTAGTTGGGCAGAAAACAGCATCATGTCACTTTTAGTGTTTTCAGGGCCCGAAAAGCATTTTGAGAGCATGTTGTCACTTAGGCTGTTGCTTTTGACCAGACGCACTCAGAAACAAATTTCCAAGCCAGAAACATGTACTTTGGTGAATTCTATAGTAGCAAGGCAGTTTCCTCTGGTTTACATCAATACTTGTTCAGAAAACAGCATCATGTCACTTTTGGTGTTTTCAGGCCCCGAAAAGCATTTTGAGAGCATGTTGTCACTTAGGCTGTTACTTTTGAGCACAAGCACTCAGAAGCAAGTTTCCAAGCCAGAAACATTTGGTTTGGTGAATTCTATAGTAGCAAGGCAGTTTCTTCTGGTTTTCATCACTAGTTGGTCAGAAAACAGCATCATGTCACTTTCAGCGTTTTCAGGCCCCGAAAAGCATTTTGAGAGCATGTTGTCACTTAGGCTGTTGCTTGTGACCTGAAGCACTCAGAAACAAGTTTCCAAGCCAGAAACATGTGGTTTGGTGAAGTCTATAGTAGCAAGGCAGTTTTCTCTGGTTTCCATCACTAGTTGGGCAGAAAACAGCATCATGTCACTTTTAGCGTTTTCAGGCCCCGAAAAGCATTTTGAGAGCATGTTGTCACTTAGGCTGTTGCTTTTGACCAGAAGTATTCAGAAACAAGTTTCCAAGCCAGAAACATGTGGTTTGGTGAATTCTATAGTAGCAAGGCAGTTTCCTCTGGTTTACATCACTAGTTGGGCAGAAAACAGCATCATGTCATTTTTAGTGTTTTCAGGCCCCGAAAAGCATTTTGAGAGCATGTTGTCACTTAGGCTGTTACTTTTGAGCACAAGCACTCAGAAGCAAGTTTCCAAGCCAGAAACATATGGTTTGGTGAATTCCATAGTAGCAAGGCAGTTTCCTCTGGTTTTCATCACTAGTTGGTCCGGAAACAGCATCATGTCACTTTTGGTGTTTTCAGGCCCCGAAAAGCATTTTTAGAGCATGTTGTCACTTAGGCTGTTACTTTTGACCAGAAGTATTCAGAAACAAGTTTCCAAGCCAGAAACATGTGGTTTGGTGAATTCTATAGTAGCAAGGCAGTTTTCTCTGGTTTCCATCACTAGTTGGGCAGAAAACAGCATCATGTCACTTTTAGCGTTTTCAGGCCCCGAAAAGCATTTTGAGAGCATGTTGTCACTTAGGCTGTTGCTTTTGACCAGAAGTATTCAGAAACAAGTTTCCAAGCCAGAAACATGTGGTTTGGTGAATTCTATAGTAGCAAGGCAGTTTCCTCTGGTTTCCATCACTAGTTGGGCAGAAAACAGCATCATGTCATTTTTAGTGTTTTCAGGGCCCGAAAAGCATTTTGAGAGCATGTTGTCACTTAGGCTGTTACTTTTGACCAGAAGCACTCAGAAACAAGTTTCCAAGCCAGAAACATGTGGTTTGGTGAATTCCATAGTAGCAAGGCAGTTTCCTCTGGTTTACATCAATACTTGTTCAGAAAACAGCATCATGTCACTTTTGGTGTTTTCAGGCCCCGAAAAGCATTTTGAGAGCATGTTGTCACTTAGGCTGTTACTTTTGAGCACAAGCACTCAGAAGCAAGTTTCCAAGCCAGAAACATAT
The DNA here is from genome assembly GCF_041903045.1 of Epinephelus lanceolatus. Taxonomy (NCBI): domain Eukaryota; kingdom Metazoa; phylum Chordata; class Actinopteri; order Perciformes; family Serranidae; genus Epinephelus; species Epinephelus lanceolatus. The sequence continues at coordinate 2,877,080 of NC_135747.1, forward strand.
GGTTTGGTGAATTCCATAGTAGCAAGGCAGTTTCCTCTGGTTTTCATCACTAGTTGGTCCGGAAACAGCATCATGTCACTTTTGGTGTTTTCAGGCCTCGAAAAGCATTTTGAGAGCATGTTGTCACTTAGGCTGTTACTTTTAACCAGAAGCACTCAGAAACAAGTTTCCAAGCCAGAAACATATGGTTTGGTGAATTCCATAGTAGCAAGGCAGTTTCCTCTGGTTTTCATCATTAGTTGGTCCAAAAACAGCATCATGTCACTTTTGGTGTTTTCAGGCCCCGAAAAGCATTTTGACAGCATGTTGTCACTTAGGCTGTTACTTTTGTCCAGAAGCACTCAGAATCGAGTTTCCAAGCCAGAAACATGTACTTTGGTGAAGTCTATAGTAGCAAGGCAGTTTCTTCTGGTTTTCATCACTAGTTGGTCAGAAAACAGCAACATGTCACTTTTAGTGTTTTCAGGGCCCGAAAAGCATTTTGAGAGCATGTTGTCACTTAGGCTGCTACTTTTGTCCAGAAACACTCAGAAAAGAGTTTCCAAGCCAGAAACATGTACTTTGGTGAAGTCTATAGTAGCAAGGCAGTTTCTTCTGGTTTCCATCACTAGTTGTTCAGAAAACAGCAACATGTCACTTTTAGTGTTTTCAGGCCCCGAAAAGCATTTTGACAGCATGTTGTCACTTAGGCTGTTGCTTGTGACCTGAAGCACTCAGAAACAAGTTTCCAAGCCAGAAACATGTGGTTTGGTGAATTCTATAGTAGCAAGGCAGTTTCCTCTGGATTCCATCACTATTTGGGCAGAAAACAGCATCATGTCACTTTTAGTGTTTTCAGGCCTCGAAAAGCATTTTGAGAGCATGTTGGCACTTAGGCTGTTGCTTTTGACCAGAAGCACTCAGAAACGTGTTTCCAAGCCAGAAACATGTGGTTTGGTGAATTCCATAGTAGCAAGGCAGTTTCCTCTGGTTTTCATCACTAGTTTGTCTGAAAACAGCATCATGTCACTTTTGGTGTTTTCAGGCCCCGAAAAGCATTTTGACAGCATGTTGTCACTTAGGCTGTTACTTTTGTCCAGAAGCACTCAGAAACGAGTTTCCAAGCCAGAAACATGTACTTTGGTGAAGTCTATAGTAGCAAGGCAGTTTCTTCTGGTTTTCATCACTAGTTGGTCAGAAAACAGCAACATGTCACTTTTAGTGTTTTCAGGGCCCGAAAAGCATTTTGACAGCATGTTGTCACTTAGGCTGCTACTTTTGTCCAGAAACACTCCGAAAAGAGTTTCCAAGCCAGAAACATGTACTTTGGTGAAGTCTATAGTAGCAAGGCAGTTTCTTCTGGTTTTCATCACTAGTTGGTCCGAAAACAGCAACATGTCACTTTTAGTGTTTTCAGGGCCCGAAAAGCATTTTGACAGCATGTTGTCACTTAGGCTGTTACTTTTGTCCAGAAGCACTCAGAAACAAGTTTCCAAGCCAGAAACATGTGGTTTGGTGAATTCTATAGTAGCAAGGCAGTTTCTTCTGGTTTTCATCACTAGTTGGTCAGAAAACAGCAACATGTCACTTTTAGTGTTTTCAGGGCCCGAAAAGCATTTTGACAGCATGTTGTCACTTAGGCTGTTACTTTTGTCCAGAAGCACTCAGAAACGAGTTTCCAAGCCAGAAACATGTACTTTGGTGAAGTCTATAGTAGCAAGGCAGTTTCTTCTGGTTTTCATCACTAGTTGGTCCGAAAACAGCAACATGTCACTTTTAGTGTTTTCAGGGCCCGAAAAGCATTTTGACAGCATGTTGTCACTTAGGCTGTTACTTTTGTCCAGAAGCACTCAGAAACGTGTTTCCAAGCCAGAAACATGTACTTTGGTGAAGTCTATAGTAGCAAGGCAGTTTCTTCTGGTTTTCATCACTAGTTGGTCAGAAAACAGCAACATGTCACTTTTAGTGTTTTCAGGGCCCGAAAAGCATTTTGACAGCATGTTGTCACTTAGGCTGCTACTTTTGTCCAGAAACACTCAGAAACGAGTTTCCAAGCCAGAAACATGTACTTTGGTGAAGTCTATAGTAGCAAGGCAGTTTCTTCTGGTTTTCATCACTAGTTGGTCAGAAAACAGCAACATGTCACTTTTAGTGTTTTCAGGCCCCGAAAAGCATTTTTAGAGCATGTTGTCACTTAGGCTGTTGCTTGTGACCTGAAGCACTCAGAAACAAGTTTCCAAGCCAGAAACATTTGGTTTGGTGAATTCTATAGTAGCAAGGCAGTTTCTTCTGGTTTCCATCACTAGTTGGTCAGAAAACAGCATCATGTCACTTTTAGTGTTTTCAGGCCCCGAAAAGCATTTTGAGAGCATGTTGTCACTTAGGCTGTTACTTTTGACCAGAAGCACTCAGAAACAAGTTTCCAAGCCAGAAACATGTGGTTTGGTCAATTCCATAGTAGCAAGGCAGTTTCCTCTGGTTTACATCAATACTTGTTCAGAAAACAGCATCATGTCACTTTTGGTGTTTTCAGGCCCCGAAAAGCATTTTGAGAGCATGTTGTCACTTAGGCTGTTACTTTTGAGCACAAGCACTCAGAAGCAAGTTTCCAAGCCAGAAACATATGGTTTGGTGAATTCCATAGTAGCAAGGCAGTTTCCTCTGGTTTTCATCACTAGTTGGTCCGGAAACAGCATCATGTCACTTTTGGTGTTTTCAGGCCTCGAAAAGCATTTTGACAGCATGTTGTCACTTAGGCTGTTACTTTTGTCCAGAAGCACTCAGAAACGAGTTTCCAAGCCAGAAACATGTACTTTGGTGAAGTCTATAGTAGCAAGGCAGTTTCTTCTGGTTTCCATCACTATTTGGGCAGAAAACAGCATCATGTCACTTTTAGTGTTTTCAGGCCTCGAAAAGCATTTTGAGAGCATGTTGGCACTTAGGCTGTTGCTTTTGACCAGAAGCACTCAGAAACAAGTTTCCAAGCCAGAAACATGTGGTTGGTGAATTCTATAGTAGCAAGGCAGTTTCCTTTGGTTTTCATCACTAGTTTGTCCGAAAACAGCATCATGTCACTTTTGGTGTTTTCAGGCCCCGAAAAGCATTTTGACAGCATGTTGTCACTTAGGCTGTTACTTTTGACCAGACGCACTCAGAAACGAGTTTCCAAGCCAGAAAAATATGGTTTGGTGAATTCTATAGTAGCAAGGCAGTTTCCTCTGGTTTCCATCACTAGTTGGGCAGAAAACAGCATCATGTCACTTTTAGTGTTTTCAGGGCCCGAAAAGCATTTTGAGAGCATGTTGTCACTTAGGCTGTTGCTTTTGACCAGACGCACTCAGAAACAAATTTCCAAGCCAGAAACATGTACTTTGGTGAATTCTATAGTAGCAAGGCAGTTTCCTCTGGTTTCCATCACTAGTTGGGCAGAAGCAGCATCATGTCACTTTCAGCGTTTTCAGGCCCCGAAAAGCATTTTGAGAGCATGTTGTCACTTAGGCTGTTGCTTGTGACCTGAAGTATTCAGAAACAAGTTTCCAAGCCAGAAACATGTGGTTTGGTGAATTCTATAGTAGCAAGGCAGTTTCTTCTGGTTTTCATCACTAGTTGGTCAGAAAACAGCAACATGTCACTTTTAGTGTTTTCAGGCCCCGAAAAGCATTTTGAGAGCATGTTGTCACTTAGGCTGTTACTTTTGACCAGAAGCACTCAGAAACAAGTTTCCAAGCCAGAAACATGTGGTTTGGTGAATTCCATAGTAGCAAGGCAGTTTCTTCTGGTTTTCATGACTAGTTGGTCAGAAAACAGCATCATGTCACTTTCAGCGTTTTCAGGCCCCGAAAAGCATTTTGAGAGCATGTTGTCACTTAGGCTGTTGCTTGTGACCTGAAGCACTCAGAAACAAGTTTCCAAGCCAGAAACATATGGTTTGGTGAATTCCATAGTAGCAAGGCAGTTTCCTCTGGTTTTCATCATTAGTTGGTCCAAAAACAGCATCATGTCACTTTTGGTGTTTTCAGGCCCCGAAAAGCATTTTGACAGCATGTTGTCACTTAGGCTGCTACTTTTGTCCCGAAACACTCAGAAACAAGTTTCCAAGCCAGAAACATGTACTTTGGTGAAGTCTATAGTAGCAAGGCAGTTTCTTCTGGTTTCCATCACTAGTTGGTCAGAAAACAGCAACATGTCACTTTTAGTGTTTTCAGGGCCCGAAAAGCATTTTTAGAGCATGTTGTCACTTAGGCTGTTGCTTGTGACCTGAAGCATTCAGAAACAAGTTTCCAAGCCAGAAACATGTGGTTTGGTGAATTCCATAGTAGCAAGGCAGTTTCTTCTGGTTTTCATCACTAGTTGGTCAGAAAACAGCATCATGTCACTTTCAGCGTTTTCAGGCCCCGAAAAGCATTTTGAGAGCATGTTGTCACTTAGGCTGTTGCTTGTGACCTGAAGCACTCAGAAACAAGTTTCCAAGCCAGAAACATGTGGTTTGGTGAATTCTATAGTAGCAAGGCAGTTTTCTCTGGTTTCCATCACTAGTTGGGCAGAAAACAGCATCATGTCACTTTTAGCGTTTTCAGGCCCCGAAAAGCATTTTGAGAGCATGTTGTCACTTAGGCTGTTGCTTTTGACCAGAAGTATTCCGAAAAGAGTTTCCAAGCCAGAAACATGTACTTTGGTGAAGTCTATAGTAGCAAGGCAGTTTCTTCTGGTTTCCATCACTAGTTGTTCAGAAAACAGCAACATGTCACTTTTAGTGTTTTCAGGCCCCGAAAAACATTTTGACAGCATGTTGTCACTTAGGCTGTTGCTTGTGACCTGAAGCACTCAGAAACAAGTTTCCAAGCCAGAAACATGTGGTTTGGTGAATTCTATAGTAGCAAGGCAGTTTCCTCTGGATTCCATCACTATTTGGGCAGAAAACAGCATCATGTCACTTTTAGTGTTTTCAGGCCCCGAAAAGCATTTTGAGAGCATGTTGGCACTTAGGCTGTTGCTTTTGACCAGAAGCACTCAGAAACGTGTTTCCAAGCCAGAAACATGTGGTTTAGTGAATTCCATAGTAGCAAGGCAGTTTCCTTTGGTTTTCATCACTAGTTTGTCCGAAAACAGCATCATGTCACTTTTGGTGTTTTCAGGCCCCGAAAAGCATTTTGACAGCATGTTGTCACTTAGGCTGTTACTTTTGACCAGACGCACTCAGAAGCAAGTTTCCAAGCCAGAAACATATGGTTTGGTGAATTCTATAGTAGCAAGGCAGTTTCCTCTGGTTTCCATCACTAGTTGGTCAGAAAACAGCATCATGTCACTTTCAGCGTTTTCAGGCCCCGAAAAGCATTTTGACAGCATGTTGTCACTTAGGCTGTTGCTTGTGACCTGAAGCACTCAGAAACAAGTTTCCAAGCCAAAAACATGTGGTTTGGTGAATTCTATAGTAGCAAGGCAGTTTCTTCTGGTTTTCATCACTAGTTGGTCAGAAAACAGCAACATGTCACTTTTAGTGTTTTCAGGGCCCGAAAAGCATTTTGACAGCATGTTGTCACTTAGGCTGTTACTTTTGACCAGAAGCACTCAGAAACGTGTTTCCAAGCCAGAAACATGTACTTTGGTGAAGTCTATAGTAGCAAGGCAGTTTCTTCTGGTTTTCATCACTAGTTGGTCAGAAAACAGCAACATGTCACTTTTAGTGTTTTCAGGGCCCGAAAAGCATTTTGACAGCATGTTGTCACTTAGGCTGCTACTTTTGTCCAGAAACACTCAGAAAAGAGTTTCCAAGCCAGAAACATGTACTTTGGTGAAGTCTATAGTAGCAAGGCATTTTCTTCTGGTTTTCATCACTAGTTGGTCAGAAAACAGCAACATGTCACTTTTAGTGTTTTCAGGCCCCGAAAAGCATTTTTAGAGCATGTTGTCACTTAGGCTGTTGCTTGTGACCTGAAGCACTCAGAAACAAGTTTCCAAGCCAAAAACATGTGGTTTGGTGAATTCTATAGTAGCAAGGCAGTTTCTTCTGGTTTTCATCACTAGTTGGTCAGAAAACAGCATCATGTCACTTTCAGCGTTTTCAGGCCCCGAAAAGCATTTTGAGAGCATGTTGTCACTTAGGCTGTTGCTTGTAACCTGAAGCACTCAGAAACAAGTTTCCAAGCAAGAAACATGTGGTTTGGTGAATTCTATAGTAGCAAGGCAGTTTCCTCTGGTTTCCATCACTAGTTGGGCAGAAAACAGCATCATGTCACTTTTAGTGTTTTCAGGCCCCGAAAAGCATTTTGACAGCATGTTGTCACTTAGGCTGTTACTTTTGTCCAGAAGCACTCAGAAACGTGTTTCCAAGCCAGAAACATGTACTTTGGTGAAGTCTATAGTAGCAAGGCAGTTTCTTCTGGTTTTCATCACTAGTTGGTCAGAAAACAGCAACATGTCACTTTTAGTGTTTTCAGGCCCCGAAAAGCATTTTTAGAGCATGTTGTCACTTAGGCTGTTGCTTGTGACCTGAAGCACTCAGAAACAAGTTTCCAAGCCAGAAACATTTGGTTTGGTGAATTCTATAGTAGCAAGGCAGTTTCTTCTGGTTTTCATCACTAGTTGGTCAGAAAACAGCATCATGTCACTTTCAGCGTTTTCAGGCCCGAAAAGCATTTTGAGAGCATGTTGTCACTTAGGCTGTTGCTTGTGACCTGAAGCACTCAGAAACAAGTTTCCAAGCCAGAAACATGTACTTTGGTGAATTCTATAGTAGCAAGGCAGTTTCCTCTGGTTTCCATCACTAGTCGGGCAGAAAACAGCATCATGTCATTTTTAGTGTTTTCAGGCCCCGAAAAGCATTTTGAGAGCATGTTGTCACTTAGGCTGTTACTTTTGACCAGAAGCACTCAGAAACAAGTTTCCAAGCCACAAACATGTGGTTTGGTGAATTCCATAGTAGCAAGGCAGTTTCCTCTGGTTTCCATCACTAGTTGCTCAGAAAACAGCATCATGTCACTTTTAGCATTTTCAGGCCCCGAAAAGCATTTTGAGAGCATGTTGTCACTTAGGCTGTTACTTTTAACCAGAAGCACTCAGAAACAAGTTTCCAAGCCAGAAACATGTGGTTTGGTGAATTCCATAGTAGCAAGGCAGTTTCCTCTGGTTTACATCAATACTTGTTCAGAAAACAGCATCATGTCACTTTTGGTGTTTTCAGGGCCCGAAAAGCATTTTGACAGCATGTTGTCACTTAGGCTGTTACTTTTAACCAGAAGCACTCAGAAACAAGTTTCCAAGCCAGAAACATATGGTTTGGTGAATTCCATAGTAGAAAGGCAGTTTCCTCTGGTTTTCATCATTAGTTGGTCAGAAAACAGCAACATGTCACTTTTAGTGTTTTCAGGGCCCGAAAAGCATTTTGACAGCATGTTGTCACTTAGGCTGCTACTTTTGTCCAGAAACACTCAGAAAAGAGTTTCCAAGCCAGAAACATGTACTTTGGTGAAGTCTATAGTAGCAAGGCAGTTTCTTCTGGTTTCCATCACTAGTTGTTCAGAAAACAGCAACATGTCACTTTTAGTGTTTTCAGGCCCCGAAAAGCATTTTTAGAGCATGTTGTCACTTAGGCTGTTGCTTGTGACCTGAAGCATTCAGAAACAAGTTTCCAAGCCAGAAACATGTGGTTTGGTGAATTCTATAGTAGCAAGGCAGTTTCCTCTGGATTCCATCACTATTTGGGCAGAAAACAGCATCATGTCACTTTTAGTGTTTTCAGGCCTCGAAAAGCATTTTGAGAGCATGTTGGCACTTAGGCTGTTGCTTTTGACCAGAAGCACTCAGAAACGTGTTTCCAAGCCAGAAACATGTGGTTTGGTGAATTCCATAGTAGCAAGGCAGTTTCCTTTGGTTTTCATCACTAGTTTGTCCGAAAACAGCATCATGTCACTTTTGGTGTTTTCAGGCCCCAAAAAGCATTTTGACAGCATGTTGTCACTTAGGCTGTTACTTTTGACCAGACGCACTCAGAAGCAAGTTTCCAAGCCAGAAACATATGGTTTGGTGAATTCTATAGTAGCAAGGCAGTTTCCTCTGGTTTCCATCACTAGTTGGGCAGAAAACAGCAACATGTCACTTTTAGTGTTTTCAGGGCCCGAAAAGCATTTTGACAGCATGTTGTCACTTAGGCTGTTACTTTTGTCCAGAAGCACTCAGAAACGTGTTTCCAAGCCAGAAACATGTACTTTGGTGAAGTCTATAGTAGCAAGGCAGTTTCTTCTGGTTTTCATCACTAGTTGGTCAGAAAACAGCAACATGTCACTTTTAGTGTTTTCAGGGCCCGAAAAGCATTTTGACAGCATGTTGTCACTTAGGCTGCTACTTTTGTCCAGAAACACTCAGAAAAGAGTTTCCAAGCCAGAAACATGTACTTTGGTGAAGTCTATAGTAGCAAGGCAGTTTCTTCTTGTTTCCATTACTAGTTGTTCAGAAAACAGCAACATGTCACTTTTAGTGTTTTCAGGGCCCGAAAAGCATTTTGACAGCATGTTGTCACTTAGGCTGTTACTTTTGTCCAGAAGCACTCAGAAACGAGTTTCCAAGCCAGAAACATGTACTTTGGTGAAGTCTATAGTAGCAAGGCAGTTTCTTCTGGTTTTCATCACTAGTTGGTCAGAAAACAGCAACATGTCACTTTTAGTGTTTTCAGGGCCCGAAAAGCATTTTGACAGCATGTTGTCACTTAGGCTGTTACTTTTGTCCAGAAGCACTCAGAAACGTGTTTCCAAGCCAGAAACATGTACTTTGGTGAAGTCTATAGTAGCAAGGCAGTTTCTTCTGGTTTTCATCACTAGTTGGTCAGAAAACAGCAACATGTCACTTTTAGTGTTTTCAGGGCCCGAAAAGCATTTTGACAGCATGTTGTCACTTAGGCTGCTACTTTTGTCCAGAAACACTCAGAAAAGAGTTTCCAAGCCAGAAACATGTACTTTGGTGAAGTCTATAGTAGCAAGGCAGTTTCTTCTGGTTTCCATCACTAGTTGTTCAGAAAACAGTAACATGTCACTTTTAGTGTTTTCAGGCCCCGAAAAGCATTTTTAGAGCATGTTGTCACTTAGGCTGTTGCTTGTGACCTGAAGCATTCAGAAACAAGTTTCCAAGCCAGAAACATGTGGTTTGGTGAATTCTATAGTAGCAAGGCAGTTTCTTCTGGTTTTCATCACTAGTTGGTCAGAAAACAGCAACATGTCACTTTTAGTGTTTTCAGGGCCCGAAAAGCATTTTGACAGCATGTTGTCACTTAGGCTGTTACTTTTGTCCAGAAGCACTCAGAAACGAGTTTCCAAGCCAGAAACATGTACTTTGGTGAAGTCTATAGTAGCAAGGCAGTTTCTTCTGGTTTTCATCACTAGTTGGTCCGAAAACAGCAACATGTCACTTTTAGTGTTTTCAGGGCCCGAAAAGCATTTTGACAGCATGTTGTCACTTAGGCTGTTACTTTTGTCCAGAAGCACTCAGAAACGTGTTTCCAAGCCAGAAACATGTACTTTGGTGAAGTCTATAGTAGCAAGGCAGTTTCTTCTGGTTTTCATCACTAGTTGGTCAGAAAACAGCAACATGTCACTTTTAGTGTTTTCAGGGCCCGAAAAGCATTTTGACAGCATGTTGTCACTTAGGCTGCTACTTTTGTCCAGAAACACTCAGAAACGAGTTTCCAAGCCAGAAACATGTACTTTGGTGAAGTCTATAGTAGCAAGGCAGTTTCTTCTGGTTTTCATCACTAGTTGGTCAGAAAACAGCATCATGTCACTTTTAGTGTTTTCAGGCCCCGAAAAGCATTTTGAGAGCATGTTGTCACTTAGGCTGTTACTTTTGACCAGAAGCACTCAGAAACAAGTTTCCAAGCCAGAAACATGTGGTTTGGTCAATTCCATAGTAGCAAGGCAGTTTCCTCTGGTTTACATCAATACTTGTTCAGAAAACAGCATCATGTCACTTTTGGTGTTTTCAGGCCCCGAAAAGCATTTTGAGAGCATGTTGTCACTTAGGCTGTTACTTTTGAGCACAAGCACTCAGAAGCAAGTTTCCAAGCCAGAAACATATGGTTTGGTGAATTCCATAGTAGCAAGGCAGTTTCCTCTGGTTTTCATCACTAGTTGGTCCGGAAACAGCATCATGTCACTTTTGGTGTTTTCAGGCCTCGAAAAGCATTTTGACAGCATGTTGTCACTTAGGCTGTTACTTTTGTCCAGAAGCACTCAGAAACGAGTTTCCAAGCCAGAAACATGTACTTTGGTGAAGTCTATAGTAGCAAGGCAGTTTCTTCTGGTTTCCATCACTATTTGGGCAGAAAACAGCATCATGTCACTTTTAGTGTTTTCAGGCCTCGAAAAGCATTTTGAGAGCATGTTGGCACTTAGGCTGTTGCTTTTGACCAGAAGCACTCAGAAACAAGTTTCCAAGCCAGAAACATGTGGTTGGTGAATTCTATAGTAGCAAGGCAGTTTCCTTTGGTTTTCATCACTAGTTTGTCCGAAAACAGCATCATGTCACTTTTGGTGTTTTCAGGCCCCGAAAAGCATTTTGACAGCATGTTGTCACTTAGGCTGTTACTTTTGACCAGACGCACTCAGAAACGAGTTTCCAAGCCAGAAACATATGGTTTGGTGAATTCTATAGTAGCAAGGCAGTTTCCTCTGGTTTCCATCACTAGTTGGGCAGAAAACAGCATCATGTCACTTTTAGTGTTTTCAGGGCCCGAAAAGCATTTTGAGAGCATGTTGTCACTTAGGCTGTTGCTTTTGACCAGACGCACTCAGAAACAAATTTCCAAGCCAGAAACATGTACTTTGGTGAATTCTATAGTAGCAAGGCAGTTTCCTCTGGTTTCCATCACTAGTTGGGCAGAAGCAGCATCATGTCACTTTCAGCGTTTTCAGGCCCCGAAAAGCATTTTGACAGCATGTTGTCACTTAGGCTGTTGCTTGTGACCTGAAGCACTCAGAAACAAGTTTCCAAGCCAGAAACATGTGGTTTGGTGAATTCTATAGTAGCAAGGCAGTTTCTTCTGGTTTTCATCACTAGTTGGTCAGAAAACAGCAACATGTCACTTTTAGTGTTTTCAGGCCCCGAAAAGCATTTTGAGAGCATGTTGTCACTTAGGCTGTTACTTTTGACCAGAAGCACTCAGAAACAAGTTTCCAAGCCAGAAACATGTGGTTTGGTGAATTCCATAGTAGCAAGGCAGTTTCTTCTGGTTTTCATGACTAGTTGGTCAGAAAACAGCATCATGTCACTTTCAGCGTTTTCAGGCCCCGAAAAGCATTTTGAGAGCATGTTGTCACTTAGGCTGTTGCTTGTGACCTGAAGCACTCAGAAACAAGTTTCCAAGCCAGAAACATATGGTTTGGTGAATTCCATAGTAGCAAGGCAGTTTCCTCTGGTTTTCATCATTAGTTGGTCCAAAAACAGCATCATGTCACTTTTGGTGTTTTCAGGCCCCGAAAAGCATTTTGACAGCATGTTGTCACTTAGGCTGCTACTTTTGTCCCGAAACACTCAGAAACAAGTTTCCAAGCCAGAAACATGTACTTTGGTGAAGTCTATAGTAGCAAGGCAGTTTCTTCTGGTTTCCATCACTAGTTGGTCAGAAAACAGCAACATGTCACTTTTAGTGTTTTCAGGGCCCGAAAAGCATTTTTAGAGCATGTTGTCACTTAGGCTGTTGCTTGTGACCTGAAGCATTCAGAAACAAGTTTCCAAGCCAGAAACATGTGGTTTGGTGAATTCCATAGTAGCAAGGCAGTTTCTTCTGGTTTTCATCACTAGTTGGTCAGAAAACAGCATCATGTCACTTTCAGCGTTTTCAGGCCCCGAAAAGCATTTTGAGAGCATGTTGTCACTTAGGCTGTTGCTTGTGACCTGAAGCACTCAGAAACAAGTTTCCAAGCCAGAAACATGTGGTTTGGTGAATTCTATAGTAGCAAGGCAGTTTTCTCTGGTTTCCATCACTAGTTGGGCAGAAAACAGCATCATGTCACTTTTAGCGTTTTCAGGCCCCGAAAAGCATTTTGAGAGCATGTTGTCACTTAGGCTGTTGCTTTTGACCAGAAGTATTCCGAAAAGAGTTTCCAAGCCAGAAACATGTACTTTGGTGAAGTCTATAGTAGCAAGGCAGTTTCTTCTGGTTTCCATCACTAGTTGTTCAGAAAACAGCAACATGTCACTTTTAGTGTTTTCAGGCCCCGAAAAGCATTTTGACAGCATGTTGTCACTTAGGCTGTTGCTTGTGACCTGAAGCACTCAGAAACAAGTTTCCAAGCCAGAAACATGTGGTTTGGTGAATTCTATAGTAGCAAGGCAGTTTCCTCTGGATTCCATCACTATTTGGGCAGAAAACAGCATCATGTCACTTTTAGTGTTTTCAGGCCCCGAAAAGCATTTTGAGAGCATGTTGGCACTTAGGCTGTTGCTTTTGACCAGAAGCACTCAGAAACGTGTTTCCAAGCCAGAAACATGTGGTTTAGTGAATTCCATAGTAGCAAGGCAGTTTCCTTTGGTTTTCATCACTAGTTTGTCCGAAAACAGCATCATGTCACTTTTGGTGTTTTCAGGCCCCGAAAAGCATTTTGACAGCATGTTGTCACTTAGGCTGTTACTTTTGACCAGACGCACTCAGAAGCAAGTTTCCAAGCCAGAAACATATGGTTTGGTGAATTCTATAGTAGCAAGGCAGTTTCCTCTGGTTTCCATCACTAGTTGGTCAGAAAACAGCATCATGTCACTTTCAGCGTTTTCAGGCCCCGAAAAGCATTTTGACAGCATGTTGTCACTTAGGCTGTTGCTTGTGACCTGAAGCACTCAGAAACAAGTTTCCAAGCCAAAAACATGTGGTTTGGTGAATTCTATAGTAGCAAGGCAGTTTCTTCTGGTTTTCATCACTAGTTGGTCAGAAAACAGCAACATGTCACTTTTAGTGTTTTCAGGGCCCGAAAAGCATTTTGACAGCATGTTGTCACTTAGGCTGTTACTTTTGACCAGAAGCACTCAGAAACGTGTTTCCAAGCCAGAAACATGTACTTTGGTGAAGTCTATAGTAGCAAGGCAGTTTCTTCTGGTTTTCATCACTAGTTGGTCAGAAAACAGCAACATGTCACTTTTAGTGTTTTCAGGGCCCGAAAAGCATTTTGACAGCATGTTGTCACTTAGGCTGCTACTTTTGTCCAGAAACACTCAGAAAAGAGTTTCCAAGCCAGAAACATGTACTTTGGTGAAGTCTATAGTAGCAAGGCATTTTCTTCTGGTTTTCATCACTAGTTGGTCAGAAAACAGCAACATGTCACTTTTAGTGTTTTCAGGCCCCGAAAAGCATTTTTAGAGCATGTTGTCACTTAGGCTGTTGCTTGTGACCTGAAGCACTCAGAAACAAGTTTCCAAGCCAAAAACATGTGGTTTGGTGAATTCTATAGTAGCAAGGCAGTTTCTTCTGGTTTTCATCACTAGTTGGTCAGAAAACAGCATCATGTCACTTTCAGCGTTTTCAGGCCCCGAAAAGCATTTTGAGAGCATGTTGTCACTTAGGCTGTTGCTTGTAACCTGAAGCACTCAGAAACAAGTTTCCAAGCAAGAAACATGTGGTTTGGTGAATTCTATAGTAGCAAGGCAGTTTCCTCTGGTTTCCATCACTAGTTGGGCAGAAAACAGCATCATGTCACTTTTAGTGTTTTCAGGCCCCGAAAAGCATTTTGACAGCATGTTGTCACTTAGGCTGTTACTTTTGTCCAGAAGCACTCAGAAACGTGTTTCCAAGCCAGAAACATGTACTTTGGTGAAGTCTATAGTAGCAAGGCAGTTTCTTCTGGTTTTCATCACTAGTTGGTCAGAAAACAGCAACATGTCACTTTTAGTGTTTTCAGGCCCCGAAAAGCATTTTTAGAGCATGTTGTCACTTAGGCTGTTGCTTGTGACCTGAAGCACTCAGAAACAAGTTTCCAAGCCAGAAACATTTGGTTTGGTGAATTCTATAGTAGCAAGGCAGTTTCTTCTGGTTTTCATCACTAGTTGGTCAGAAAACAGCATCATGTCACTTTCAGCGTTTTCAGGCCCCGAAAAGCATTTTGAGAGCATGTTGTCACTTAGGCTGTTGCTTGTGACCTGAAGCACTCAGAAACAAGTTTCCAAGCCAGAAACATGTACTTTGGTGAATTCTATAGTAGCAAGGCAGTTTCCTCTGGTTTCCATCACTAGTCGGGCAGAAAACAGCATCATGTCATTTTTAGTGTTTTCAGGCCCCGAAAAGCATTTTGAGAGCATGTTGTCACTTAGGCTGTTACTTTTGACCAGAAGCACTCAGAAACAAGTTTCCAAGCCACAAACATGTGGTTTGGTGAATTCCATAGTAGCAAGGCAGTTTCCTCTGGTTTCCATCACTAGTTGCTCAGAAAACAGCATCATGTCACTTTTAGCATTTTCAGGCCCCGAAAAGCATTTTGAGAGCATGTTGTCACTTAGGCTGTTACTTTTAACCAGAAGCACTCAGAAACAAGTTTCCAAGCCAGAAACATGTGGTTTGGTGAATTCCATAGTAGCAAGGCAGTTTCCTCTGGTTTACATCAATACTTGTTCAGAAAACAGCATCATGTCACTTTTGGTGTTTTCAGGGCCCGAAAAGCATTTTGACAGCATGTTGTCACTTAGGCTGTTACTTTTAACCAGAAGCACTCAGAAACAAGTTTCCAAGCCAGAAACATATGGTTTGGTGAATTCCATAGTAGAAAGGCAGTTTCCTCTGGTTTTCATCATTAGTTGGTCAGAAAACAGCAACATGTCACTTTTAGTGTTTTCAGGGCCCGAAAAGCATTTTGACAGCATGTTGTCACTTAGGCTGCTACTTTTGTCCAGAAACACTCAGAAAAGAGTTTCCAAGCCAGAAACATGTACTTTGGTGAAGTCTATAGTAGCAAGGCAGTTTCTTCTGGTTTCCATCACTAGTTGTTCAGAAAACAGCAACATGTCACTTTTAGTGTTTTCAGGCCCCGAAAAGCATTTTTAGAGCATGTTGTCACTTAGGCTGTTGCTTGTGACCTGAAGCATTCAGAAACAAGTTTCCAAGCCAGAAACATGTGGTTTGGTGAATTCTATAGTAGCAAGGCAGTTTCCTCTGGATTCCATCACTATTTGGGCAGAAAACAGCATCATGTCACTTTTAGTGTTTTCAGGCCTCGAAAAGCATTTTGAGAGCATGTTGGCACTTAGGCTGTTGCTTTTGACCAGAAGCACTCAGAAACGTGTTTCCAAGCCAGAAACATGTGGTTTGGTGAATTCCATAGTAGCAAGGCAGTTTCCTTTGGTTTTCATCACTAGTTTGTCCGAAAACAGCATCATGTCACTTTTGGTGTTTTCAGGCCCCAAAAAGCATTTTGACAGCATGTTGTCACTTAGGCTGTTACTTTTGACCAGACGCACTCAGAAGCAAGTTTCCAAGCCAGAAACATATGGTTTGGTGAATTCTATAGTAGCAAGGCAGTTTCCTCTGGTTTCCATCACTAGTTGGGCAGAAAACAGCAACATGTCACTTTTAGTGTTTTCAGGGCCCGAAAAGCATTTTGACAGCATGTTGTCACTTAGGCTGTTACTTTTGTCCAGAAGCACTCAGAAACGTGTTTCCAAGCCAGAAACATGTACTTTGGTGAAGTCTATAGTAGCAAGGCAGTTTCTTCTGGTTTTCATCACTAGTTGGTCAGAAAACAGCAACATGTCACTTTTAGTGTTTTCAGGGCCCGAAAAGCATTTTGACAGCATGTTGTCACTTAGGCTGCTACTTTTGTCCAGAAACACTCAGAAAAGAGTTTCCAAGCCAGAAACATGTACTTTGGTGAAGTCTATAGTAGCAAGGCAGTTTCTTCTTGTTTCCATTACTAGTTGTTCAGAAAACAGCAACATGTCACTTTTAGTGTTTTCAGGGCCCGAAAAGCATTTTGACAGCATGTTGTCACTTAGGCTGTTACTTTTGTCCAGAAGCACTCAGAAACGAGTTTCCAAGCCAGAAACATGTACTTTGGTGAAGTCTATAGTAGCAAGGCAGTTTCTTCTGGTTTTCATCACTAGTTGGTCAGAAAACAGCAACATGTCACTTTTAGTGTTTTCAGGGCCCGAAAAGCATTTTGACAGCATGTTGTCACTTAGGCTGTTACTTTTGTCCAGAAGCACTCAGAAACGTGTTTCCAAGCCAGAAACATGTACTTTGGTGAAGTCTATAGTAGCAAGGCAGTTTCTTCTGGTTTTCATCACTAGTTGGTCAGAAAACAGCAACATGTCACTTTTAGTGTTTTCAGGGCCCGAAAAGCATTTTGACAGCATGTTGTCACTTAGGCTGCTACTTTTGTCCAGAAACACTCAGAAACGAGTTTCCAAGCCAGAAACATGTACTTTGGTGAAGTCTATAGTAGCAAGGCAGTTTCTTCTGGTTTTCATCACTAGTTGGTCAGAAAACAGCATCATGTCACTTTTAGTGTTTTCAGGCCCCGAAAAGCATTTTGAGAGCATGTTGTCACTTAGGCTGTTACTTTTGACCAGAAGCACTCAGAAACAAGTTTCCAAGCCAGAAACATGTGGTTTGGTCAATTCCATAGTAGCAAGGCAGTTTCCTCTGGTTTACATCAATACTTGTTCAGAAAACAGCATCATGTCACTTTTGGTGTTTTCAGGCCCCGAAAAGCATTTTGAGAGCATGTTGTCACTTAGGCTGTTACTTTTGAGCACAAGCACTCAGAAGCAAGTTTCCAAGCCAGAAACATATGGTTTGGTGAATTCCATAGTAGCAAGGCAGTTTCCTCTGGTTTTCATCACTAGTTGGTCCGGAAACAGCATCATGTCACTTTTGGTGTTTTCAGGCCTCGAAAAGCATTTTGACAGCATGTTGTCACTTAGGCTGTTACTTTTGTCCAGAAGCACTCAGAAACGAGTTTCCAAGCCAGAAACATGTACTTTGGTGAAGTCTATAGTAGCAAGGCAGTTTCTTCTGGTTTCCATCACTATTTGGGCAGAAAACAGCATCATGTCACTTTTAGTGTTTTCAGGCCTCGAAAAGCATTTTGAGAGCATGTTGGCACTTAGGCTGTTGCTTTTGACCAGAAGCACTCAGAAACAAGTTTCCAAGCCAGAAACATGTGGTTGGTGAATTCTATAGTAGCAAGGCAGTTTCCTTTGGTTTTCATCACTAGTTTGTCCGAAAACAGCATCATGTCACTTTTGGTGTTTTCAGGCCCCGAAAAGCATTTTGACAGCATGTTGTCACTTAGGCTGTTACTTTTGACCAGACGCACTCAGAAACGAGTTTCCAAGCCAGAAACATATGGTTTGGTGAATTCTATAGTAGCAAGGCAGTTTCCTCTGGTTTCCATCACTAGTTGGGCAGAAAACAGCATCATGTCACTTTTAGTGTTTTCAGGGCCCGAAAAGCATTTTGAGAGCATGTTGTCACTTAGGCTGTTGCTTTTGACCAGACGCACTCAGAAACAAATTTCCAAGCCAGAAACATGTACTTTGGTGAATTCTATAGTAGCAAGGCAGTTTCCTCTGGTTTCCATCACTAGTTGGGCAGAAGCAGCATCATGTCACTTTCAGCGTTTTCAGGCCCCGAAAAGCATTTTGAGAGCATGTTGTCACTTAGGCTGTTGCTTGTGACCTGAAGCACTCAGAAACAAGTTTCCAAGCCAGAAACATGTGGTTTGGTGAATTCTATAGTAGCAAGGCAGTTTCTTCTGGTTTTCATCACTAGTTGGTCAGAAAACAGCAACATGTCACTTTTAGTGTTTTCAGGCCCCGAAAAGCATTTTGAGAGCATGTTGTCACTTAGGCTGTTACTTTTGACCAGAAGCACTCAGAAACAAGTTTCCAAGCCAGAAACATGTGGTTTGGTGAATTCCATAGTAGCAAGGCAGTTTCTTCTGGTTTTCATGACTAGTTGGTCAGAAAACAGCATCATGTCACTTTCAGCGTTTTCAGGCCCCGAAAAGCATTTTGAGAGCATGTTGTCACTTAGGCTGTTGCTTGTGACCTGAAGCACTCAGAAACAAGTTTCCAAGCCAGAAACATATGGTTTGGTGAATTCCATAGTAGCAAGGCAGTTTCCTCTGGTTTTCATCATTAGTTGGTCCAAAAACAGCATCATGTCACTTTTGGTGTTTTCAGGCCCCGAAAAGCATTTTGACAGCATGTTGTCACTTAGGCTGCTACTTTTGTCCCGAAACACTCAGAAACAAGTTTCCAAGCCAGAAACATGTACTTTGGTGAAGTCTATAGTAGCAAGGCAGTTTCTTCTGGTTTCCATCACTAGTTGGTCAGAAAACAGCAACATGTCACTTTTAGTGTTTTCAGGGCCCGAAAAGCATTTTTAGAGCATGTTGTCACTTAGGCTGTTGCTTGTGACCTGAAGCATTCAGAAACAAGTTTCCAAGCCAGAAACATGTGGTTTGGTGAATTCCATAGTAGCAAGGCAGTTTCTTCTGGTTTTCATCACTAGTTGGTCAGAAAACAGCATCATGTCACTTTCAGCGTTTTCAGGCCCCGAAAAGCATTTTGAGAGCATGTTGTCACTTAGGCTGTTGCTTGTGACCTGAAGCACTCAGAAACAAGTTTCCAAGCCAGAAACATGTGGTTTGGTGAATTCTATAGTAGCAAGGCAGTTTTCTCTGGTTTCCATCACTAGTTGGGCAGAAAACAGCATCATGTCACTTTTAGCGTTTTCAGGCCCCGAAAAGCATTTTGAGAGCATGTTGTCACTTAGGCTGTTGCTTTTGACCAGAAGTATTCCGAAAAGAGTTTCCAAGCCAGAAACATGTACTTTGGTGAAGTCTATAGTAGCAAGGCAGTTTCTTCTGGTTTCCATCACTAGTTGTTCAGAAAACAGCAACATGTCACTTTTAGTGTTTTCAGGCCCCGAAAAGCATTTTGACAGCATGTTGTCACTTAGGCTGTTGCTTGTGACCTGAAGCACTCAGAAACAAGTTTCCAAGCCAGAAACATGTGGTTTGGTGAATTCTATAGTAGCAAGGCAGTTTCCTCTGGATTCCATCACTATTTGGGCAGAAAACAGCATCATGTCACTTTTAGTGTTTTCAGGCCCCGAAAATCATTTTGAGAGCATGTTGGCACTTAGGCTGTTGCTTTTGACCAGAAGCACTCAGAAACGTGTTTCCAAGCCAGAAACATGTGGTTTAGTGAATTCCATAGTAGCAAGGCAGTTTCCTTTGGTTTTCATCACTAGTTTGTCCGAAAACAGCATCATGTCACTTTTGGTGTTTTCAGGCCCCGAAAAGCATTTTGACAGCATGTTGTCACTTAGGCTGTTACTTTTGACCAGACGCACTCAGAAGCAAGTTTCCAAGCCAGAAACATATGGTTTGGTGAATTCTATAGTAGCAAGGCAGTTTCCTCTGGTTTCCATCACTAGTTGGTCAGAAAACAGCATCATGTCACTTTCAGCGTTTTCAGGCCCCGAAAAGCATTTTGACAGCATGTTGTCACTTAGGCTGTTGCTTGTGACCTGAAGCACTCAGAAACAAGTTTCCAAGCCAAAAACATGTGGTTTGGTGAATTCTATAGTAGCAAGGCAGTTTCTTCTGGTTTTCATCACTAGTTGGTCAGAAAACAGCAACATGTCACTTTTAGTGTTTTCAGGGCCCGAAAAGCATTTTGACAGCATGTTGTCACTTAGGCTGTTACTTTTGTCCAGAAGCACTCAGAAACGTGTTTCCAAGCCAGAAACATGTACTTTGGTGAAGTCTATAGTAGCAAGGCAGTTTCTTCTGGTTTTCATCACTAGTTGGTCAGAAAACAGCAACATGTCACTTTTAGTGTTTTCAGGGCCCGAAAAGCATTTTGACAGCATGTTGTCACTTAGGCTGCTACTTTTGTCCAGAAACACTCAGAAAAGAGTTTCCAAGCCAGAAACATGTACTTTGGTGAAGTCTATAGTAGCAAGGCATTTTCTTCTGGTTTTCATCACTAGTTGGTCAGAAAACAGCAACATGTCACTTTTAGTGTTTTCAGGCCCCGAAAAGCATTTTTAGAGCATGTTGTCACTTAGGCTGTTGCTTGTGACCTGAAGCACTCAGAAACAAGTTTCCAAGCCAGAAACATTTGGTTTGGTGAATTCTATAGTAGCAAGGCAGTTTCTTCTGGTTTTCATCACTAGTTGGTCAGAAAACAGCATCATGTCACTTTCAGCGTTTTCAGGCCCCGAAAAGCATTTTGAGAGCATGTTGTCACTTAGGCTGTTGCTTGTGACCTGAAGCACTCAGAAACAAGTTTCCAAGCCAGAAACATGTGGTTTGGTGAATTCTATAGTAGCAAGGCAGTTTCCTCTGGTTTCCATCACTAGTCGGGCAGAAAACAGCATCATGTCATTTTTAGTGTTTTCAGGCCCCGAAAAGCATTTTGAGAGCATGTTGTCACTTAGGCTGTTACTTTTGACCAGAAACACTCAGAAACAAGTTTCCAAGCCACAAACATGTGGTTTGGTGAATTCCATAGTAGCAAGGCAGTTTCCTCTGGTTTCCATCACTAGTTGCTCAGAAAACAGCATCATGTCACTTTTAGCATTTTCAGGCCCCGAAAAGCATTTTGAGAGCATGTTGTCACTTAGGCTGTTACTTTTAACCAGAAGCACTCAGAAACAAGTTTCCAAGCCAGAAACATGTGGTTTGGTGAATTCCATAGTAGCAAGGCAGTTTCCTCTGGTTTACATCAATACTTGTTCAGAAAACAGCATCATGTCACTTTTGGTGTTTTCAGGGCCCGAAAAGCATTTTGACAGCATGTTGTCACTTAGGCTGTTACTTTTAACCAGAAGCACTCAGAAACAAGTTTCCAAGCCAGAAACATATGGTTTGGTGAATTCCATAGTAGAAAGGCAGTTTCCTCTGGTTTTCATCATTAGTTGGTCAGAAAACAGCAACATGTCACTTTTAGTGTTTTCAGGGCCCGAAAAGCATTTTGACAGCATGTTGTCACTTAGGCTGCTACTTTTGTCCAGAAACACTCAGAAAAGAGTTTCCAAGCCAGAAACATGTACTTTGGTGAAGTCTATAGTAGCAAGGCAGTTTCTTCTGGTTTCCATCACTAGTTGTTCAGAAAACAGCAACATGTCACTTTTAGTGTTTTCAGGCCCCGAAAAGCATTTTGACAGCATGTTGTCACTTAGGCTGTTGCTTGTGACCTGAAGCATTCAGAAACAAGTTTCCAAGCCAGAAACATGTGGTTTGGTGAATTCTATAGTAGCAAGGCAGTTTCCTCTGGATTCCATCACTATTTGGGCAGAAAACAGCATCATGTCACTTTTAGTGTTTTCAGGCCTCGAAAAGCATTTTGAGAGCATGTTGGCACTTAGGCTGTTGCTTTTGACCAGAAGCACTCAGAAACGTGTTTCCAAGCCAGAAACATGTGGTTTGGTGAATTCCATAGTAGCAAGGCAGTTTCCTTTGGTTTTCATCACTAGTTTGTCCGAAAACAGCATCATGTCACTTTTGGTGTTTTCAGGCCCCAAAAAGCATTTTGACAGCATGTTGTCACTTAGGCTGTTACTTTTGACCAGACGCACTCAGAAGCAA
Source organism: Epinephelus lanceolatus (assembly GCF_041903045.1). Classification (NCBI taxonomy): domain Eukaryota; kingdom Metazoa; phylum Chordata; class Actinopteri; order Perciformes; family Serranidae; genus Epinephelus; species Epinephelus lanceolatus. Next base: position 2,898,628 of record NC_135747.1, read on the forward strand.
GTTTCCAAGCCAGAAACATATGGTTTGGTGAATTCTATAGTAGCAAGGCAGTTTCCTCTGGTTTCCATCACTAGTTGGTCAGAAAACAGCATCATGTCACTTTCAGCGTTTTCAGGGCCCGAAAAGCATTTTGACAGCATGTTGTCACTTAGGCTGTTGCTTGTGACCTGAAGCACTCAGAAACAAGTTTCCAAGCCAAAAACATGTGGTTTGGTGAATTCTATAGTAGCAAGGCAGTTTCTTCTGGTTTTCATCACTAGTTGGTCAGAAAACAGCAACATGTCACTTTTAGTGTTTTCAGGGCCCGAAAAGCATTTTGACAGCATGTTGTCACTTGGGCTGTTACTTTTGTCCAGAAGCACTCAGAAACGTGTTTCCAAGCCAGAAACATGTACTTTGGTGAAGTCTATAGTAGCAAGGCAGTTTCTTCTGGTTTTCATCACTAGTTGGTCAGAAAACAGCAACATGTCACTTTTAGTGTTTTCAGGGCCCGAAAAGCATTTTGACAGCATGTTGTCACTTAGGCTGCTACTTTTGTCCAGAAACACTCAGAAAAGAGTTTCCAAGCCAGAAACATGTACTTTGGTGAAGTCTATAGTAGCAAGGCAGTTTCTTCTTGTTTCCATTACTAGTTGTTCAGAAAACAGCAACATGTCACTTTTAGTGTTTTCAGGGCCCGAAAAGCATTTTGACAGCATGTTGTCACTTAGGCTGTTGCTTGTGACCTGAAGCATTCAGAAACAAGTTTCCAAGCCAGAAACATGTGGTTTGGTGAATTCTATAGTAGCAAGGCAGTTTCTTCTGGTTTTCATCACTAGTTGGTCAGAAAACAGCAACATGTCACTTTTAGTGTTTTCAGGGCCCGAAAAGCATTTTGACAGCATGTTGTCACTTAGGCTGTTACTTTTGTCCAGAAGCACTCAGAAACGTGTTTCCAAGCCAGAAACATGTACTTTGGTGAAGTCTATAGTAGCAAGGCAGTTTCTTCTGGTTTTCATCACTTGTTGGTCAGAAAACAGCAACATGTCACTTTTAGTGTTTTCAGGGCCCGAAAAGCATTTTGACAGCATGTTGTCACTTAGGCTGCTACTTTTGTCCAGAAACACTCAGAAACAAGTTTCCAAGCCAGAAACATGTACTTTGGTGAAGTCTATAATATCAAGGCATTTTCTTCTGGTTTTCATCACTAGTTGGTCAGAAAACAGCAACATGTCACTTTTAGTGTTTTCAGGCCCCGAAAAGCATTTTGACAGCATGTTGTCACTTAGGCTGTTGCTTGTGACCTGAAGCACTCAGAAACAAGTTTCCAAGCCAGAAACATGTGGTTTGGTGAATTCTATAGTAGCAAGGCAGTTTCCTCTGGTTTCCATCACTAGTTGGGCAGAAAACAGCATCATGTCACTTTTAGTGTTTTCAGGCCCCGAAAAGCATTTTGAGAGCATGTTGTCACTTAGGCTGTTACTTTTGACCAGAAGCACTCAGAAACAAGTTTCCAAGCCAGAAACATGTGGTTTGGTGAATTCTATAGTAGCAAGGCAGTTTCTTCTGGTTTTCATCACTAGTTGGTCAGAAAACAGCAACATGTCACTTTTAGTGTTTTCAGGGCCCGAAAAGCATTTTGACAGCATGTTGTCACTTAGGCTGCTACTTTTGTCCAGAAACACTCAGAAAAGAGTTTCCAAGCCAGAAACATGTACTTTGGTGAAGTCTATAGTAGCAAGGCAGTTTCTTCTGGTTTTCATCACTAGTTGGTCAGAAAACAGCAACATGTCACTTTTAGTGTTTTCAGGCCCCGAAAAGCATTTTTAGAGCATGTTGTCACTTAGGCTGTTGCTTGTGACCTGAAGCACTCAGAAACAAGTTTCCAAGCCAGAAACATTTGGTTTGGTGAATTCTATAGTAGCAAGGCAGTTTCTTCTGGTTTTCATCACTAGTTGGTCAGAAAACAGCATCATGTCACTTTCAGCGTTTTCAGGCCCCGAAAAGCATTTTGAGAGCATGTTGTCACTTAGGCTGTTGCTTGTGACCTGAAGCACTCAGAAACAAGTTTCCAAGCCAAAAACATGTGGTTTGGTGAATTCTATAGTAGCAAGGCAGTTTCTTCTGGTTTTCATCACTAGTTGGTCAGAAAACAGCAACATGTCACTTTTAGTGTTTTCAGGGCCCGAAAAGCATTTTGACAGCATGTTGTCACTTAGGCTGTTACTTTTGTCCAGAAGCACTCAGAAACGTGTTTCCAAGCCAGAAACATGTACTTTGGTGAAGTCTATAGTAGCAAGGCAGTTTCTTCTGGTTTTCATCACTAGTTGGTCAGAAAACAGCAACATGTCACTTTTAGTGTTTTCAGGGCCCGAAAAGCATTTTGACAGCATGTTGTCACTTAGGCTGCTACTTTTGTCCAGAAACACTCAGAAAAGAGTTTCCAAGCCAGAAACATGTACTTTGGTGAAGTCTATAGTAGCAAGGCATTTTCTTCTGGTTTTCATCACTAGTTGGTCAGAAAACAGCAACATGTCACTTTTAGTGTTTTCAGGCCCCGAAAAGCATTTTTAGAGCATGTTGTCACTTAGGCTGTTGCTTGTGACCTGAAGCACTCAGAAACAAGTTTCCAAGCCAGAAACATTTGGTTTGGTGAATTCTATAGTAGCAAGGCAGTTTCTTCTGGTTTTCATCACTAGTTGGTCAGAAAACAGCATCATGTCACTTTCAGCGTTTTCAGGCCCCGAAAAGCATTTTGAGAGCATGTTGTCACTTAGGCTGTTGCTTGTGACCTGAAGCACTCAGAAACAAGTTTCCAAGCCAGAAACATGTGGTTTGGTGAATTCTATAGTAGCAAGGCAGTTTCCTCTGGTTTCCATCACTAGTCGGGCAGAAAACAGCATCATGTCATTTTTAGTGTTTTCAGGCCCCGAAAAGCATTTTGAGAGCATGTTGTCACTTAGGCTGTTACTTTTGACCAGAAACACTCAGAAACAAGTTTCCAAGCCACAAACATGTGGTTTGGTGAATTCCATAGTAGCAAGGCAGTTTCCTCTGGTTTCCATCACTAGTTGCTCAGAAAACAGCATCATGTCACTTTTAGCATTTTCAGGCCCCGAAAAGCATTTTGAGAGCATGTTGTCACTTAGGCTGTTACTTTTAACCAGAAGCACTCAGAAACAAGTTTCCAAGCCAGAAACATGTGGTTTGGTGAATTCCATAGTAGCAAGGCAGTTTCCTCTGGTTTACATCAATACTTGTTCAGAAAACAGCATCATGTCACTTTTGGTGTTTTCAGGGCCCGAAAAGCATTTTGACAGCATGTTGTCACTTAGGCTGTTACTTTTAACCAGAAGCACTCAGAAACAAGTTTCCAAGCCAGAAACATATGGTTTGGTGAATTCCATAGTAGAAAGGCAGTTTCCTCTGGTTTTCATCATTAGTTGGTCAGAAAACAGCAACATGTCACTTTTAGTGTTTTCAGGGCCCGAAAAGCATTTTGACAGCATGTTGTCACTTAGGCTGCTACTTTTGTCCAGAAACACTCAGAAAAGAGTTTCCAAGCCAGAAACATGTACTTTGGTGAAGTCTATAGTAGCAAGGCAGTTTCTTCTGGTTTCCATCACTAGTTGTTCAGAAAACAGCAACATGTCACTTTTAGTGTTTTCAGGCCCCGAAAAGCATTTTGACAGCATGTTGTCACTTAGGCTGTTGCTTGTGACCTGAAGCATTCAGAAACAAGTTTCCAAGCCAGAAACATGTGGTTTGGTGAATTCTATAGTAGCAAGGCAGTTTCCTCTGGATTCCATCACTATTTGGGCAGAAAACAGCATCATGTCACTTTTAGTGTTTTCAGGCCTCGAAAAGCATTTTGAGAGCATGTTGGCACTTAGGCTGTTGCTTTTGACCAGAAGCACTCAGAAACGTGTTTCCAAGCCAGAAACATGTGGTTTGGTGAATTCCATAGTAGCAAGGCAGTTTCCTTTGGTTTTCATCACTAGTTTGTCCGAAAACAGCATCATGTCACTTTTGGTGTTTTCAGGCCCCAAAAAGCATTTTGACAGCATGTTGTCACTTAGGCTGTTACTTTTGACCAGACGCACTCAGAAGCAAGTTTCCAAGCCAGAAACATATGGTTTGGTGAATTCTATAGTAGCAAGGCAGTTTCCTCTGGTTTCCATCACTAGTTGGTCAGAAAACAGCATCATGTCACTTTCAGCGTTTTCAGGGCCCGAAAAGCATTTTGACAGCATGTTGTCACTTAGGCTGTTGCTTGTGACCTGAAGCACTCAGAAACAAGTTTCCAAGCCAAAAACATGTGGTTTGGTGAATTCTATAGTAGCAAGGCAGTTTCTTCTGGTTTTCATCACTAGTTGGTCAGAAAACAGCAACATGTCACTTTTAGTGTTTTCAGGGCCCGAAAAGCATTTTGACAGCATGTTGTCACTTGGGCTGTTACTTTTGTCCAGAAGCACTCAGAAACGTGTTTCCAAGCCAGAAACATGTACTTTGGTGAAGTCTATAGTAGCAAGGCAGTTTCTTCTGGTTTTCATCACTAGTTGGTCAGAAAACAGCAACATGTCACTTTTAGTGTTTTCAGGGCCCGAAAAGCATTTTGACAGCATGTTGTCACTTAGGCTGCTACTTTTGTCCAGAAACACTCAGAAAAGAGTTTCCAAGCCAGAAACATGTACTTTGGTGAAGTCTATAGTAGCAAGGCAGTTTCTTCTTGTTTCCATTACTAGTTGTTCAGAAAACAGCAACATGTCACTTTTAGTGTTTTCAGGGCCCGAAAAGCATTTTGACAGCATGTTGTCACTTAGGCTGTTGCTTGTGACCTGAAGCATTCAGAAACAAGTTTCCAAGCCAGAAACATGTGGTTTGGTGAATTCTATAGTAGCAAGGCAGTTTCTTCTGGTTTTCATCACTAGTTGGTCAGAAAACAGCAACATGTCACTTTTAGTGTTTTCAGGGCCCGAAAAGCATTTTGACAGCATGTTGTCACTTAGGCTGTTACTTTTGTCCAGAAGCACTCAGAAACGTGTTTCCAAGCCAGAAACATGTACTTTGGTGAAGTCTATAGTAGCAAGGCAGTTTCTTCTGGTTTTCATCACTTGTTGGTCAGAAAACAGCAACATGTCACTTTTAGTGTTTTCAGGGCCCGAAAAGCATTTTGACAGCATGTTGTCACTTAGGCTGCTACTTTTGTCCAGAAACACTCAGAAACAAGTTTCCAAGCCAGAAACATGTACTTTGGTGAAGTCTATAATATCAAGGCATTTTCTTCTGGTTTTCATCACTAGTTGGTCAGAAAACAGCAACATGTCACTTTTAGTGTTTTCAGGCCCCGAAAAGCATTTTGACAGCATGTTGTCACTTAGGCTGTTGCTTGTGACCTGAAGCACTCAGAAACAAGTTTCCAAGCCAGAAACATGTGGTTTGGTGAATTCTATAGTAGCAAGGCAGTTTCCTCTGGTTTCCATCACTAGTTGGGCAGAAAACAGCATCATGTCACTTTTAGTGTTTTCAGGCCCCGAAAAGCATTTTGAGAGCATGTTGTCACTTAGGCTGTTACTTTTGACCAGAAGCACTCAGAAACAAGTTTCCAAGCCAGAAACATGTGGTTTGGTGAATTCTATAGTAGCAAGGCAGTTTCTTCTGGTTTTCATCACTAGTTGGTCAGAAAACAGCAACATGTCACTTTTAGTGTTTTCAGGGCCCGAAAAGCATTTTGACAGCATGTTGTCACTTAGGCTGCTACTTTTGTCCAGAAACACTCAGAAAAGAGTTTCCAAGCCAGAAACATGTACTTTGGTGAAGTCTATAGTAGCAAGGCAGTTTCTTCTGGTTTTCATCACTAGTTGGTCAGAAAACAGCAACATGTCACTTTTAGTGTTTTCAGGCCCCGAAAAGCATTTTTAGAGCATGTTGTCACTTAGGCTGTTGCTTGTGACCTGAAGCACTCAGAAACAAGTTTCCAAGCCAGAAACATTTGGTTTGGTGAATTCTATAGTAGCAAGGCAGTTTCTTCTGGTTTTCATCACTAGTTGGTCAGAAAACAGCATCATGTCACTTTCAGCGTTTTCAGGCCCCGAAAAGCATTTTGAGAGCATGTTGTCACTTAGGCTGTTGCTTGTGACCTGAAGCACTCAGAAACAAGTTTCCAAGCCAGAAACATGTGGTTTGGTGAATTCTATAGTAGCAAGGCAGTTTCCTCTGGTTTCCATCACTAGTTGGGCAGAAAACAGCATCATGTCACTTTTAGTGTTTTCAGGCCCCGAAAAGCATTTTGAGAGCATGTTGTCACTTAGGCCGTTACTTTTGACCAGAAGCACTCAGAAACAAGTTTCCAAGCCAGAAACATGTGGTTTGGTGAATTCTATAGTAGCAAGGCAGTTTTCTCTGGTTTCCATCACTAGTTGGTCAGAAAACAGCATCATGTCACTTTCAGCGTTTTCAGGCCCCGAAAAGCATTTTGACAGCATGTTGTCACTTAGGCTGTTGCTTGTGACCTGAAGCACTCAGAAACAAGTTTCCAAGCCAGAAACATGTGGTTTGGTGAATTCTATAGTGGCAAGGCAGTTTCTTCTGGTTTTCATCACTAGTTGGTCAGAAAACAGCAACATGTCACTTTTAGTGTTTTCAGGGCCCGAAAAGCATTTTGACAGCATGTTGTCACTTAGGCTGCTACTTTTGTCCAGAAACACTCAGAAAAGAGTTTCCAAGCCAGAAACATGTACTTTGGTGAAGTCTATAGTAGCAAGGCAGTTTCTTCTGGTTTTCATCACTAGTTGGTCAGAAAACAGCAACATGTCACTTTTAGTGTTTTCAGGCCCCGAAAAGCATTTTTAGAGCATGTTGTCACTTAGGCTGTTGCTTGTGACCTGAAGCACTCAGAAACAAGTTTCCAAGCCAGAAACATTTGGTTTGGTGAATTCTATAGTAGCAAGGCAGTTTCTTCTGGTTTTCATCACTAGTTGGTCAGAAAACAGCATCATGTCACTTTCAGCGTTTTCAGGCCCCGAAAAGCATTTTGAGAGCATGTTGTCACTTAGGCTGTTGCTTGTGACCTGAAGCACTCAGAAGCAAGTTTCCAAGCCAGAAACATGTGGTTTGGTGAATTCTATAGTAGCAAGGCAGTTTCCTCTGGTTTCCATCACTAGTTGGGCAGAAAACAGCATCATGTCATTTTTAGTGTTTTCAGGCCCCGAAAAGCATTTTGAGAGCATGTTGTCACTTAGGCTGTTACTTTTGACCAGAAGCACTCAGAAACAAGTTTCCAAGCCAGAAACATGTGGTTTGGTGAAGTCTATAGTAGCAAGGCAGTTTTCTCTGGTTTCCATCACTAGTTGGGCAGAAAACAGCATCATGTCACTTTTAGCGTTTTCAGGCCCCGAAAAGCATTTTGAGAGCATGTTGTCACTTAGGCTGTTGCTTTTGACCAGAAGTATTCAGAAACAAGTTTCCAAGCCAGAAACATGTGGTTTGGTGAATTCTATAGTAGCAAGGCAGTTTCCTCTGGTTTTCATCACTAGTTGGACAGAAAACAGCAACATGTCACTTTTAGTGTTTTCAGGGCCCGAAAAGCATTTTGACAGCATGTTGTCACTTAGGCTGCTACTTTTGTCCAGAAACACTCAGAAAAGAGTTTCCAAGCCAGAAACATGTACTTTGGTGAAGTCTATAGTAGCAAGGCAGTTTCTTCTGGTTTCCATCACTAGTTGTTCAGAAAACAGCAACATGTCACTTTTAGTGTTTTCAGGGCCCGAAAAGCATTTTGACAGCATGTTGTCACTTAGGCTGCTACTTTTGTCCAGAAACACTCAGAAAAGAGTTTCCAAGCCAGAAACATGTACTTTGGTGAAGTCTATAGTAGCAAGGCAGTTTCTTCTGGTTTCCATCACTAGTTGTTCAGAAAACAGCAACATGTCACTTTTAGTGTTTTCAGGGCCCGAAAAGCATTTTGACAGCATGTTGTCACTTAGGCTGCTACTTTTGTCCAGAAACACTCAGAAAAGAGTTTCCAAGCCAGAAACATGTACTTTGGTGAAGTCTATAGTAGCAAGGCAGTTTCTTCTGGTTTCCATCACTAGTTGTTCAGAAAACAGCAACATGTCACTTTTAGTGTTTTCAGGCCCCGAAAAGCATTTTTAGAGCATGTTGTCACTTAGGCTGTTGCTTGTGACCTGAAGCATTCAGAAACAAGTTTCCAAGCCAGAAACATGTGGTTTGGTGAATTCTATAGTAGCAAGGCAGTTTCTTCTGGTTTTCATCACTAGTTGGTCAGAAAACAGCAACATGTCACTTTTAGTGTTTTCAGGCCCCGAAAAGCATTTTGACAGCATGTTGTCACTTAGGCTGTTACTTTTGTCCAGAAGCACTCAGAAACGAGTTTCCAAGCCAGAAACATGTACTTTGGTGAAGTCTATAGTAGCAAGGCAGTTTCTTCTGGTTTTCATCACTAGTTGGTCAGAAAACAGCAACATGTCACTTTTAGTGTTTTCAGGGCCCGAAAAGCATTTTGACAGCATGTTGTCACTTAAGCTGCTACTTTTGTCCAGAAACACTCAGAAACGAGTTTCCAAGCCAGAAACATGTACTTTGGTGAAGTCTATAGTAGCAAGGCAGTTTCTTCTGGTTTTCATCACTAGTTGGTCAGAAAACAGCAACATGTCACTTTTAGTGTTTTCAGGCCCCGAAAAGCATTTTTAGAGCATGTTGTCACTTAGGCTGTTGCTTGTGACCTGAAGCACTCAGAAACAAGTTTCCAAGCCAGAAACATTTGGTTTGGTGAATTCTATAGTAGCAAGGCAGTTTCTTCTGGTTTTCATCACTAGTTGGTCAGAAAACAGCATCATGTCACTTTTAGTGTTTTCAGGCCCCGAAAAGCATTTTGAGAGCATGTTGTCACTTAGGCTGTTACTTTTGACCAGAAGCACTCAGAAACAATTTTCCAAGCCAGAAACATGTGGTTTGGTCAATTCCATAGTAGCAAGGCAGTTTCCTCTGGTTTACATCAATACTTGTTCAGAAAACAGCATCATGTCACTTTTGGTGTTTTCAGGCCCCGAAAAGCATTTTGAGAGCATGTTGTCACTTAGGCTGTTACTTTTGAGCACAAGCACTCAGAAGCAAGTTTCCAAGCCAGAAACATATGGTTTGGTGAATTCCATAGTAGCAAGGCAGTTTCCTCTGGTTTTCATCACTAGTTGGTCCGGAAACAGCATCATGTCACTTTTGGTGTTTTCAGGCCTCGAAAAGCATTTTGACAGCATGTTGTCACTTAGGCTGTTACTTTTGTCCAGAAGCACTCAGAAACGAGTTTCCAAGCCAGAAACATGTACTTTGGTGAAGTCTATAGTAGCAAGGCAGTTTCTTCTGGTTTCCATCACTATTTGGGCAGAAAACAGCATCATGTCACTTTTAGTGTTTTCAGGCCTCGAAAAGCATTTTGAGAGCATGTTGGCACTTAGGCTGTTGCTTTTGACCAGAAGCACTCAGAAACAAGTTTCCAAGCCAGAAACATGTGGTTGGTGAATTCTATAGTAGCAAGGCAGTTTCCTTTGGTTTTCATCACTAGTTTGTCCGAAAACAGCATCATGTCACTTTTGGTGTTTTCAGGCCCCGAAAAGCATTTTGACAGCATGTTGTCACTTAGGCTGTTACTTTTGACCAGACGCACTCAGAAACGAGTTTCCAAGCCAGAAACATATGGTTTGGTGAATTCTATAGTAGCAAGGCAGTTTCCTCTGGTTTCCATCACTAGTTGGGCAGAAAACAGCATCATGTCACTTTTAGTGTTTTCAGGGCCCGAAAAGCATTTTGAGAGCATGTTGTCACTTAGGCTGTTGCTTTTGACCAGACGCACTCAGAAACAAATTTCCAAGCCAGAAACATGTACTTTGGTGAATTCTATAGTAGCAAGGCAGTTTCCTCTGGTTTCCATCACTAGTTGGGCAGAAGCAGCATCATGTCACTTTCAGCGTTTTCAGGCCCCGAAAAGCATTTTGAGAGCATGTTGTCACTTAGGCTGTTGCTTGTGACCTGAAGCACTCAGAAACAAGTTTCCAAGCCAGAAACATGTGGTTTGGTGAATTCTATAGTAGCAAGGCAGTTTCTTCTGGTTTTCATCACTAGTTGGTCAGAAAACAGCAACATGTCACTTTTAGTGTTTTCAAGCCCCGAAAAGCATTTTGAGAGCATGTTGTCACTTAGGCTGTTACTTTTGACCAGAAGCACTCAGAAACAAGTTTCCAAGCCAGAAACATGTGGTTTGGTGAATTCCATAGTAGCAAGGCAGTTTCTTCTGGTTTTCATGACTAGTTGGTCAGAAAACAGCATCATGTCACTTTCAGCGTTTTCAGGCCCCGAAAAGCATTTTGAGAGCATGTTGTCACTTAGGCTGTTGCTTGTGACCTGAAGCACTCAGAAACAAGTTTCCAAGCCAGAAACATGTGGTTTGGTGAATTCTATAGTAGCAAGGCAGTTTCCTCTGGATTCCATCACTATTTGGGCAGAAAACAGCATCATGTCACTTTTAGTGTTTTCAGGGCCCGAAAAGCATTTTGACAGCATGTTGTCACTTAGGCTGTTACTTTCGTCCAGAAGCACTCAGAAACGTGTTTCCAAGCCAGAAACATGTACTTTGGTGAAGTCTATAGTAGCAAGGCAGTTTCTTCTGGTTTTCATCACTAGTTGGTCAGAAAACAGCAACATGTCACTTTTAGTGTTTTCAGGCCCCGAAAAGCATTTTTAGAGCATGTTGTCACTTAGGCTGTTGCTTGTGACCTGAAGCACTCAGAAACAAGTTTCCAAGCCAGAAACATTTGGTTTGGTGAATTCTATAGTAGCAAGGCAGTTTCTTCTGGTTTTCATCACTAGTTGGTCAGAAAACAGCATCATGTCACTTTCAGCGTTTTCAGGCCCCGAAAAGCATTTTGAGAGCATGTTGTCACTTAGGCTGTTGCTTGTGACCTGAAGCACTCAGAAACAAGTTTCCAAGCCAGAAACATGTGGTTTGGTGAAGTCTATAGTAGCAAGGCAGTTTTCTCTGGTTTCCATCACTAGTTGGGCAGAAAACAGCATCATGTCACTTTTAGCGTTTTCAGGCCCCGAAAAGCATTTTGAGAGCATGTTGTCACTTAGGCTGTTGCTTTTGACCAGAAGTATTCAGAAACAAGTTTCCAAGCCAGAAACATGTGGTTTGGTGAATTCTATAGTAGCAAGGCAGTTTCCTCTGGTTTACATCACTAGTTGGGCAGAAAACAGCATCATGTCATTTTTAGTGTTTTCAGGCCCCGAAAAGCATTTTGAGAGCATGTTGTCACTTAGGCTGTTACTTTTGAGCACAAGCACTCAGAAGCAAGTTTCCAAGCCAGAAACATATGGTTTGGTGAATTCCATAGTAGCAAGGCAGTTTCCTCTGGTTTTCATCACTAGTTGGTCCGGAAACAGCATCATGTCACTTTTGGTGTTTTCAGGCCCCGAAAAGCATTTTTAGAGCATGTTGTCACTTAGGCTGTTACTTTTGACCAGAAGTATTCAGAAACAAGTTTCCAAGCCAGAAACATGTGGTTTGGTGAATTCTATAGTAGCAAGGCAGTTTTCTCTGGTTTCCATCACTAGTTGGGCAGAAAACAGCATCATGTCACTTTTAGCGTTTTCAGGCCCCGAAAAGCATTTTGAGAGCATGTTGTCACTTAGGCTGTTGCTTTTGACCAGAAGTATTCAGAAACAAGTTTCCAAGCCAGAAACATGTGGTTTGGTGAATTCTATAGTAGCAAGGCAGTTTCCTCTGGTTTCCATCACTAGTTGGGCAGAAAACAGCATCATGTCATTTTTAGTGTTTTCAGGGCCCGAAAAGCATTTTGAGAGCATGTTGTCACTTAGGCTGTTACTTTTGACCAGAAGCACTCAGAAACAAGTTTCCAAGCCAGAAACATGTGGTTTGGTGAATTCCATAGTAGCAAGGCAGTTTCCTCTGGTTTACATCAATACTTGTTCAGAAAACAGCATCATGTCACTTTTGGTGTTTTCAGGCCCCGAAAAGCATTTTGAGAGCATGTTGTCACTTAGGCTGTTACTTTTGAGCACAAGCACTCAGAAGCAAGTTTCCAAGCCAGAAACATATGGTTTGGTGAATTCCATAGTAGCAAGGCAGTTTCCTCTGGTTTTCATCACTAGTTGGTCCGGAAACAGCATCATGTCACTTTTGGTGTTTTCAGGCCTCGAAAAGCATTTTGAGAGCATGTTGTCACTTAGGCTGTTACTTTTAACCAGAAGCACTCAGAAACAAGTTTCCAAGCCAGAAACATATGGTTTGGTGAATTCCATAGTAGCAAGGCAGTTTCCTCTGGTTTTCATCATTAGTTGGTCCAAAAACAGCATCATGTCACTTTTGGTGTTTTCAGGCCCCGAAAAGCATTTTGACAGCATGTTGTCACTTAGGCTGTTACTTTTGTCCAGAAGCACTCAGAATCGAGTTTCCAAGCCAGAAACATGTACTTTGGTGAAGTCTATAGTAGCAAGGCAGTTTCTTCTGGTTTTCATCACTAGTTGGTCAGAAAACAGCAACATGTCACTTTTAGTGTTTTCAGGGCCCGAAAAGCATTTTGACAGCATGTTGTCACTTAGGCTGCTACTTTTGTCCAGAAACACTCAGAAAAGAGTTTCCAAGCCAGAAACATGTACTTTGGTGAAGTCTATAGTAGCAAGGCAGTTTCTTCTGGTTTCCATCACTAGTTGTTCAGAAAACAGCAACATGTCACTTTTAGTGTTTTCAGGCCCCGAAAAGCATTTTGACAGCATGTTGTCACTTAGGCTGTTGCTTGTGACCTGAAGCACTCAGAAACAAGTTTCCAAGCCAGAAACATGTGGTTTGGTGAATTCTATAGTAGCAAGGCAGTTTCCTCTGGATTCCATCACTATTTGGGCAGAAAACAGCATCATGTCACTTTTAGTGTTTTCAGGCCTCGAAAAGCATTTTGAGAGCATGTTGGCACTTAGGCTGTTGCTTTTGACCAGAAGCACTCAGAAACGTGTTTCCAAGCCAGGAACATGTGGTTTGGTGAATTCCATAGTAGCAAGGCAGTTTCCTCTGGTTTTCATCACTAGTTTGTCCGAAAACAGCATCATGTCACTTTTGGTGTTTTCAGGCCCCGAAAAGCATTTTGACAGCATGTTGTCACTTAGGCTGTTACTTTTGTCCAGAAGCACTCAGAAACGAGTTTCCAAGCCAGAAACATGTACTTTGGTGAAGTCTATAGTAGCAAGGCAGTTTCTTCTGGTTTTCATCACTAGTTGGTCAGAAAACAGCAACATGTCACTTTTAGTGTTTTCAGGGCCCGAAAAGCATTTTGACAGCATCTTGTCACTTAGGCTGCTACTTTTGTCCAGAAACACTCAGAAACGAGTTTCCAAGCCAGAAACATGTACTTTGGTGAAGTCTATAGTAGCAAGGCAGTTTCTTCTGGTTTTCATCACTAGTTGGTCCGAAAACAGCAACATGTCACTTTTAGTGTTTTCAGGGCCCAAAAAGCATTTTGACAGCATGTTGTCACTTAGGCTGTTACTTTTGTCCAGAAGCACTCAGAAACGAGTTTCCAAGCCAGAAACATGTACTTTGGTGAAGTCTATAGTAGCAAGGCAGTTTCTTCTGGTTTTCATCACTAGTTGGTCCGAAAACAGCAACATGTCACTTTTAGTGTTTTCAGGGCCCGAAAAGCATTTTGACAGCATGTTGTCACTTAGGCTGTTACTTTTGTCCAGAAGCACTCAGAAACGTGTTTCCAAGCCAGAAACATGTACTTTGGTGAAGTCTATAGTAGCAAGGCAGTTTCTTCTGGTTTTCATCACTAGTTGGTCAGAAAACAGCAACATGTCACTTTTAGTGTTTTCAGGGCCCGAAAAGCATTTTGACAGCATGTTGTCACTTAGGCTGCTACTTTTGTCCAGAAACACTCAGAAAAGAGTTTCCAAGCCAGAAACATGTACTTTGGTGAAGTCTATAGTAGCAAGGCAGTTTCTTCTGGTTTCCATCACTAGTTGTTCAGAAAACAGCAACATGTCACTTTTAGTGTTTTCAGGCCCCGAAAAGCATTTTTAGAGCATGTTGTCACTTAGGCTGTTGCTTGTGACCTGAAGCATTCAGAAACAAGTTTCCAAGCCAGAAACATGTGGTTTGGTGAATTCTATAGTAGCAAGGCAGTTTCTTCTGGTTTTCATCACTAGTTGGTCAGAAAACAGCAACATGTCACTTTTAGTGTTTTCAGGGCCCGAAAAGCATTTTGACAGCATGTTGTCACTTAGGCTGTTACTTTTGTCCAGAAGCACTCAGAAACGAGTTTCCAAGCCAGAAACATGTACTTTGGTGAAGTCTATAGTAGCAAGGCAGTTTCTTCTGGTTTTCATCACTAGTTGGTCCGAAAACAGCAACATGTCACTTTTAGTGTTTTCAGGGCCCGAAAAGCATTTTGACAGCATGTTGTCACTTAGGCTGTTACTTTTGTCCAGAAGCACTCAGAAACGTGTTTCCAAGCCAGAAACATGTACTTTGGTGAAGTCTATAGTAGCAAGGCAGTTTCTTCTGGTTTTCATCACTAGTTGGTCAGAAAACAGCAACATGTCACTTTTAGTGTTTTCAGGGCCCGAAAAGCATTTTGACAGCATGTTGTCACTTAGGCTGCTACTTTTGTCCAGAAACACTCAGAAACGAGTTTCCAAGCCAGAAACATGTACTTTGGTGAAGTCTATAGTAGCAAGGCAGTTTCTTCTGGTTTTCATCACTAGTTGGTCAGAAAACAGCAACATGTCACTTTTAGTGTTTTCAGGCCCCGAAAAGCATTTTTAGAGCATGTTGTCACTTAGGCTGTTGCTTGTGACCTGAAGCACTCAGAAACAAGTTTCCAAGCCAGAAACATTTGGTTTGGTGAATTCTATAGTAGCAAGGCAGTTTCTTCTGGTTTCCATCACTAGTTGGTCAGAAAACAGCATCATGTCACTTTTAGTGTTTTCAGGCCCCGAAAAGCATTTTGAGAGCATGTTGTCACTTAGGCTGTTACTTTTGACCTGAAGCACTCAGAAACAGGTTTCCAAGCCAGAAACATGTGGTTTGGTCAATTCCATAGTAGCAAGGCAGTTTCCTCTGGTTTACATCAATACTTGTTCAGAAAACAGCATCATGTCACTTTTGGTGTTTTCAGGCCCCGAAAAGCATTTTGAGAGCATGTTGTCACTTAGGCTGTTACTTTTGAGCACAAGCACTCAGAAGCAAGTTTCCAAGCCAGAAACATATGGTTTGGTGAAGTCCATAGTAGCAAGGCAGTTTCCTCTGGTTTTCATCACTAGTTGGTCCGGAAACAGCATCATGTCACTTTTGGTGTTTTCAGGCCTCGAAAAGCATTTTGACAGCATGTTGTCACTTAGGCTGTTACTTTTGTCCAGAAGCACTCAGAAACGAGTTTCCAAGCCAGAAACATGTACTTTGGTGAAGTCTATAGTAGCAAGGCAGTTTCTTCTGGTTTCCATCACTATTTGGGCAGAAAACAGCATCATGTCACTTTTAGTGTTTTCAGGCCTCGAAAAGCATTTTGAGAGCATGTTGGCACTTAGGCTGTTGCTTTTGACCAGAAGCACTCAGAAACAAGTTTCCAAGCCAGAAACATGTGGTTGGTGAATTCTATAGTAGCAAGGCAGTTTCCTTTGGTTTTCATCACTAGTTTGTCCGAAAACAGCATCATGTCACTTTTGGTGTTTTCAGGCCCCGAAAAGCATTTTGACAGCATGTTGTCACTTAGGCTGCTACTTTTGTCCCGAAACACTCAGAAACAAGTTTCCAAGCCAGAAACATGTACTTTGGTGAAGTCTATAGTAGCAAGGCAGTTTCTTCTGGTTTCCATCACTAGTTGGTCAGAAAACAGCAACATGTCACTTTTAGTGTTTTCAGGGCCCGAAAAGCATTTTTAGAGCATGTTGTCACTTAGGCTGTTGCTTGTGACCTGAAGCATTCAGAAACAAGTTTCCAAGCCAGAAACATGTGGTTTGGTGAATTCCATAGTAGCAAGGCAGTTTCCTCTGGTTTTCATCACTAGTTGGTCCGGAAACAGCATCATGTCACTTTTGGTGTTTTCAGGCCTCGAAAAGCATTTTGACAGCATGTTGTCACTTAGGCTGTTACTTTTGACCAGACGCACTCAGAAACGAGTTTCCAAGCCAGAAACATATGGTTTGGTGAATTCTATAGTAGCAAGGCAGTTTCCTCTGGTTTCCATCACTAGTTGGGCAGAAGCAGCATCATGTCACTTTCAGCGTTTTCAGGCCCCGAAAAGCATTTTGAGAGCATGTTGTCACTTAGGCTGTTGCTTGTGACCTGAAGCACTCAGAAACAAGTTTCCAAGCCAGAAACATGTGGTTTGGTGAATTCTATAGTAGCAAGGCAGTTTCTTCTGGTTTTCATCACTAGTTGGTCAGAAAACAGCAACATGTCACTTTTAGTGTTTTCAGGCCCCGAAAAGCATTTTGAGAGCATGTTGTCACTTAGGCTGTTACTTTTGACCAGAAGCACTCAGAAACAAGTTTCCAAGCCAGAAACATGTGGTTTGGTGAATTCCATAGTAGCAAGGCAGTTTCTTCTGGTTTTCATTGACTAGTTTGTTCAGAAAACAGCATCATGTCACTTTCAGCGTTTTCAGGCCCCGAAAAGCATTTTGAGAGCATGTTGTCACTTAGGCTGTTGCTTGTGACCTGAAGCACTCAGAAACAAGTTTCCAAGCCAGAAACATATGGTTTGGTGAATTCCATAGTAGCAAGGCAGTTTCCTCTGGTTTTCATCATTAGTTGGTCCAAAAACAGCATCATGTCACTTTTGGTGTTTTCAGGCCCCGAAAAGCATTTTGACAGCATGTTGTCACTTAGGCTGCTACTTTTGTCCCGAAACACTCAGAAACAAGTTTCCAAGCCAGAAACATGTACTTTGGTGAAGTCTATAGTAGCAAGGCAGTTTCTTCTGGTTTCCATCACTAGTTGTCAGAAAACAGCAACATGTCACTTTTAGTGTTTTCAGGGCCCGAAAAGCATTTTTAGAGCATGTTGTCACTTAGGCTGTTGCTTGTGACCTGAAGCATTCAGAAACAAGTTTCCAAGCCAGAAACATGTGGCTTTGGTGAATTCCATAGTAGCAAGGCAGTTTCTTCTGGTTTCATCACTAGTTGGTCAGAAAACAGCATCATGTCACTTTCAGCGTTTTCAGGCCCCGAAAAGCATTTTGAGAGCATGTTGTCACTTAGGCTGTTGCTTGTGACCTGAAGCACTCAGAAACAAGTTTCCAAGCCAGAAACATGTGGTTTGGTGAATTCTATAGTAGCAAGGCAGTTTTCTCTGGTTTCCATCACTAGTTGGGCAGAAAACAGCATCATGTCACTTTTAGCGTTTTCAGGCCCCGAAAAGCATTTTGAGAGCATGTTGTCACTTAGGCTGTTGCTTTTGACCAGAAGTATTCCGAAAAGAGTTTCAAGCCAGAAACATGTACTTTGGTGAAGTCTATAGTAGCAAGGCAGTTTCTTCTGGTTTCCATCACTAGTTGTTCAGAAAACAGCAACATGTCACTTTTAGTGTTTTCAGGCCCCGAAAAGCATTTTGACAGCATGTTGTCACTTAGGCTGTTGCTTGTGACCTGAAGCACTCAGAAACAAGTTTCCAAGCAGAAAACATGTGGTTTGGTGAATTCTATAGTAGCAAGGCAGTTTCCTCTGGATTCCATCACTATTTGGGCAGAAAACAGCATCATGTCACTTTTAGTGTTTTCAGGCCCCGAAAAGCATTTTGAGAGCATGTTGGCACTTAGGCTGTTGCTTTTGACCAGAAGCACTCAGAAAACGTGTTTCCAAGCCAGAAACATGTGGTTTAGTGAATTCCATAGTAGCAAGGCAGTTTCCTTTGGTTTTCATCACTACTTTGTCCGAAAACAGCATCATGTCACTTTTGGTGTTTTCAGGCCCCGAAAAGCATTTTGACAGCATGTTGTCACTTAGGCTGTTACTTTTGACCAGACGCACTCAGAAGCAAGTTTCCAAGCCAGAAACATATGGTTTGGTGAATTCTATAGTAGCAAGGCAGTTTCCTCTGGTTTTCCATCACTAGTTGGTCAGAAAACAGCATCATGTCACTTTCAGCGTTTTCAGGCCCCGAAAAGCATTTTGACAGCATGTTGTCACTTAGGCTGTTGCTTGTGACCTGAAGCACTCAGAAACAAGTTTCCAAGCCAAAAACATGTGGTTTTGGTGAATTCTATAGTAGCAAGGCAGTTTCTCTGGTTTTCATCACTAGTTGGTCAGAAAACAGCATCATGTCACTTTCAGCGTTTTCAGGCCCCGAAAAGCATTTTGAGAGCATGTTGTCACTTAGGCTGTTGCTTGTGACCTGAAGCACTCAGAAACAAGTTTCCAAGCCAGAAACATGTGGTTTGGTGAATTCTATAGTAGCAAGGCAGTTTCCTCTGGTTTTCCATCACTAGTCGGGCAGAAAACAGCATCATGTCATTTTTAGTGTTTTCAGGCCCCGAAAAGCATTTTGAGAGCATGTTGTCACTTAGGCTGTTACTTTTGACCAGAAACACTCAGAAACAAGTTTCCAAGCCACAAACATGTGGTTTGGTGAATTCCATAGTAGCAAGGCAGTTTCCTCTGGTTTCCATCACTAGTTGCTCAGAAAACAGCATCATGTCACTTTTAGCATTTTCAGGCCCCGAAAAGCATTTTGAGAGCATGTTGTCACTTAGGCTGTTACTTTTAACCAGAAGCACTCAGAAACAAGTTTCCAAGCCAGAAACATGTGGTTTGGTGAATTCCATAGTAGCAAGGCAGTTTCCTCTGGTTTACATCAATACTTGTTCAGAAAACAGCATCATGTCACTTTTGGTGTTTTCAGGGCCCGAAAAGCATTTTGACAGCATGTTGTCACTTAGGCTGTTACTTTTAACCAGAAGCACTCAGAAACAAGTTTCCAAGCCAGAAACATATGGTTTGGTGAATTCCATAGTAGAAAGGCAGTTTCCTCTGGTTTTCATCATTAGTTGGTCAGAAAACAGCAACATGTCACTTTTAGTGTTTTCAGGGCCCGAAAAGCATTTTGACAGCATGTTGTCACTTAGGCTGTTGCTTGTGACCTGAAGCACTCAGAAACAAGTTTCCAAGCCAGAAACATGTGTTTGGTGAATTCTATAGTGGCAAGGCAGTTTCTTCTGGTTTTCATCACTAGTTGGTCAGAAAACAGCAACAATGTCACTTTTAGTGTTTTCAGGGCCCGAAAAGCATTTTTGACAGCATGTTGTCACTTAGGCTGTTACTTTTGTCCAGAAGCACTCAGAAACGAGTTTCCCAAGCCAGAAACATGTACTTTGGTGAAGTCTATAGTAGCAAGGCAGTTCTTCTGGTTTTCATCACTAGTTGGTCAGAAAACAGCAACATGTCACTTTTTAGTGTTTTCAGGGCCCGAAAAGCATTTTGACAGCATGTTGTCACTTAGGCTGCTACTTTTGTCCAGAAACACTCAGAAAAGAGTTTCCAAGCCAGAAACATGTACTTTGGTGAAGTCTATAGTAGCAAGGCATTTTCTTCTGGTTTTCATCACTAGTTGGTCAGAAAACAGCAACATGTCACTTTTAGTGTTTTCAGGCCCGAAAAGCATTTTTAGAGCAAGTTGTCACTTAGGCTGTTTGCTTGTGACCTGAAGCACTCAGAAACAAGTTTCCAAGCCAGAAACATTTGGTTTGGTGAATTCTATAGTAGCAAGGCAGTTTCTTCTGGTTTTCATCACTAGTTGGTCAGAAAACAGCATCATGTCACTTTCAGCGTTTTCAGGCCCCGAAAAGCATTTTGAGAGCATGTTGTCACTTAGGCTGTTTGCTTGTGACCTGAAGCACTCAGAAACAAGTTTCCAAGCCAGAAACATGTGGTTTGGTGAATTCTATAGTAGCAAGGCAGTTTCCTCTGGTTTCCATCACTAGTCGGGCAGAAAACAGCATCATGTCATTTTAGTGTTTTCAGGCCCCGAAAAGCATTTGAGAGCATGTTGTCCACTTAGGCTGTTACTTTTAACCAGAAGCACTCAGAAACAAGTTTCCAAGCAGAAACATGTGTTTGGTGAATTCTATAGTAGCAAGGCAGTTTCCTCTGGTTTCCATCACTAGTCGGGCAGAAACAGCATCATGTCACTTTTAGCATTTTCAGGCCCCGAAAAGCATTTTGAGAGCATGTTGTCACTTAGGCTGTTACTTTTAACCAGAAGCACTCAGGAAACAAGTTTCCAAGCCAGAAACATGTGGTTTGGTGAATTCCATAGTAGCAAGGCAGGTTTCCTCTGGTTTACATCAATACTTGTCAGAAACAGCATCATGTCACTTTTGTGTTTTCAGGGCCCGAAAAGCATTTTGACAGCATGTTGTCACTTAGGCTGTTACTTTTAACCAGAAGCACTCAGAAACAAGTTTCCAAGCCAGAAACATATGGTTTGGTGAATTCCATAGTAGAAAGGCAGTTTCCTCTGGTTTTCATCATTAGTTGGTCAGAAAACAGCAACATGTCACTTTTAGTGTTTTCAGGGCCCGAAAAGCATTTTGACAGCATGTTGTCACTTAGGCTGCTACTTTTGTCCAGAAACACTCAGAAAAGAGTTTCCAAGCCAGAAACATGTACTTTGGTGAAGTCTATAGTAGCAAGGCAGTTTCTTCTGGTTTTCCATCACTAGTTGTTCAGAAAACAGCAACATGTCACTTTTAGTGTTTTCAGGCCCCGAAAAGCATTTGACAGCATGTTGTCACTTAGGCTGTTGCTTGTGACCTGAAGCATTCAGAAACAAGTTTCCAAGCCAGAAACATGTGGTTTTGGTGAATTCTATAGTAGCAAGGCAGTTTCCTCTGGATTCCATCACTATTTGGGCAGAAAACAGCATCATGTCACTTTTAGTGTTTCAGGCCTCGAAAAGCATTTTGAGAGCATGTTGGCACTTAGGCTGTTGCTTTTGACCAGAAGCACTCAGAAACGTGTTTCCAAGCCAGAAACATGTGGTTTGGTGAATTCCATAGTAGCAAGGCAGTTTCCTTGGTTTTCATCACTAGTTTGTCCGAAAACAGCATCATGTCACTTTTGGTGTTTTCAGGCCCCAAAAAGCATTTTGACAGCATGTTGTCACTTAGGCTGTTACTTTTGACCAGACGCACTCAGAAGCAAGTTTCCAAGCCAGAAACATATGGTTTGGTGAATTCTATAGTAGCAAGGCAGTTTCCTCTGGTTTCCATCACTAGTTGGTCAGAAAACAGCATCATGTCACTTTCAGCGTTTTCAGGCCCCGAAAAGCATTTTGACAGCATGTTGTCACTTAGGCTGTTGCTTGTGACCTGAAGCACTCAGAAACAAGTTTCCAAGCCAAAAACATGTGGTTTGGTGAATTCTATAGTAGCAAGGCAGTTTCTTCTGGTTTTCATCACTAGTTGGTCAGAAAACAGCAACATGTCACTTTTAGTGTTTTCAGGGCCCGAAAAGCATTTTGACAGCATGTTGTCACTTAGGCTGTTTACTTTTGTCCAGAAGCACTCAGAAACGTGTTTCCAAGCCAGAAACATGTACTTTGGTGAAGTCTATAGTAGCAAGGCAGTTTCTTCTGGTTTTCATCACTAGTTGGTCAGAAAACAGCAACATGTCACTTTTAGTGTTTTTAGGGCCCGAAAAGCATTTTGACAGCATGTTGTCACTTAGGCTGCTACTTTTGTCCAGAAACACTCAGAAAAGAGTTTCCAAGCCAGAAACATGTACTTTGGTGAAGTCTATAGTAGCAAGGCAGTTTCTTCTTGTTTCCATTACTAGTTGTTCAGAAAACAGCAACATGTCACTTTTAGTGTTTTCAGGGCCCGAAAAGCATTTTGAGAGCATGTTGTCACTTAGGCTGTTGCTTGTGACCTGAAGCATTCAGAAACAAGTTTCCAAGCCAGAAACATGTGGTTTGGTGAATTCTATAGTAGCAAGGCAGTTTCTTCTGGTTTTCATCACTAGTTGGTCAGAAAACAGCAACATGTCACTTTTAGTGTTTTCAGGGCCCGAAAAGCATTTTGACAGCATGTTGTCACTTAGGCTGTTACTTTTGTCCAGAAGCACTCAGAAACGTGTTTCCAAGCCAGAAACATGTACTTTGGTGAAGTCTATAGTAGCAAGGCAGTTTCTTCTGGTTTTCATCACTTGTTGGTCAGAAAACAGCAACATGTCACTTTTAGTGTTTTCAGGGCCCGAAAAGCATTTTGACAGCATGTTGTCACTTAGGCTGCTACTTTTGTCCAGAAACACTCAGAAACAAGTTTCCAAGCCAGAAACATGTACTTTGGTGAAGTCTATAATATCAAGGCATTTTCTTCTGGTTTTCATCACTAGTTGGTCAGAAAACAGCAACATGTCACTTTTAGTGTTTTCAGGCCCCGAAAAGCATTTTGACAGCATGTTGTCACTTAGGCTGTTGCTTGTGACCTGAAGCACTCAGAAACAAGTTTCCAAGCCAGAAACATGTGGTTTGGTGAATTCTATAGTAGCAAGGCAGTTTCCTCTGGTTTTCATCACTAGTTGGTCAGAAAACAGCAACATGTCACTTTTAGTGTTTTCAGGCCCCGAAAAGCATTTTGACAGCATGTTGTCACTTAGGCTGTTGCTTGTGACCTGAAGCACTCAGAAACAAGTTTCCAAGCCAGAAACATGTGGTTTGGTGAATTCTATAGTAGCAAGGCAGTTTCCTCTGGTTTCCATCACTAGTTGGGCAGAAAACAGCATCATGTCACTTTTAGTGTTTTCAGGCCCCGAAAAGCATTTTGAGAGCATGTTGTCACTTAGGCTGTTACTTTTGACCAGAAGCACTCAGAAACAAGTTTCCAAGCCAGAAACATGTGGTTTGGTGAATTCTATAGTAGCAAGGCAGTTTCTTCTGGTTTTCATCACTAGTTGGTCAGAAAACAGCAACATGTCACTTTTAGTGTTTTCAGGGCCCGAAAAGCATTTTGACAGCATGTTGTCACTTAGGCTGCTACTTTTGTCCAGAAACACTCAGAAAAGAGTTTCCAAGCCAGAAACATGTACTTTGGTGAAGTCTATAGTAGCAAGGCAGTTTCTTCTGGTTTTCATCACTAGTTGGTCAGAAAACAGCAACATGTCACTTTTAGTGTTTTCAGGCCCCGAAAAGCATTTTTAGAGCATGTTGTCACTTAGGCTGTTGCTTGTGACCTGAAGCACTCAGAAACAAGTTTCCAAGCCAGAAACATGTACTTTGGTGAAGTCTATAATATCAAGGCATTTTCTTCTGGTTTTCATCACTAGTTGGTCAGAAAACAGCAACATGTCACTTTTAGTGTTTTCAGGCCCCGAAAAGCATTTTGACAGCATGTTGTCACTTAGGCTGTTGCTTGTGACCTGAAGCACTCAGAAACAAGTTTCCAAGCCAGAAACATGTGGTTTGGTGAATTCTATAGTAGCAAGGCAGTTTCCTCTGGTTTTCATCACTAGTTGGTCAGAAAACAGCAACATGTCACTTTTAGTGTTTTCAGGCCCCGAAAAGCATTTTGACAGCATGTTGTCACTTAGGCTGTTGCTTGTGACCTGAAGCACTCAGAAACAAGTTTCCAAGCCAGAAACATGTGGTTTGGTGAATTCTATAGTAGCAAGGCAGTTTCCTCTGGTTTCCATCACTAGTTGGGCAGAAAACAGCATCATGTCACTTTTAGTGTTTTCAGGCCCCGAAAAGCATTTTGAGAGCATGTTGTCACTTAGGCTGTTACTTTTGACCAGAAGCACTCAGAAACAAGTTTCCAAGCCAGAAACATGTGGTTTGGTGAATTCTATAGTAGCAAGGCAGTTTCTTCTGGTTTTCATCACTAGTTGGTCAGAAAACAGCAACATGTCACTTTTAGTGTTTTCAGGGCCCGAAAAGCATTTTGACAGCATGTTGTCACTTAGGCTGCTACTTTTGTCCAGAAACACTCAGAAAAGAGTTTCCAAGCCAGAAACATGTACTTTGGTGAAGTCTATAGTAGCAAGGCAGTTTCTTCTGGTTTTCATCACTAGTTGGTCAGAAAACAGCAACATGTCACTTTTAGTGTTTTCAGGCCCCGAAAAGCATTTTTAGAGCATGTTGTCACTTAGGCTGTTGCTTGTGACCTGAAGCACTCAGAAACAAGTTTCCAAGCCAGAAACATTTGGTTTGGTGAATTCTATAGTAGCAAGGCAGTTTCTTCTGGTTTTCATCACTAGTTGGTCAGAAAACAGCATCATGTCACTTTCAGCGTTTTCAGGCCCCGAAAAGCATTTTGAGAGCATGTTGTCACTTAGGCTGTTGCTTGTGACCTGAAGCACTCAGAAACAAGTTTCCAAGCCAGAAACATGTGGTTTGGTGAATTCTATAGTAGCAAGGCAGTTTCCTCTGGTTTCCATCACTAGTTGGGCAGAAAACAGCATCATGTCACTTTTAGTGTTTTCAGGCCCCGAAAAGCATTTTGAGAGCATGTTGTCACTTAGGCCGTTACTTTTGACCAGAAGCACTCAGAAACAAGTTTCCAAGCCAGAAACATGTGGTTTGGTGAATTCTATAGTAGCAAGGCAGTTTTCTCTGGTTTCCATCACTAGTTGGTCAGAAAACAGCATCATGTCACTTTCAGCGTTTTCAGGCCCCGAAAAGCATTTTGACAGCATGTTGTCACTTAGGCTGTTGCTTGTGACCTGAAGCACTCAGAAACAAGTTTCCAAGCCAGAAACATGTGGTTTGGTGAATTCTATAGTGGCAAGGCAGTTTCTTCTGGTTTTCATCACTAGTTGGTCAGAAAACAGCAACATGTCACTTTTAGTGTTTTCAGGGCCCGAAAAGCATTTTGACAGCATGTTGTCACTTAGGCTGCTACTTTTGTCCAGAAACACTCAGAAAAGAGTTTCCAAGCCAGAAACATGTACTTTGGTGAAGTCTATAGTAGCAAGGCAGTTTCTTCTGGTTTTCATCACTAGTTGGTCAGAAAACAGCAACATGTCACTTTTAGTGTTTTCAGGCCCCGAAAAGCATTTTTAGAGCATGTTGTCACTTAGGCTGTTGCTTGTGACCTGAAGCACTCAGAAACAAGTTTCCAAGCCAGAAACATTTGGTTTGGTGAATTCTATAGTAGCAAGGCAGTTTCTTCTGGTTTTCATCACTAGTTGGTCAGAAAACAGCATCATGTCACTTTCAGCGTTTTCAGGCCCCGAAAAGCATTTTGAGAGCATGTTGTCACTTAGGCTGTTGCTTGTGACCTGAAGCACTCAGAAACAAGTTTCCAAGCCAGAAACATGTGGTTTGGTGAATTCTATAGTAGCAAGGCAGTTTCCTCTGGTTTCCATCACTAGTTGGGCAGAAAACAGCATCATGTCATTTTTAGTGTTTTCAGGCCCCGAAAAGCATTTTGAGAGCATGTTGTCACTTAGGCTGTTACTTTTGACCAGAAGCACTCAGAAACAAGTTTCCAAGCCAGAAACATGTGGTTTGGTGAAGTCTATAGTAGCAAGGCAGTTTTCTCTGGTTTCCATCACTAGTTGGGCAGAAAACAGCATCATGTCACTTTTAGCGTTTTCAGGCCCCGAAAAGCATTTTGAGAGCATGTTGTCACTTAGGCTGTTGCTTTTGACCAGAAGTATTCAGAAACAAGTTTCCAAGCCAGAAACATGTGGTTTGGTGAATTCTATAGTAGCAAGGCAGTTTCCTCTGGTTTTCATCACTAGTTGGACAGAAAACAGCAACATGTCACTTTTAGTGTTTTCAGGGCCCGAAAAGCATTTTGACAGCATGTTGTCACTTAGGCTGCTACTTTTGTCCAGAAACACTCAGAAAAGAGTTTCCAAGCCAGAAACATGTACTTTGGTGAAGTCTATAGTAGCAAGGCAGTTTCTTCTGGTTTCCATCACTAGTTGTTCAGAAAACAGCAACATGTCACTTTTAGTGTTTTCAGGGCCCGAAAAGCATTTTGACAGCATGTTGTCACTTAGGCTGCTACTTTTGTCCAGAAACACTCAGAAAAGAGTTTCCAAGCCAGAAACATGTACTTTGGTGAAGTCTATAGTAGCAAGGCAGTTTCTTCTGGTTTCCATCACTAGTTGTTCAGAAAACAGCAACATGTCACTTTTAGTGTTTTCAGGGCCCGAAAAGCATTTTGACAGCATGTTGTCACTTAGGCTGCTACTTTTGTCCAGAAACACTCAGAAAAGAGTTTCCAAGCCAGAAACATGTACTTTGGTGAAGTCTATAGTAGCAAGGCAGTTTCTTCTGGTTTCCATCACTAGTTGTTCAGAAAACAGCAACATGTCACTTTTAGTGTTTTCAGGGCCCGAAAAGCATTTTTAGAGCATGTTGTCACTTAGGCTGTTGCTTGTGACCTGAAGCATTCAGAAACAAGTTTCCAAGCCAGAAACATGTGGTTTGGTGAATTCTATAGTAGCAAGGCAGTTTCTTCTGGTTTTCATCACTAGTTGATCAGAAAACAGCAACATGTCACTTTTAGTGTTTTCAGGGCCCGAAAAGCATTTTGACAGCATGTTGTCACTTAGGCTGTTACTTTTGTCCAGAAGCACTCAGAAACGAGTTTCCAAGCCAGAAACATGTACTTTGGTGAAGTCTATAGTAGCAAGGCAGTTTCTTCTGGTTTTCATCACTAGTTGGTCAGAAAACAGCAACATGTCACTTTTAGTGTTTTCAGGGCCCGAAAAGCATTTTGACAGCATGTTGTCACTTAAGCTGCTACTTTTGTCCAGAAACACTCAGAAACGAGTTTCCAAGCCAGAAACATGTACTTTGGTGAAGTCTATAGTAGCAAGGCAGTTTCTTCTGGTTTTCATCACTAGTTGGTCAGAAAACAGCAACATGTCACTTTTAGTGTTTTCAGGCCCCGAAAAGCATTTTTAGAGCATGTTGTCACTTAGGCTGTTGCTTGTGACCTGAAGCACTCAGAAACAAGTTTCCAAGCCAGAAACATTTGGTTTGGTGAATTCTATAGTAGCAAGGCAGTTTCTTCTGGTTTTCATCACTAGTTGGTCAGAAAACAGCATCATGTCACTTTTAGTGTTTTCAGGCCCCGAAAAGCATTTTGAGAGCATGTTGTCACTTAGGCTGTTACTTTTGACCAGAAGCACTCAGAAACAAGTTTCCAAGCCAGAAACATGTGGTTTGGTCAATTCCATAGTAGCAAGGCAGTTTCCTCTGGTTTACATCAATACTTGTTCAGAAAACAGCATCATGTCACTTTTGGTGTTTTCAGGCCCCGAAAAGCATTTTGAGAGCATGTTGTCACTTAGGCTGTTACTTTTGAGCACAAGCACTCAGAAGCAAGTTTCCAAGCCAGAAACATATGGTTTGGTGAATTCCATAGTAGCAAGGCAGTTTCCTCTGGTTTTCATCACTAGTTGGTCCGGAAACAGCATCATGTCACTTTTGGTGTTTTCAGGCCTCGAAAAGCATTTTGACAGCATGTTGTCACTTAGGCTGTTACTTTTGTCCAGAAGCACTCAGAAACGAGTTTCCAAGCCAGAAACATGTACTTTGGTGAAGTCTATAGTAGCAAGGCAGTTTCTTCTGGTTTCCATCACTATTTGGGCAGAAAACAGCATCATGTCACTTTTAGTGTTTTCAGGCCTCGAAAAGCATTTTGAGAGCATGTTGGCACTTAGGCTGTTGCTTTTGACCAGAAGCACTCAGAAACAAGTTTCCAAGCCAGAAACATGTGGTTGGTGAATTCTATAGTAGCAAGGCAGTTTCCTTTGGTTTTCATCACTAGTTTGTCCGAAAACAGCATCATGTCACTTTTGGTGTTTTCAGGCCCCGAAAAGCATTTTGACAGCATGTTGTCACTTAGGCTGTTACTTTTGACCAGACGCACTCAGAAACGAGTTTCCAAGCCAGAAACATATGGTTTGGTGAATTCTATAGTAGCAAGGCAGTTTCCTCTGGTTTCCATCACTAGTTGGGCAGAAAACAGCATCATGTCACTTTTAGTGTTTTCAGGGCCCGAAAAGCATTTTGAGAGCATGTTGTCACTTAGGCTGTTGCTTTTGACCAGACGCACTCAGAAACAAATTTCCAAGCCAGAAACATGTACTTTGGTGAATTCTATAGTAGCAAGGCAGTTTCCTCTGGTTTCCATCACTAGTTGGGCAGAAGCAGCATCATGTCACTTTCAGCGTTTTAAGGCCCCGAAAAGCATTTTGAGAGCATGTTGTCACTTAGGCTGTTGCTTGTGACCTGAAGCACTCAGAAACAAGTTTCCAAGCCAGAAACATGTGGTTTGGTGAATTCTATAGTAGCAAGGCAGTTTCTTCTGGTTTTCATCACTAGTTGGTCAGAAAACAGCAACATGTCACTTTTAGTGTTTTCAGGCCCCGAAAAGCATTTTGAGAGCATGTTGTCACTTAGGCTGTTACTTTTGACCAGAAGCACTCAGAAACAAGTTTCCAAGCCAGAAACATGTGGTTTGGTGAATTCCATAGTAGCAAGGCAGTTTCTTCTGGTTTTCATGACTAGTTGGTCAGAAAACAGCATCATGTCACTTTCAGCGTTTTCAGGCCCCGAAAAGCATTTTGAGAGCATGTTGTCACTTAGGCTGTTGCTTGTGACCTGAAGCACTCAGAAACAAGTTTCCAAGCCAGAAACATGTGGTTTGGTGAATTCTATAGTAGCAAGGCAGTTTCCTCTGGATTCCATCACTATTTGGGCAGAAAACAGCATCATGTCACTTTTAGTGTTTTCAGGGCCCGAAAAGCATTTTGACAGCATGTTGTCACTTAGGCTGTTACTTTTGTCCAGAAGCACTCAGAAACGTGTTTCCAAGCCAGAAACATGTACTTTGGTGAAGTCTATAGTAGCAAGGCAGTTTCTTCTGGTTTTCATCACTAGTTGGTCAGAAAACAGCAACATGTCACTTTTAGTGTTTTCAGGCCCCGAAAAGCATTTTTAGAGCATGTTGTCACTTAGGCTGTTGCTTGTGACCTGAAGCACTCAGAAACAAGTTTCCAAGCCAGAAACATTTGGTTTGGTGAATTCTATAGTAGCAAGGCAGTTTCTTCTGGTTTTCATCACTAGTTGGTCAGAAAACAGCATCATGTCACTTTCAGCGTTTTCAGGCCCCGAAAAGCATTTTGAGAGCATGTTGTCACTTAGGCTGTTGCTTGTGACCTGAAGCACTCAGAAACAAGTTTCCAAGCCAGAAACATGTGGTTTGGTGAAGTCTATAGTAGCAAGGCAGTTTTCTCTGGTTTCCATCACTAGTTGGGCAGAAAACAGCATCATGTCACTTTTAGCGTTTTCAGGCCCCGAAAAGCATTTTGAGAGCATGTTGTCACTTAGGCTGTTGCTTTTGACCAGAAGTATTCAGAAACAAGTTTCCAAGCCAGAAACATGTGGTTTGGTGAATTCTATAGTAGCAAGGCAGTTTCCTCTGGTTTACATCACTAGTTGGGCAGAAAACAGCATCATGTCATTTTTAGTGTTTTCAGGCCCCGAAAAGCATTTTGAGAGCATGTTGTCACTTAGGCTGTTACTTTTGAGCACAAGCACTCAGAAGCAAGTTTCCAAGCCAGAAACATATGGTTTGGTGAATTCCATAGTAGCAAGGCAGTTTCCTCTGGTTTTCATCACTAGTTGGTCCGGAAACAGCATCATGTCACTTTTGGTGTTTTCAGGCCCCGAAAAGCATTTTTAGAGCATGTTGTCACTTAGGCTGTTACTTTTGACCAGAAGTATTCAGAAACAAGTTTCCAAGCCAGAAACATGTGGTTTGGTGAATTCTATAGTAGCAAGGCAGTTTTCTCTGGTTTCCATCACTAGTTGGGCAGAAAACAGCATCATGTCACTTTTAGCGTTTTCAGGCCCCGAAAAGCATTTTGAGAGCATGTTGTCACTTAGGCTGTTGCTTTTGACCAGAAGTATTCAGAAACAAGTTTCCAAGCCAGAAACATGTGGTTTGGTGAATTCTATAGTAGCAAGGCAGTTTCCTCTGGTTTCCATCACTAGTTGGGCAGAAAACAGCATCATGTCATTTTTAGTGTTTTCAGGGCCCGAAAAGCATTTTGAGAGCATGTTGTCACTTAGGCTGTTACTTTTGACCAGAAGCACTCAGAAACAAGTTTCCAAGCCAGAAACATGTGGTTTGGTGAATTCCATAGTAGCAAGGCAGTTTCCTCTGGTTTTCATCACTAGTTGGTCCGGAAACAGCATCATGTCACTTTTGGTGTTTTCAGGCCTCGAAAAGCATTTTGAGAGCATGTTGTCACTTAGGCTGTTACTTTTAACCAGAAGCACTCAGAAACAAGTTTCCAAGCCAGAAACATATGGTTTGGTGAATTCCATAGTAGCAAGGCAGTTTCCTCTGGTTTTCATCATTAGTTGGTCCAAAAACAGCATCATGTCACTTTTGGTGTTTTCAGGCCCCGAAAAGCATTTTGACAGCATGTTGTCACTTAGGCTGTTACTTTTGTCCAGAAGCACTCAGAATCGAGTTTCCAAGCCAGAAACATGTACTTTGGTGAAGTCTATAGTAGCAAGGCAGTTTCTTCTGGTTTTCATCACTAGTTGGTCAGAAAACAGCAACATGTCACTTTTAGTGTTTTCAGGGCCCGAAAAGCATTTTGACAGCATGTTGTCACTTAGGCTGCTACTTTTGTCCAGAAACACTCAGAAAAGAGTTTCCAAGCCAGAAACATGTACTTTGGTGAAGTCTATAGTAGCAAGGCAGTTTCTTCTGGTTTCCATCACTAGTTGTTCAGAAAACAGCAACATGTCACTTTTAGTGTTTTCAGGCCCCGAAAAGCATTTTGACAGCATGTTGTCACTTAGGCTGTTGCTTGTGACCTGAAGCACTCAGAAACAAGTTTCCAAGCCAGAAACATGTGGTTTGGTGAATTCTATAGTAGCAAGGCAGTTTCCTCTGGATTCCATCACTATTTGGGCAGAAAACAGCATCATGTCACTTTTAGTGTTTTCAGGCCTCGAAAAGCATTTTGAGAGCATGTTGGCACTTAGGCTGTTGCTTTTGACCAGAAGCACTCAGAAACGTGTTTCCAAGCCAGAAACATGTGGTTTGGTGAATTCCATAGTAGCAAGGCAGTTTCCTCTGGTTTTCATCACTAGTTTGTCCGAAAACAGCATCATGTCACTTTTGGTGTTTTCAGGCCCCGAAAAGCATTTTGACAGCATGTTGTCACTTAGGCTGTTACTTTTGTCCAGAAGCACTCAGAAACGAGTTTCCAAGCCAGAAACATGTACTTTGGTGAAGTCTATAGTAGCAAGGCAGTTTCTTCTGGTTTTCATCACTAGTTGGTCAGAAAACAGCAACATGTCACTTTTAGTGTTTTCAGGGCCCGAAAAGCATTTTGACAGCATGTTGTCACTTAGGCTGCTACTTTTGTCCAGAAACACTCCGAAAAGAGTTTCCAAGCCAGAAACATGTACTTTGGTGAAGTCTATAGTAGCAAGGCAGTTTCTTCTGGTTTTCATCACTAGTTGGTCCGAAAACAGCAACATGTCACTTTTAGTGTTTTCAGGGCCCGAAAAGCATTTTGACAGCATGTTGTCACTTAGGCTGTTACTTTTGTCCAGAAGCACTCAGAAACGAGTTTCCAAGCCAGAAACATGTACTTTGGTGAAGTCTATAGTAGCAAGGCAGTTTCTTCTGGTTTTCATCACTAGTTGGTCCGAAAACAGCAACATGTCACTTTTAGTGTTTTCAGGGCCCGAAAAGCATTTTGACAGCATGTTGTCACTTAGGCTGTTACTTTTGTCCAGAAGCACTCAGAAACGTGTTTCCAAGCCAGAAACATGTACTTTGGTGAAGTCTATAGTAGCAAGGCAGTTTCTTCTGGTTTTCATCACTAGTTGGTCAGAAAACAGCAACATGTTACTTTTAGTGTTTTCAGGGCCCGAAAAGCATTTTGACAGCATGTTGTCACTTAGGCTGCTACTTTTGTCCAGAAACACTCAGAAAAGAGTTTCCAAGCCAGAAACATGTACTTTGGTGAAGTCTATAGTAGCAAGGCAGTTTCTTCTGGTTTCCATCACTAGTTGTTCAGAAAACAGCAACATGTCACTTTTAGTGTTTTCAGGCCCCGAAAAGCATTTTTAGAGCATGTTGTCACTTAGGCTGTTGCTTGTGACCTGAAGCATTCAGAAACAAGTTTCCAAGCCAGAAACATGTGGTTTGGTGAATTCCATAGTAGCAAGGCAGTTTCTTCTGGTTTTCATCACTAGTTGGTCAGAAAACAGCAACATGTCACTTTTAGTGTTTTCAGGGCCCGAAAAGCATTTTGACAGCATGTTGTCACTTAGGCTGTTACTTTTGTCCAGAAGCACTCAGAAACGAGTTTCCAAGCCAGAAACATGTACTTTGGTGAAGTCTATAGTAGCAAGGCAGTTTCTTCTGGTTTTCATCACTAGTTGGTCCGAAAACAGCAACATGTCACTTTTAGTGTTTTCAGGGCCCGAAAAGCATTTTGACAGCATGTTGTCACTTAGGCTGTTACTTTTGTCCAGAAGCACTCAGAAACGTGTTTCCAAGCCAGAAACATGTACTTTGGTGAAGTCTATAGTAGCAAGGCAGTTTCTTCTGGTTTTCATCACTAGTTGGTCAGAAAACAGCAACATGTCACTTTTAGTGTTTTCAGGGCCCGAAAAGCATTTTGACAGCATGTTGTCACTTAGGCTGCTACTTTTGTCCAGAAACACTCAGAAACGAGTTTCCAAGCCAGAAACATGTACTTTGGTGAAGTCTATAGTAGCAAGGCAGTTTCTTCTGGTTTTCATCACTAGTTGGTCAGAAAACAGCAACATGTCACTTTTAGTGTTTTCAGGCCCCGAAAAGCATTTTTAGAGCATGTTGTCACTTAGGCTGTTGCTTGTGACCTGAAGCACTCAGAAACAAGTTTCCAAGCCAGAAACATTTGGTTTGGTGAATTCTATAGTAGCAAGGCAGTTTCTTCTGGTTTCCATCACTAGTTGGTCAGAAAACAGCATCATGTCACTTTTAGTGTTTTCAGGCCCCGAAAAGCATTTTGAGAGCATGTTGTCACTTAGGCTGTTACTTTTGACCAGAAGCACTCAGAAACAAGTTTCCAAGCCAGAAACATGTGGTTTGGTCAATTCCATAGTAGCAAGGCAGTTTCCTCTGGTTTACATCAATACTTGTTCAGAAAACAGCATCATGTCACTTTTGGTGTTTTCAGGCCCCGAAAAGCATTTTGAGAGCATGTTGTCACTTAGGCTGTTACTTTTGAGCACAAGCACTCAGAAGCAAGTTTCCAAGCCAGAAACATATGGTTTGGTGAATTCCATAGTAGCAAGGCAGTTTCCTCTGGTTTTCATCACTAGTTGGTCCGGAAACAGCATCATGTCACTTTTGGTGTTTTCAGGCCTCGAAAAGCATTTTGACAGCATGTTGTCACTTAGGCTGTTACTTTTGTCCAGAAGCACTCAGAAACGAGTTTCCAAGCCAGAAACATGTACTTTGGTGAAGTCTATAGTAGCAAGGCAGTTTCTTCTGGTTTCCATCACTATTTGGGCAGAAAACAGCATCATGTCACTTTTAGTGTTTTCAGGCCTCGAAAAGCATTTTGAGAGCATGTTGGCACTTAGGCTGTTGCTTTTGACCAGAAGCACTCAGAAACAAGTTTCCAAGCCAGAAACATGTGGTTGGTGAATTCTATAGTAGCAAGGCAGTTTCCTTTGGTTTTCATCACTAGTTTGTCCGAAAACAGCATCATGTCACTTTTGGTGTTTTCAGGCCCCGAAAAGCATTTTGACAGCATGTTGTCACTTAGGCTGTTACTTTTGACCAGACACACTCAGAAACGAGTTTCCAAGCCAGAAACATATGGTTTGGTGAATTCTATAGTAGCAAGGCAGTTTCCTCTGGTTTCCATCACTAGTTGGGCAGAAAACAGCATCATGTCACTTTTAGTGTTTTCAGGGCCCGAAAAGCATTTTGAGAGCATGTTGTCACTTAGGCTGTTGCTTTTGACCAGACGCACTCAGAAACAAATTTCCAAGCCAGAAACATGTACTTTGGTGAATTCTATAGTAGCAAGGCAGTTTCCTCTGGTTTCCATCACTAGTTGGGCAGAAGCAGCATCATGTCACTTTTAGTGTTTTCAGGGCCCGAAAAGCATTTTGACAGCATGTTGTCACTTAGGCTGCTACTTTTGTCCAGAAACACTCAGAAAAGAGTTTCCAAGCCAGAAACATGTACTTTGGTGAAGTCTATAGTAGCAAGGCAGTTTCTTCTGGTTTCCATCACTAGTTGTTCAGAAAACAGCAACATGTCACTTTTAGTGTTTTCAGGCCCCGAAAAGCATTTTTAGAGCATGTTGTCACTTAGGCTGTTGCTTGTGACCTGAAGCATTCAGAAACAAGTTTCCAAGCCAGAAACATGTGGTTTGGTGAATTCCATAGTAGCAAGGCAGTTTCTTCTGGTTTTCATCACTAGTTGGTCAGAAAACAGCAACATGTCACTTTTAGTGTTTTCAGGGCCCGAAAAGCATTTTGACAGCATGTTGTCACTTAGGCTGTTACTTTTGTCCAGAAGCACTCAGAAACGAGTTTCCAAGCCAGAAACATGTACTTTGGTGAAGTCTATAGTAGCAAGGCAGTTTCTTCTGGTTTTCATCACTAGTTGGTCCGAAAACAGCAACATGTCACTTTTAGTGTTTTCAGGGCCCGAAAAGCATTTTGACAGCATGTTGTCACTTAGGCTGTTACTTTTGTCCAGAAGCACTCAGAAACGTGTTTCCAAGCCAGAAACATGTACTTTGGTGAAGTCTATAGTAGCAAGGCAGTTTCTTCTGGTTTTCATCACTAGTTGGTCAGAAAACAGCAACATGTCACTTTTAGTGTTTTCAGGGCCCGAAAAGCATTTTGACAGCATGTTGTCACTTAGGCTGCTACTTTTGTCCAGAAACACTCAGAAACGAGTTTCCAAGCCAGAAACATGTACTTTGGTGAAGTCTATAGTAGCAAGGCAGTTTCTTCTGGTTTTCATCACTAGTTGGTCAGAAAACAGCAACATGTCACTTTTAGTGTTTTCAGGCCCCGAAAAGCATTTTTAGAGCATGTTGTCACTTAGGCTGTTGCTTGTGACCTGAAGCACTCAGAAACAAGTTTCCAAGCCAGAAACATTTGGTTTGGTGAATTCTATAGTAGCAAGGCAGTTTCTTCTGGTTTCCATCACTAGTTGGTCAGAAAACAGCATCATGTCACTTTTAGTGTTTTCAGGCCCCGAAAAGCATTTTGAGAGCATGTTGTCACTTAGGCTGTTACTTTTGACCAGAAGCACTCAGAAACAAGTTTCCAAGCCAGAAACATGTGGTTTGGTCAATTCCATAGTAGCAAGGCAGTTTCCTCTGGTTTACATCAATACTTGTTCAGAAAACAGCATCATGTCACTTTTGGTGTTTTCAGGCCCCGAAAAGCATTTTGAGAGCATGTTGTCACTTAGGCTGTTACTTTTGAGCACAAGCACTCAGAAGCAAGTTTCCAAGCCAGAAACATATGGTTTGGTGAATTCCATAGTAGCAAGGCAGTTTCCTCTGGTTTTCATCACTAGTTGGTCCGGAAACAGCATCATGTCACTTTTGGTGTTTTCAGGCCTCGAAAAGCATTTTGACAGCATGTTGTCACTTAGGCTGTTACTTTTGTCCAGAAGCACTCAGAAACGAGTTTCCAAGCCAGAAACATGTACTTTGGTGAAGTCTATAGTAGCAAGGCAGTTTCTTCTGGTTTCCATCACTATTTGGGCAGAAAACAGCATCATGTCACTTTTAGTGTTTTCAGGCCTCGAAAAGCATTTTGAGAGCATGTTGGCACTTAGGCTGTTGCTTTTGACCAGAAGCACTCAGAAACAAGTTTCCAAGCCAGAAACATGTGGTTGGTGAATTCTATAGTAGCAAGGCAGTTTCCTTTGGTTTTCATCACTAGTTTGTCCGAAAACAGCATCATGTCACTTTTGGTGTTTTCAGGCCCCGAAAAGCATTTTGACAGCATGTTGTCACTTAGGCTGTTACTTTTGACCAGACACACTCAGAAACGAGTTTCCAAGCCAGAAACATATGGTTTGGTGAATTCTATAGTAGCAAGGCAGTTTCCTCTGGTTTCCATCACTAGTTGGGCAGAAAACAGCATCATGTCACTTTTAGTGTTTTCAGGGCCCGAAAAGCATTTTGAGAGCATGTTGTCACTTAGGCTGTTGCTTTTGACCAGACGCACTCAGAAACAAATTTCCAAGCCAGAAACATGTACTTTGGTGAATTCTATAGTAGCAAGGCAGTTTCCTCTGGTTTCCATCACTAGTTGGGCAGAAGCAGCATCATGTCACTTTCAGCGTTTTCAGGCCCCGAAAAGCATTTTGAGAGCATGTTGTCACTTAGGCTGTTGCTTGTGACCTGAAGCACTCAGAAACAAGTTTCCAAGCCAGAAACATGTGGTTTGGTGAATTCTATAGTAGCAAGGCAGTTTCTTCTGGTTTTCATCACTAGTTGGTCAGAAAACAGCAACATGTCACTTTTAGTGTTTTCAGGCCCCGAAAAGCATTTTGAGAGCATGTTGTCACTTAGGCTGTTACTTTTGACCAGAAGCACTCAGAAACAAGTTTCCAAGCCAGAAACATGTGGTTTGGTGAATTCCATAGTAGCAAGGCAGTTTCTTCTGGTTTTCATGACTAGTTGGTCAGAAAACAGCATCATGTCACTTTCAGCGTTTTCAGGCCCCGAAAAGCATTTTGAGAGCATGTTGTCACTTAGGCTGTTGCTTGTGACCTGAAGCACTCAGAAACAAGTTTCCAAGCCAGAAACATATGGTTTGGTGAATTCCATAGTAGCAAGGCAGTTTCCTCTGGTTTTCATCATTAGTTGGTCCAAAAACAGCATCATGTCACTTTTGGTGTTTTCAGGCCCCGAAAAGCATTTTGACAGCATGTTGTCACTTAGGCTGCTACTTTTGTCCCGAAACACTCAGAAACAAGTTTCCAAGCCAGAAACATGTACTTTGGTGAAGTCTATAGTAGCAAGGCAGTTTCTTCTGGTTTCCATCACTAGTTGTTCAGAAAACAGCAACATGTCACTTTTAGTGTTTTCAGGCCCCGAAAAGCATTTTTAGAGCATGTTGTCACTTAGGCTGTTGCTTGTGACCTGAAGCATTCAGAAACAAGTTTCCAAGCCAGAAACATGTGGTTTGGTGAATTCTATAGTAGCAAGGCAGTTTCTTCTGGTTTTCATCACTAGTTGGTCAGAAAACAGCAACATGTCACTTTTAGTGTTTTCAGGGCCCGAAAAGCATTTTGACAGCATGTTGTCACTTAGGCTGTTACTTTTGTCCAGAAGCACTCAGAAACGAGTTTCCAAGCCAGAAACATGTACTTTGGTGAAGTCTATAGTAGCAAGGCAGTTTCTTCTGGTTTTCATCACTAGTTGGTCCGAAAACAGCAACATGTCACTTTTAGTGTTTTCAGGGCCCGAAAAGCATTTTGACAGCATGTTGTCACTTAGGCTGTTACTTTTGTCCAGAAGCACTCAGAAACGTGTTTCCAAGCCAGAAACATGTACTTTGGTGAAGTCTATAGTAGCAAGGCAGTTTCTTCTGGTTTTCATCACTAGTTGGTCAGAAAACAGCAACATGTCACTTTTAGTGTTTTCAGGGCCCGAAAAGCATTTTGACAGCATGTTGTCACTTAGGCTGCTACTTTTGTCCAGAAACACTCAGAAACGAGTTTCCAAGCCAGAAACATGTACTTTGGTGAAGTCTATAGTAGCAAGGCAGTTTCTTCTGGTTTTCATCACTAGTTGGTCAGAAAACAGCAACATGTCACTTTTAGTGTTTTCAGGCCCCGAAAAGCATTTTTAGAGCATGTTGTCACTTAGGCTGTTGCTTGTGACCTGAAGCACTCAGAAACAAGTTTCCAAGCCAGAAACATTTGGTTTGGTGAATTCTATAGTAGCAAGGCAGTTTCTTCTGGTTTCCATCACTAGTTGGTCAGAAAACAGCATCATGTCACTTTTAGTGTTTTCAGGCCCCGAAAAGCATTTTGAGAGCATGTTGTCACTTAGGCTGTTACTTTTGACCAGAAGCACTCAGAAACAAGTTTCCAAGCCAGAAACATGTGGTTTGGTCAATTCCATAGTAGCAAGGCAGTTTCCTCTGGTTTACATCAATACTTGTTCAGAAAACAGCATCATGTCACTTTTGGTGTTTTCAGGCCCCGAAAAGCATTTTGAGAGCATGTTGTCACTTAGGCTGTTACTTTTGAGCACAAGCACTCAGAAGCAAGTTTCCAAGCCAGAAACATATGGTTTGGTGAATTCCATAGTAGCAAGGCAGTTTCCTCTGGTTTTCATCACTAGTTGGTCCGGAAACAGCATCATGTCACTTTTGGTGTTTTCAGGCCTCGAAAAGCATTTTGACAGCATGTTGTCACTTAGGCTGTTACTTTTGTCCAGAAGCAATCAGAAACGAGTTTCCAAGCCAGAAACATGTACTTTGGTGAAGTCTATAGTAGCAAGGCAGTTTCTTCTGGTTTCCATCACTATTTGGGCAGAAAACAGCATCATGTCACTTTTAGTGTTTTCAGGCCTCGAAAAGCATTTTGAGAGCATGTTGGCACTTAGGCTGTTGCTTTTGACCAGAAGCACTCAGAAACAAGTTTCCAAGCCAGAAACATGTGGTTGGTGAATTCTATAGTAGCAAGGCAGTTTCCTTTGGTTTTCATCACTAGTTTGTCCGAAAACAGCATCATGTCACTTTTGGTGTTTTCAGGCCCCGAAAAGCATTTTGACAGCATGTTGTCACTTAGGCTGTTACTTTTGACCAGACGCACTCAGAAACGAGTTTCCAAGCCAGAAACATATGGTTTGGTGAATTCTATAGTAGCAAGGCAGTTTCCTCTGGTTTCCATCACTAGTTGGGCAGAAAACAGCATCATGTCACTTTTAGTGTTTTCAGGGCCCGAAAAGCATTTTGAGAGCATGTTGTCACTTAGGCTGTTGCTTTTGACCAGACGCACTCAGAAACAAATTTCCAAGCCAGAAACATGTACTTTGGTGAATTCTATAGTAGCAAGGCAGTTTCCTCTGGTTTCCATCACTAGTTGGGCAGAAGCAGCATCATGTCACTTTCAGCGTTTTCAGGCCCCGAAAAGCATTTTGAGAGCATGTTGTCACTTAGGCTGTTGCTTGTGACCTGAAGCACTCAGAAACAAGTTTCCAAGCCAGAAACATGTGGTTTGGTGAATTCTATAGTAGCAAGGCAGTTTCTTCTGGTTTTCATCACTAGTTGGTCAGAAAACAGCAACATGTCACTTTTAGTGTTTTCAGGCCCCGAAAAGCATTTTGAGAGCATGTTGTCACTTAGGCTGTTACTTTTGACCAGAAGCACTCAGAAACAAGTTTCCAAGCCAGAAACATGTGGTTTGGTGAATTCCATAGTAGCAAGGCAGTTTCTTCTGGTTTTCATGACTAGTTGGTCAGAAAACAGCATCATGTCACTTTCAGCGTTTTCAGGCCCCGAAAAGCATTTTGAGAGCATGTTGTCACTTAGGCTGTTGCTTGTGACCTGAAGCACTCAGAAACAAGTTTCCAAGCCAGAAACATATGGTTTGGTGAATTCCATAGTAGCAAGGCAGTTTCCTCTGGTTTTCATCATTAGTTGGTCCAAAAACAGCATCATGTCACTTTTGGTGTTTTCAGGCCCCGAAAAGCATTTTGACAGCATGTTGTCACTTAGGCTGCTACTTTTGTCCCGAAACACTCAGAAACAAGTTTCCAAGCCAGAAACATGTACTTTGGTGAAGTCTATAGTAGCAAGGCAGTTTCTTCTGGTTTCCATCACTAGTTGGTCAGAAAACAGCAACATGTCACTTTTAGTGTTTTCAGGGCCCGAAAAGCATTTTTAGAGCATGTTGTCACTTAGGCTGTTGCTTGTGACCTGAAGCATTCAGAAACAAGTTTCCAAGCCAGAAACATGTGGTTTGGTGAATTCCATAGTAGCAAGGCAGTTTCTTCTGGTTTTCATCACTAGTTGGTCAGAAAACAGCATCATGTCACTTTCAGCGTTTTCAGGCCCCGAAAAGCATTTTGAGAGCATGTTGTCACTTAGGCTGTTGCTTGTGACCTGAAGCACTCAGAAACAAGTTTCCAAGCCAGAAACATGTGGTTTGGTGAATTCTATAGTAGCAAGGCAGTTTTCTCTGGTTTCCATCACTAGTTGGGCAGAAAACAGCATCATGTCACTTTTAGCGTTTTCAGGCCCCGAAAAGCATTTTGAGAGCATGTTGTCACTTAGGCTGTTGCTTTTGACCAGAAGTATTCCGAAAAGAGTTTCCAAGCCAGAAACATGTACTTTGGTGAATTCTATAGTAGCAAGGCAGTTTCTTCTGGTTTCCATCACTAGTTGTTCAGAAAACAGCAACATGTCACTTTTAGTGTTTTCAGGCCCCGAAAAGCATTTTGACAGCATGTTGTCACTTAGGCTGTTGCTTGTGACCTGAAGCACTCAGAAACAAGTTTCCAAGCCAGAAACATGTGGTTTGGTGAATTCTATAGTAGCAAGGCAGTTTCCTCTGGATTCCATCACTATTTGGGCAGAAAACAGCATCATGTCACTTTTAGTGTTTTCAGGCCCCGAAAAGCATTTTGAGAGCATGTTGGCACTTAGGCTGTTGCTTTTGACCAGAAGCACTCAGAAACGTGTTTCCAAGCCAGAAACATGTGGTTTAGTGAATTCCATAGTAGCAAGGCAGTTTCCTTTGGTTTTCATCACTAGTTTGTCCGAAAACAGCATCATGTCACTTTTGGTGTTTTCAGGCCCCGAAAAGCATTTTGACAGCATGTTGTCACTTAGGCTGTTACTTTTGACCAGACGCACTCAGAAGCAAGTTTCCAAGCCAGAAACATATGGTTTGGTGAATTCTATAGTAGCAAGGCAGTTTCCTCTGGTTTCCATCACTAGTTGGTCAGAAAACAGCATCATGTCACTTTCAGCGTTTTCAGGCCCCGAAAAGCATTTTGACAGCATGTTGTCACTTAGGCTGTTGCTTGTGACCTGAAGCACTCAGAAACAAGTTTCCAAGCCAAAAACATGTGGTTTGGTGAATTCTATAGTAGCAAGGCAGTTTCTTCTGGTTTTCATCACTAGTTGGTCAGAAAACAGCAACATGTCACTTTTAGTGTTTTCAGGGCCCGAAAAGCATTTTGACAGCATGTTGTCACTTAGGCTGTTACTTTTGACCAGAAGCACTCAGAAACGTGTTTCCAAGCCAGAAACATGTACTTTGGTGAAGTCTATAGTAGCAAGGCAGTTTCTTCTGGTTTTCATCACTAGTTGGTCAGAAAACAGCAACATGTCACTTTTAGTGTTTTCAGGGCCCGAAAAGCATTTTGACAGCATGTTGTCACTTAGGCTGCTACTTTTGTCCAGAAACACTCAGAAAAGAGTTTCCAAGCCAGAAACATGTACTTTGGTGAAGTCTATAGTAGCAAGGCATTTTCTTCTGGTTTTCATCACTAGTTGGTCAGAAAACAGCAACATGTCACTTTTAGTGTTTTCAGGCCCCGAAAAGCATTTTTAGAGCATGTTGTCACTTAGGCTGTTGCTTGTGACCTGAAGCACTCAGAAACAAGTTTCCAAGCCAAAAACATGTGGTTTGGTGAATTCTATAGTAGCAAGGCAGTTTCTTCTGGTTTTCATCACTAGTTGGTCAGAAAACAGCATCATGTCACTTTCAGCGTTTTCAGGCCCCGAAAAGCATTTTGAGAGCATGTTGTCACTTAGGCTGTTGCTTGTAACCTGAAGCACTCAGAAACAAGTTTCCAAGCAAGAAACATGTGGTTTGGTGAATTCTATAGTAGCAAGGCAGTTTCCTCTGGTTTCCATCACTAGTTGGGCAGAAAACAGCATCATGTCACTTTTAGTGTTTTCAGGCCCCGAAAAGCATTTTGACAGCATGTTGTCACTTAGGCTGTTACTTTTGTCCAGAAGCACTCAGAAACGTGTTTCCAAGCCAGAAACATGTACTTTGGTGAAGTCTATAGTAGCAAGGCAGTTTCTTCTGGTTTTCATCACTAGTTGGTCAGAAAACAGCAACATGTCACTTTTAGTGTTTTCAGGCCCCGAAAAGCATTTTTAGAGCATGTTGTCACTTAGGCTGTTGCTTGTGACCTGAAGCACTCAGAAACAAGTTTCCAAGCCAGAAACATTTGGTTTGGTGAAGTCTATAGTAGCAAGGCAGTTTCTTCTGGTTTTCATCACTAGTTGGTCAGAAAACAGCAACATGTCACTTTTAGTGTTTTCAGGCCCCGAAAAGCATTTTTAGAGCATGTTGTCACTTAGGCTGTTACTTTTGACCAGAAGCACTCAGAAACAAGTTTCCAAGCCACAAACATGTGGTTTGGTGAATTCCATAGTAGCAAGGCAGTTTCCTCTGGTTTCCATCACTAGTTGCTCAGAAAACAGCATCATGTCACTTTTAGCATTTTCAGGCCCCGAAAAGCATTTTGAGAGCATGTTGTCACTTAGGCTGTTACTTTTGACCAGAAGCACTCAGAAACAAGTTTCCAAGCCAGAAACATGTGGTTTGGTGAATTCCATAGTAGCAAGGCAGTTTCCTCTGGTTTACATCAATACTTGTTCAGAAAACAGCATCATGTCACTTTTGGTGTTTTCAGGGCCCGAAAAGCATTTTGACAGCATGTTGTCACTTAGGCTGTTACTTTTAACCAGAAGCACTCAGAAACAAGTTTCCAAGCCAGAAACATATGGTTTGGTGAATTCCATAGTAGAAAGGCAGTTTCCTCTGGTTTTCATCATTAGTTGGTCAGAAAACAGCAACATGTCACTTTTAGTGTTTTCAGGGCCCGAAAAGCATTTTGACAGCATGTTGTCACTTAGGCTGCTACTTTTGTCCAGAAACACTCAGAAAAGAGTTTCCAAGCCAGAAACATGTACTTTGGTGAAGTCTATAGTAGCAAGGCAGTTTCTTCTGGTTTCCATCACTAGTTGTTCAGAAAACAGCAACATGTCACTTTTAGTGTTTTCAGGCCCCGAAAAGCATTTTGACAGCATGTTGTCACTTAGGCTGTTGCTTGTGACCTGAAGCATTCAGAAACAAGTTTCCAAGCCAGAAACATGTGGTTTGGTGAATTCTATAGTAGCAAGGCAGTTTCCTCTGGATTCCATCACTATTTGGGCAGAAAACAGCATCATGTCACTTTTAGTGTTTTCAGGCCTCGAAAAGCATTTTGAGAGCATGTTGGCACTTAGGCTGTTGCTTTTGACCAGAAGCACTCAGAAACGTGTTTCCAAGCCAGAAACATGTGGTTTGGTGAATTCCATAGTAGCAAGGCAGTTTCCTTTGGTTTTCATCACTAGTTTGTCCGAAAACAGCATCATGTCACTTTTGGTGTTTTCAGGCCCCAAAAAGCATTTTGACAGCATGTTGTCACTTAGGCTGTTACTTTTGACCAGACGCACTCAGAAGCAAGTTTCCAAGCCAGAAACATATGGTTTGGTGAATTCTATAGTAGCAAGGCAGTTTCCTCTGGTTTCCATCACTAGTTGGTCAGAAAACAGCATCATGTCACTTTCAGCGTTTTCAGGCCCCGAAAAGCATTTTGACAGCATGTTGTCACTTAGGCTGTTGCTTGTGACCTGAAGCACTCAGAAACAAGTTTCCAAGCCAAAAACATGTGGTTTGGTGAATTCTATAGTAGCAAGGCAGTTTCTTCTGGTTTTCATCACTAGTTGGTCAGAAAACAGCAACATGTCACTTTTAGTGTTTTCAGGGCCCGAAAAGCATTTTGACAGCATGTTGTCACTTAGGCTGTTACTTTTGTCCAGAAGCACTCAGAAACGTGTTTCCAAGCCAGAAACATGTACTTTGGTGAAGTCTATAGTAGCAAGGCAGTTTCTTCTGGTTTTCATCACTAGTTGGTCAGAAAACAGCAACATGTCACTTTTAGTGTTTTCAGGGCCCGAAAAGCATTTTGACAGCATGTTGTCACTTAGGCTGCTACTTTTGTCCAGAAACACTCAGAAAAGAGTTTCCAAGCCAGAAACATGTACTTTGGTGAAGTCTATAGTAGCAAGGCAGTTTCTTCTTGTTTCCATTACTAGTTGTTCAGAAAACAGCAACATGTCACTTTTAGTGTTTTCAGGGCCCGAAAAGCATTTTGACAGCATGTTGTCACTTAGGCTGTTGCTTGTGACCTGAAGCATTCAGAAACAAGTTTCCAAGCCAGAAACATGTGGTTTGGTGAATTCTATAGTAGCAAGGCAGTTTCTTCTGGTTTTCATCACTAGTTGGTCAGAAAACAGCAACATGTCACTTTTAGTGTTTTCAGGGCCCGAAAAGCATTTTGACAGCATGTTGTCACTTAGGCTGTTACTTTTGTCCAGAAGCACTCAGAAACGTGTTTCCAAGCCAGAAACATGTACTTTGGTGAAGTCTATAGTAGCAAGGCAGTTTCTTCTGGTTTTCATCACTTGTTGGTCAGAAAACAGCAACATGTCACTTTTAGTGTTTTCAGGGCCCGAAAAGCATTTTGACAGCATGTTGTCACTTAGGCTGCTACTTTTGTCCAGAAACACTCAGAAACGAGTTTCCAAGCCAGAAACATGTACTTTGGTGAAGTCTATAATATCAAGGCAGTTTCTTCTGGTTTTCATCAC
The DNA here is from genome assembly GCF_041903045.1 of Epinephelus lanceolatus. Taxonomy (NCBI): domain Eukaryota; kingdom Metazoa; phylum Chordata; class Actinopteri; order Perciformes; family Serranidae; genus Epinephelus; species Epinephelus lanceolatus. The sequence goes on from NC_135747.1 coordinate 2,943,328, forward strand.
TAGTTGGTCAGAAAACAGCAACATGTCACTTTTAGTGTTTTCAGGCCCCGAAAAGCATTTTGACAGCATGTTGTCACTTAGGCTGTTGCTTGTGACCTGAAGCACTCAGAAACAAGTTTCCAAGCCAGAAACATGTGGTTTGGTGAATTCTATAGTAGCAAGGCAGTTTCCTCTGGTTTCCATCACTAGTTGGGCAGAAAACAGCATCATGTCACTTTTAGTGTTTTCAGGCCCCGAAAAGCATTTTGAGAGCATGTTGTCACTTAGGCTGTTACTTTTGACCAGAAGCACTCAGAAACAAGTTTCCAAGCCAGAAACATGTGGTTTGGTGAATTCTATAGTAGCAAGGCAGTTTCTTCTGGTTTTCATCACTAGTTGGTCAGAAAACAGCAACATGTCACTTTTAGTGTTTTCAGGGCCCGAAAAGCATTTTGACAGCATGTTGTCACTTAGGCTGCTACTTTTGTCCAGAAACACTCAGAAAAGAGTTTCCAAGCCAGAAACATGTACTTTGGTGAAGTCTATAGTAGCAAGGCAGTTTCTTCTGGTTTTCATCACTAGTTGGTCAGAAAACAGCAACATGTCACTTTTAGTGTTTTCAGGCCCCGAAAAGCATTTTTAGAGCATGTTGTCACTTAGGCTGTTGCTTGTGACCTGAAGCACTCAGAAACAAGTTTCCAAGCCAGAAACATTTGGTTTGGTGAATTCTATAGTAGCAAGGCAGTTTCTTCTGGTTTTCATCACTAGTTGGTCAGAAAACAGCATCATGTCACTTTCAGCGTTTTCAGGCCCCGAAAAGCATTTTGAGAGCATGTTGTCACTTAGGCTGTTGCTTGTGACCTGAAGCACTCAGAAACAAGTTTCCAAGCCAGAAACATGTGGTTTGGTGAATTCTATAGTAGCAAGGCAGTTTCCTCTGGTTTCCATCACTAGTTGGGCAGAAAACAGCATCATGTCACTTTTAGTGTTTTCAGGCCCCGAAAAGCATTTTGAGAGCATGTTGTCACTTAGGCCGTTACTTTTGACCAGAAGCACTCAGAAACAAGTTTCCAAGCCAGAAACATGTGGTTTGGTGAATTCTATAGTAGCAAGGCAGTTTTCTCTGGTTTCCATCACTAGTTGGTCAGAAAACAGCATCATGTCACTTTCAGCGTTTTCAGGCCCCGAAAAGCATTTTGACAGCATGTTGTCACTTAGGCTGTTGCTTGTGACCTGAAGCACTCAGAAACAAGTTTCCAAGCCAGAAACATGTGGTTTGGTGAATTCTATAGTGGCAAGGCAGTTTCTTCTGGTTTTCATCACTAGTTGGTCAGAAAACAGCAACATGTCACTTTTAGTGTTTTCAGGGCCCGAAAAGCATTTTTAGAGCATGTTGTCACTTAGGCTGTTGCTTGTGACCTGAAGCACTCAGAAACAAGTTTCCAAGCCAGAAACATGTGGTTTGGTGAATTCTATAGTAGCAAGGCAGTTTCCTCTGGTTTCCATCACTAGTTGGGCAGAAAACAGCATCATGTCACTTTTAGTGTTTTCAGGCCCCGAAAAGCATTTTTAGAGCATGTTGTCACTTAGGCTGTTACTTTTGACCAGAAGCACTCAGAAACAAGTTTCCAAGCCAGAAACATGTGGTTTGGTGAAGTCTATAGTAGCAAGGCAGTTTTCTCTGGTTTCCATCACTAGTTGGGCAGAAAACAGCATCATGTCACTTTTAGCGTTTTCAGGCCCCGAAAAGCATTTTGAGAGCATGTTGTCACTTAGGCTGTTGCTTTTGACCAGAAGTATTCAGAAACAAGTTTCCAAGCCAGAAACATGTGGTTTGGTGAATTCTATAGTAGCAAGGCAGTTTCCTCTGGTTTTCATCACTAGTTGGACAGAAAACAGCAACATGTCACTTTTAGTGTTTTCAGGGCCCGAAAAGCATTTTGACAGCATGTTGTCACTTAGGCTGCTACTTTTGTCCAGAAACACTCAGAAAAGAGTTTCCAAGCCAGAAACATGTACTTTGGTGAAGTCTATAGTAGCAAGGCAGTTTCTTCTGGTTTCCATCACTAGTTGTTCAGAAAACAGCAACATGTCACTTTTAGTGTTTTCAGGGCCCGAAAAGCATTTTGACAGCATGTTGTCACTTAGGCTGCTACTTTTGTCCAGAAACACTCAGAAAAGAGTTTCCAAGCCAGAAACATGTACTTTGGTGAAGTCTATAGTAGCAAGGCAGTTTCTTCTGGTTTCCATCACTAGTTGTTCAGAAAACAGCAACATGTCACTTTTAGTGTTTTCAGGGCCCGAAAAGCATTTTGACAGCATGTTGTCACTTAGGCTGCTACTTTTGTCCAGAAACACTCAGAAAAGAGTTTCCAAGCCAGAAACATGTACTTTGGTGAAGTCTATAGTAGCAAGGCAGTTTCTTCTGGTTTCCATCACTAGTTGTTCAGAAAACAGCAACATGTCACTTTTAGTGTTTTCAGGCCCCGAAAAGCATTTTTAGAGCATGTTGTCACTTAGGCTGTTGCTTGTGACCTGAAGCACTCAGAAACAAGTTTCCAAGCCAGAAACATTTGGTTTGGTGAATTCTATAGTAGCAAGGCAGTTTCTTCTGGTTTTCATCACTAGTTGGTCAGAAAACAGCAACATGTCACTTTTAGTGTTTTCAGGGCCCGAAAAGCATTTTGACAGCATGTTGTCACTTAGGCTGTTACTTTTGTCCAGAAGCACTCAAAAACGAGTTTCCAAGCCAGAAACATGTACTTTGGTGAAGTCTATAGTAGCAAGGCAGTTTCTTCTGGTTTTCATCACTAGTTGGTCAGAAAACAGCAACATGTCACTTTTAGTGTTTTCAGGGCCCGAAAAGCATTTTGACAGCATGTTGTCACTTAGGCTGCTACTTTTGTCCAGAAACACTCAGAAACGAGTTTCCAAGCCAGAAACATGTACTTTGGTGAAGTCTATAGTAGCAAGGCAGTTTCTTCTGGTTTTCATCACTAGTTGGTCAGAAAACAGCAACATGTCACTTTTAGTGTTTTCAGGGCCCGAAAAGCATTTTGACAGCATGTTGTCACTTAGGCTGTTACTTTTGTCCAGAAGCATTCAGAAACTTGTTTCCAAGCCAGAAACATGTACTTTGGTGAAGTCTATAGTAGCAAGGCAGTTTCTTCTGGTTTTCATCACTAGTTGGTCAGAAAACAGCAACATGTCACTTTTAGTGTTTTCAGGCCCCGAAAAGCATTTTTAGAGCATGTTGTCACTTAGGCTGTTGCTTGTGACCTGAAGCACTCAGAAACAAGTTTCCAAGCCAGAAACATTTGGTTTGGTGAATTCTATAGTAGCAAGGCAGTTTCTTCTGGTTTTCATCACTAGTTGGTCAGAAAACAGCATCATGTCACTTTTAGTGTTTTCAGGCCCCGAAAAGCATTTTGAGAGCATGTTGTCACTTAGGCTGTTACTTTTGACCAGAAGCACTCAGAAACAAGTTTCCAAGCCAGAAACATGTGGTTTGGTCAATTCCATAGTAGCAAGGCAGTTTCCTCTGGTTTACATCAATACTTGTTCAGAAAACAGCATCATGTCACTTTTGGTGTTTTCAGGCCCCGAAAAGCATTTTGAGAGCATGTTGTCACTTAGGCTGTTACTTTTGAGCACAAGCACTCAGAAGCAAGTTTCCAAGCCAGAAACATATGGTTTGGTGAATTCCATAGTAGCAAGGCAGTTTCCTCTGGTTTTCATCACTAGTTGGTCCGGAAACAGCATCATGTCACTTTTGGTGTTTTCAGGCCTCGAAAAGCATTTTGACAGCATGTTGTCACTTAGGCTGTTACTTTTGTCCAGAAGCACTCAGAAACGAGTTTCCAAGCCAGAAACATGTACTTTGGTGAAGTCTATAGTAGCAAGGCAGTTTCTTCTGGTTTCCATCACTATTTGGGCAGAAAACAGCATCATGTCACTTTTAGTGTTTTCAGGCCTCGAAAAGCATTTTGAGAGCATGTTGGCACTTAGGCTGTTGCTTTTGACCAGAAGCACTCAGAAACAAGTTTCCAAGCCAGAAACATGTGGTTGGTGAATTCTATAGTAGCAAGGCAGTTTCCTCTGGTTTTCATCATTAGTTGGTCCAAAAACAGCATCATGTCACTTTTAGTGTTTTCAGGCCTCGAAAAGCATTTTGAGAGCATGTTGGCACTTAGGCTGTTGCTTTTGACCAGAAGCACTCAGAAACAAGTTTCCAAGCCAGAAACATATGGTTTGGTGAATTCCATAGTAGCAAGGCAGTTTCCTCTGGTTTTCATCATTAGTTGGTCCAAAAACAGCATCATGTCACTTTTGGTGTTTTCAGGCCCCGAAAAGCATTTTGACAGCATGTTGTCACTTAGGCTGTTACTTTTGACCAGACGCACTCAGAAACGAGTTTCCAAGCCAGAAACATATGGTTTGGTGAATTCTATAGTAGCAAGGCAGTTTCCTCTGGTTTCCATCACTAGTTGGGCAGAAAACAGCATCATGTCACTTTTAGTGTTTTCAGGGCCCGAAAAGCATTTTGAGAGCATGTTGTCACTTAGGCTGTTGCTTTTGACCAGACGCACTCAGAAACAAATTTCCAAGCCAGAAACATGTACTTTGGTGAATTCTATAGTAGCAAGGCAGTTTCCTCTGGTTTCCATCACTAGTTGGGCAGAAGCAGCATCATGTCACTTTCAGCGTTTTCAGGCCCCGAAAAGCATTTTGAGAGCATGTTGTCACTTAGGCTGTTGCTTGTGACCTGAAGCACTCAGAAACAAGTTTCCAAGCCAGAAACATGTGGTTTGGTGAATTCTATAGTAGCAAGGCAGTTTCTTCTGGTTTTCATCACTAGTTTGTCCGAAAACAGCAACATGTCACTTTTAGTGTTTTCAGGCCCCGAAAAGCATTTTGAGAGCATGTTGTCACTTAGGCTGTTACTTTTGACCAGAAGCACTCAGAAACAAGTTTCCAAGCCAGAAACATGTGGTTTGGTGAATTCCATAGTAGCAAGGCAGTTTCTTCTGGTTTTCATGACTAGTTGGTCAGAAAACAGCATCATGTCACTTTCAGCGTTTTCAGGCCCCGAAAAGCATTTTGAGAGCATGTTGTCACTTAGGCTGTTGCTTGTGACCTGAAGCACTCAGAAACAAGTTTCCAAGCCAGAAACATGTGGTTTGGTGAATTCTATAGTAGCAAGGCAGTTTCCTCTGGCTTCCATCACTATTTGGGCAGAAAACAGCATCATGTCACTTTTAGTGTTTTCAGGCCCCGAAAAGCATTTTTAGAGCATGTTGTCACTTAGGCTGTTGCTTGTGACCTGAAGCACTCAGAAACAAGTTTCCAAGCCAGAAACATTTGGTTTGGTGAATTCTATGGTAGCAAGGCAGTTTCTTCTGGTTTTCATCACTAGTTGGTCAGAAAACAGCATCATGTCACTTTCAGCGTTTTCAGGCCCCGAAAAGCATTTTGAGAGCATGTTGTCACTTAGGCTGTTGCTTGTGACCTGAAGCACTCAGAAACAAGTTTCCAAGCCAGAAACATGTGGTTTGGTGAATTCTATAGTAGCAAGGCAGTTTCCTCTGATTTCCATCACTAGTTGGGCAGAAAACAGCATCATGTCACTTTTAGTGTTTTCAGGCCCCGAAAAGCATTTTTAGAGCATGTTGTCACTTAGGCTGTTACTTTTGACCAGAAGCACTCAGAAACAAGTTTCCAAGCCAGAAACATGTGGTTTGGTGAATTCTATAGTAGCAAGGCAGTTTTCTCTGGTTTCCATCACTAGTTGGGCAGAAAACAGCATCATGTCACTTTTAGCGTTTTCAGGCCCCGAAAAGCATTTTGAGAGCATGTTGTCACTTAGGCTGTTGCTTTTGACCAGAAGTATTCAGAAACAAGTTTCCAAGCCAGAAACATGTGGTTTGGTGAATTCTATAGTAGCAAGGTAGTTTCCTCTGGTTTCCATCACTAGTTGCTCAGAAAACAGCATCATGTCTCTTTTAGCATTTTCAGGCCCCGAAAAGCATTTTGAGAGCATGTTGTCACTTAGGCTGTTACTTTTAACCAGAAGCACTCAGAAACAAGTTTCCAAGCCAGAAACATGTGGTTTGGTGAATTCCATAGTAGCAAGGCAGTTTCCTCTGGTTTACATCAATACTTGTTCAGAAAACAGCATCATGTCACTTTTGGTGTTTTCAGGCCCCGAAAAGCATTTTGAGAGCATGTTGTCACTTAGGCTGTTACTTTTGAGCACAAGCACTCAGAAGCAAGTTTCCAAGCCAGAAACATATGGTTTGGTGAATTCCATAGTAGCAAGGCAGTTTCCTCTGGTTTTCATCACTAGTTGGTCCGGAAACAGCATCATGTCACTTTTGGTGTTTTCAGGCCTCGAAAAGCATTTTGAGAGCATGTTGTCACTTAGGCTGTTACTTTTAACCAGAAGCACTCAGAAACAAGTTTCCAAGCCAGAAACATATGGTTTGGTGAATTCCATAGTAGCAAGGCAGTTTCCTCTGGTTTTCATCATTAGTTGGTCCAAAAACAGCATCATGTCACTTTTGGTGTTTTCAGGCCCCGAAAAGCATTTTGACAGCATGTTGTCACTTAGGCTGCTACTTTTGTCCCGAAACACTCAGAAACAAGTTTCCAAGCCAGAAACATGTACTTTGGTGAAGTCTATAGTAGCAAGGCAGTTTCTTCTGGTTTCCATCACTAGTTGGTCAGAAAACAGCAACATGTCACTTTTAGTGTTTTCAGGGCCCGAAAAGCATTTTTAGAGCATGTTGTCACTTAGGCTGTTGCTTGTGACCTGAAGCATTCAGAAACAAGTTTCCAAGCCAGAAACATGTGGTTTGGTGAATTCCATAGTAGCAAGGCAGTTTCTTCTGGTTTTCATCACTAGTTGGTCAGAAAACAGCATCATGTCACTTTCAGCGTTTTCAGGCCCCGAAAAGCATTTTGAGAGCATGTTGTCACTTAGGCTGTTGCTTGTGACCTGAAGCACTCAGAAACAAGTTTCCAAGCCAGAAACATGTGGTTTGGTGAATTCTATAGTAGCAAGGCAGTTTTCTCTGGTTTCCATCACTAGTTGGGCAGAAAACAGCATCATGTCACTTTTAGCGTTTTCAGGCCCCGAAAAGCATTTTGAGAGCATGTTGTCACTTAGGCTGTTGCTTTTGACCAGAAGTATTCCGAAACAAGTTTCCAAGCCAGAAACATGTGGTTTGGTGAATTCTATAGTAGCAAGGCAGTTTCCTCTGGTTTCCATCACTAGTTGGGCAGAAAACAGCATCATGTCATTTTTAGTGTTTTCAGGCCCCGAAAAGCATTTTGAGAGCATGTTGTCACTTAGGCTGTTACTTTTGACCAGAAGCACTCAGAAACAAGTTTCCAAGCCAGAAACATGTGGTTTGGTGAATTCCATAGTAGCAAGGCAGTTTCCTCTGGTTTCCATCACTAGTTGCTCAGAAAACAGCATCATGTCACTTTTAGCATTTTCAGGCCCTGAAAAGCATTTTGAGAGCATGTTGTCACTTAGGCTGTTACTTTTAACCAGAAGCACTCAGAAACAAGTTTCCAAGCCAGAAACATGTGGTTTGGTGAATTCCATAGTAGCAAGGCAGTTTCCTCTGGTTTACATCAATACTTGTTCAGAAAACAGCATCATGTCACTTTTGGTGTTTTCAGGCCTCGAAAAGCATTTTGAGAGCATGTTGTCACTTAGGCTGTTACTTTTGAGCACAAGCACTCAGAAGCAAGTTTCCAAGCCAGAAACATATGGTTTGGTGAATTCCATAGTAGCAAGGCAGTTTCCTCTGGTTTTCATCATTAGTTGGTCAGAAAACAGCATCATGTCACTTTTAGTGTTTTCAGGGCCCGAAAAGCATTTTGAGAGCATGTTGTCACTTAGGCTGTTGCTTGTGACCTGAAGCATTCAGAAACAAGTTTCCAAGCCAGAAACATGTGGTTTGGTGAATTCCATAGTAGCAAGGCAGTTTCTTCTGGTTTTCATCACTAGTTGGTCAGAAAACAGCATCATGTCACTTTCAGCTTTTTCAGGCCCCGAAAAGCATTTTGAGAGCATGTTGTCACTTAGGCTGTTGCTTGTGACCTGAAGCACTCAGAAACAAGTTTCCAAGCCAGAAACATGTGGTTTGGTGAATTCTATAGTAGCAAGGCAGTTTTCTCTGGTTTCCATCACTAGTTGGGCAGAAAACAGCATCATGTCACTTTTAGCGTTTTCAGGCCCCGAAAAGCATTTTGAGAGCATGTTGTCACTTAGGCTGTTGCTTTTGACCAGAAGTATTCCGAAACAAGTTTCCAAGCCAGAAACATGTGGTTTGGTGAATTCTATAGTAGCAAGGCAGTTTCCTCTGGTTTCCATCACTAGTTGCTCAGAAAACAGCATCATGTCACTTTTAGCATTTTCAGGCCCCGAAAAGCATTTTGAGAGCATGTTGTCACTTAGGCTGTTACTTTTAACCAGAAGCACTCAGAAACAAGTTTCCAAGCCAGAAACATGTGGTTTGGTGAATTCCATAGTAGCAAGGCAGTTTCCTCTGGTTTACATCAATACTTGTTCAGAAAACAGCATCATGTCACTTTTGGTGTTTTCAGGCCCCGAAAAGCATTTTGAGAGCATGTTGTCACTTAGGCTGTTACTTTTGAGCACAAGCACTCAGAAGCAAGTTTCCAAGCCAGAAACATATGGTTTGGTGAATTCCATAGTAGCAAGGCAGTTTCCTCTGGTTTTCATCATTAGTTGGTCAGAAAACAGCATCATGTCACTTTTGGTGTTTTCAGGCCCCGAAAAGCATTTTGACAGCATGTTGTCACTTAGGCTGTTACTTTTGACCAGACGCACTCAGAAGCAAGTTTCCAAGCCAGAAACATATGGTTTGGTGAATTCTATAGTAGCAAGGCAGTTTCCTCTGGTTTCCATCACTAGTTGGTCAGAAAACAGCATCATGTCACTTTCAGCGTTTTCAGGCCCCGAAAAGCATTTTGACAGCATGTTGTCACTTAGGCTGTTACTTGTGACCTGAAGCACTCAGAAACAAGTTTCCAAGCCAAAAACATGTGGTTTGGTGAATTCTATAGTAGCAAGGCAGTTTCTTCTGGTTTTCATCACTAGTTGGTCAGAAAACAGCAACATGTCACTTTTAGTGTTTTCAGGGCCCGAAAAGCATTTTGACAGCATGTTGTCACTTAGGCTGCTACTTTTGTCCAGAAACACTCAGAAAAGAGTTTCCAAGCCAGAAACATGTACTTTGGTGAAGTCTATAGTAGCAAGGCAGTTTCTTCTGGTTTCCATCACTAGTTGTTCAGAAAACAGCAACATGTCACTTTTAGTGTTTTCAGGGCCCGAAAAGCATTTTGACAGCATGTTGTCACTTAGGCTGCTACTTTTGTCCAGAAACACTCAGAAAAGAGTTTCCAAGCCAGAAACATGTACTTTGGTGAAGTCTATAGTAGCAAGGCAGTTTCTTCTGGTTTCCATCACTAGTTGTTCAGAAAACAGCAACATGTCACTTTTAGTGTTTTCAGGGCCCGAAAAGCATTTTGACAGCATGTTGTCACTTAGGCTGCTACTTTTGTCCAGAAACACTCAGAAAAGAGTTTCCAAGCCAGAAACATGTACTTTGGTGAAGTCTATAGTAGCAAGGCAGTTTCTTCTGGTTTCCATCACTAGTTGTTCAGAAAACAGCAACATGTCACTTTTAGTGTTTTCAGGCCCCGAAAAGCATTTTTAGAGCATGTTGTCACTTAGGCTGTTGCTTGTGACCTGAAGCATTCAGAAACAAGTTTCCAAGCCAGAAACATGTGGTTTGGTGAATTCTATAGTAGCAAGGCAGTTTCTTCTGGTTTTCATCACTAGTTGGTCAGAAAACAGCAACATGTCACTTTTAGTGTTTTCAGGGCCCGAAAAGCATTTTGACAGCATGTTGTCACTTAGGCTGTTACTTTTGTCCAGAAGCACTCAGAAACGAGTTTCCAAGCCAGAAACATGTACTTTGGTGAAGTCTATAGTAGCAAGGCAGTTTCTTCTGGTTTTCATCACTAGTTGGTCCGAAAACAGCAACATGTCACTTTTAGTGTTTTCAGGGCCCGAAAAGCATTTTGACAGCATGTTGTCACTTAGGCTGTTACTTTTGTCCAGAAGCACTCAGAAACGTGTTTCCAAGCCAGAAACATGTACTTTGGTGAAGTCTATAGTAGCAAGGCAGTTTCTTCTGGTTTTCATCACTAGTTGGTCAGAAAACAGCAACATGTCACTTTTAGTGTTTTCAGGGCCCGAAAAGCATTTTGACAGCATGTTGTCACTTAGGCTGCTACTTTTGTCCAGAAACACTCAGAAACGAGTTTCCAAGCCAGAAACATGTACTTTGGTGAAGTCTATAGTAGCAAGGCAGTTTCTTCTGGTTTTCATCACTAGTTGGTCAGAAAACAGCAACATGTCACTTTTAGTGTTTTCAGGCCCCGAAAAGCATTTTTAGAGCATGTTGTCACTTAGGCTGTTGCTTGTGACCTGAAGCACTCAGAAACAAGTTTCCAAGCCAGAAACATTTGGTTTGGTGAATTCTATAGTAGCAAGGCAGTTTCTTCTGGTTTTCATCACTAGTTGGTCAGAAAACAGCATCATGTCACTTTTAGTGTTTTCAGGCCCCGAAAAGCATTTTGAGAGCATGTTGTCACTTAGGCTGTTACTTTTGACCAGAAGCACTCAGAAACAAGTTTCCAAGCCAGAAACATGTGGTTTGGTCAATTCCATAGTAGCAAGGCAGTTTCCTCTGGTTTACATCAATACTTGTTCAGAAAACAGCATCATGTCACTTTTGGTGTTTTCAGGCCCCGAAAAGCATTTTGAGAGCATGTTGTCACTTAGGCTGTTACTTTTGAGCACAAGCACTCAGAAGCAAGTTTCCAAGCCAGAAACATATGGTTTGGTGAATTCCATAGTAGCAAGGCAGTTTCCTCTGGTTTTCATCACTAGTTGGTCCGGAAACAGCATCATGTCACTTTTGGTGTTTTCAGGCCTCGAAAAGCATTTTGACAGCATGTTGTCACTTAGGCTGTTACTTTTGTCCAGAAGCACTCAGAAACGAGTTTCCAAGCCAGAAACATGTACTTTGGTGAAGTCTATAGTAGCAAGGCAGTTTCTTCTGGTTTCCATCACTATTTGGGCAGAAAACAGCATCATGTCACTTTTAGTGTTTTCAGGCCTCGAAAAGCATTTTGAGAGCATGTTGGCACTTAGGCTGTTGCTTTTGACCAGAAGCACTCAGAAACAAGTTTCCAAGCCAGAAACATGTGGTTGGTGAATTCTATAGTAGCAAGGCAGTTTCCTTTGGTTTTCATCACTAGTTTGTCCGAAAACAGCATCATGTCACTTTTGGTGTTTTCAGGCCCCGAAAAGCATTTTGACAGCATGTTGTCACTTAGGCTGTTACTTTTGACCAGACGCACTCAGAAACGAGTTTCCAAGCCAGAAACATATGGTTTGGTGAATTCTATAGTAGCAAGGCAGTTTCCTCTGGTTTCCATCACTAGTTGGGCAGAAAACAGCATCATGTCACTTTTAGTGTTTTCAGGGCCCGAAAAGCATTTTGAGAGCATGTTGTCACTTAGGCTGTTGCTGTTGACCAGACGCACTCAGAAACAAATTTCCAAGCCAGAAACATGTACTTTGGTGAATTCTATAGTAGCAAGGCAGTTTCCTCTGGTTTCCATCACTAGTTGGGCAGAAGCAGCATCATGTCACTTTCAGCGTTTTCAGGCCCCGAAAAGCATTTTGAGAGCATGTTGTCACTTAGGCTGTTGCTTGTGACCTGAAGCACTCAGAAACAAGTATCCAAGCCAGAAACATGTGGTTTGGTGAATTCTATAGTAGCAAGGCAGTTTCTTCTGGTTTTCATCACTAGTTGGTCAGAAAACAGCAACATGTCACTTTTAGTGTTTTCAGGCCCCGAAAAGCATTTTGAGAGCATGTTGTCACTTAGGCTGTTACTTTTGACCAGAAGCACTCAGAAACAAGTTTCCAAGCCAGAAACATGTGGTTTGGTGAATTCCATAGTAGCAAGGCAGTTTCCTCTGGTTTCCATCACTAGTTGCTCAGAAAACAGCATCATGTCACTTTTAGCATTTTCAGGCCCCGAAAAGCATTTTGAGAGCATGTTGTCACTTAGGCTGTTACTTTTAACCAGAAGCACTCAGAAACAAGTTTCCAAGCCAGAAACATGTACTTTGGTGAAGTCTATAGTAGCAAGGCAGTTTCTTCTGGTTTTCATCACTAGTTGGACAGAAAACAGCAACATGTCACTTTTAGTGTTTTCAGGGCCCGAAAAGCATTTTGACAGCATGTTGTCACTTAGGCTGCTACTTTTGTCCAGAAACACTCAGAAAAGAGTTTCCAAGCCAGAAACATGTACTTTGGTGAAGTCTATAGTAGCAAGGCAGTTTCTTCTGGTTTCCATCACTAGTTGTTCAGAAAACAGCAACATGTCACTTTTAGTGTTTTCAGGGCCCGAAAAGCATTTTGACAGCATGTTGTCACTTAGGCTGCTACTTTTGTCCAGAAACACTCAGAAAAGAGTTTCCAAGCCAGAAACATGTACTTTGGTGAAGTCTATAGTAGCAAGGCAGTTTCTTCTGGTTTCCATCACTAGTTGTTCAGAAAACAGCAACATGTCACTTTTAGTGTTTTCAGGGCCCGAAAAGCATTTTGACAGCATGTTGTCACTTAGGCTGCTACTTTTGTCCAGAAACACTCAGAAAAGAGTTTCCAAGCCAGAAACATGTACTTTGGTGAAGTCTATAGTAGCAAGGCAGTTTCTTCTGGTTTCCATCACTAGTTGTTCAGAAAACAGCAACATGTCACTTTTAGTGTTTTCAGGCCCCGAAAAGCATTTTTAGAGCATGTTGTCACTTAGGCTGTTGCTTGTGACCTGAAGCATTCAGAAACAAGTTTCCAAGCCAGAAACATGTGGTTTGGTGAATTCTATAGTAGCAAGGCAGTTTCTTCTGGTTTTCATCACTAGTTGGTCAGAAAACAGCAACATGTCACTTTTAGTGTTTTCAGGGCCCGAAAAGCATTTTGACAGCATGTTGTCACTTAGGCTGTTACTTTTGTCCAGAAGCACTCAGAAACGAGTTTCCAAGCCAGAAACATGTACTTTGGTGAAGTCTATAGTAGCAAGGCAGTTTCTTCTGGTTTTCATCACTAGTTGGTCCGAAAACAGCAACATGTCACTTTTAGTGTTTTCAGGGCCCGAAAAGCATTTTGACAGCATGTTGTCACTTAGGCTGTTACTTTTGTCCAGAAGCACTCAGAAACGTGTTTCCAAGCCAGAAACATGTACTTTGGTGAAGTCTATAGTAGCAAGGCAGTTTCTTCTGGTTTTCATCACTAGTTGGTCAGAAAACAGCAACATGTCACTTTTAGTGTTTTCAGGGCCCGAAAAGCATTTTGACAGCATGTTGTCACTTAGGCTGCTACTTTTGTCCAGAAACACTCAGAAACGAGTTTCCAAGCCAGAAACATGTACTTTGGTGAAGTCTATAGTAGCAAGGCAGTTTCTTCTGGTTTTCATCACTAGTTGGTCAGAAAACAGCAACATGTCACTTTTAGTGTTTTCAGGCCCCGAAAAGCATTTTTAGAGCATGTTGTCACTTAGGCTGTTGCTTGTGACCTGAAGCACTCAGAAACAAGTTTCCAAGCCAGAAACATTTGGTTTGGTGAATTCTGTAGTAGCAAGGCAGTTTCTTCTGGTTTTCATCACTAGTTGGTCAGAAAACAGCATCATGTCACTTTTAGTGTTTTCAGGCCCCGAAAAGCATTTTGAGAGCATGTTGTCACTTAGGCTGTTACTTTTGACCAGAAGCACTCAGAAACAAGTTTCCAAGCCAGAAACATGTGGTTTGGTCAATTCCATAGTAGCAAGGCAGTTTCCTCTGGTTTACATCAATACTTGTTCAGAAAACAGCATCATGTCACTTTTGGTGTTTTCAGGCCCCGAAAAGCATTTTGAGAGCATGTTGTCACTTAGGCTGTTACTTTTGAGCACAAGCACTCAGAAGCAAGTTTCCAAGCCAGAAACATGTGGTTTGGTGAATTCTATAGTAGCAAGGTAGTTTCCTCTGGTTTCCATCACTAGTTGCTCAGAAAACAGCATCATGTCTCTTTTAGCATTTTCAGGCCCCGAAAAGCATTTTGAGAGCATGTTGTCACTTAGGCTGTTACTTTTAACCAGAAGCACTCAGAAACAAGTTTCCAAGCCAGAAACATGTGGTTTGGTGAATTCCATAGTAGCAAGGCAGTTTCCTCTGGTTTACATCAATACTTGTTCAGAAAACAGCATCATGTCACTTTTGGTGTTTTCAGGCCCCGAAAAGCATTTTGAGAGCATGTTGTCACTTAGGCTGTTACTTTTGAGCACAAGCACTCAGAAGCAAGTTTCCAAGCCAGAAACATATGGTTTTGTGAATTCCATAGTAGCAAGGCAGTTTCCTCTGGTTTTCATCACTAGTTGGTCCGGAAACAGCATCATGTCACTTTTGGTGTTTTCAGGCCTCGAAAAGCATTTTGAGAGCATGTTGTCACTTAGGCTGTTACTTTTAACCAGAAGCACTCAGAAACAAGTTTCCAAGCCAGAAACATATGGTTTGGTGAATTCCATAGTAGCAAGGCAGTTTCCTCTGGTTTTCATCATTAGTTGGTCCAAAAACAGCATCATGTCACTTTTGGTGTTTTCAGGCCCCGAAAAGCATTTTGACAGCATGTTGTCACTTAGGCTGCTACTTTTGTCCCGAAACACTCAGAAACAAGTTTCCAAGCCAGAAACATGTACTTTGGTGAAGTCTATAGTAGCAAGGCAGTTTCTTCTGGTTTCCATCACTAGTTGGTCAGAAAACAGCAACATGTCACTTTTAGTGTTTTCAGGGCCCGAAAAGCATTTTTAGAGCATGTTGTCACTTAGGCTGTTGCTTGTGACCTGAAGCATTCAGAAACAAGTTTCCAAGCCAGAAACATGTGGTTTGGTGAATTCCATAGTAGCAAGGCAGTTTCTTCTGGTTTTCATCACTAGTTGGTCAGAAAACAGCATCATGTCACTTTCAGCGTTTTCAGGCCCCGAAAAGCATTTTGAGAGCATGTTGTCACTTAGGCTGTTGCTTTTGACCAGAAGTATTCCGAAACAAGTTTCCAAGCCAGAAACATGTGGTTTGGTGAATTCTATAGTAGCAAGGCAGTTTCCTCTGGTTTCCATCACTAGTTGGGCAGAAAACAGCATCATGTCATTTTTAGTGTTTTCAGGCCCCGAAAAGCATTTTGAGAGCATGTTGTCACTTAGGCTGTTACTTTTAACCAGAAGCACTCAGAAACAAGTTTCCAAGCCAGAAACATATGGTTTGGTGAATTCCATAGTAGCAAGGCAGTTTCCTCTGGTTTTCATCATTAGTTGGTCCAAAAACAGCATCATGTCACTTTTGGTGTTTTCAGGCCCCGAAAAGCATTTTGACAGCATGTTGTCACTTAGGCTGCTACTTTTGTCCCGAAACACTCAGAAACAAGTTTCCAAGCCAGAAACATGTACTTTGGTGAAGTCTATAGTAGCAAGGCAGTTTCTTCTGGTTTCCATCACTAGTTGGTCAGAAAACAGCAACATGTCACTTTTAGTGTTTTCAGGGCCCGAAAAGCATTTTTAGAGCATGTTGTCACTTAGGCTGTTGCTTGTGACCTGAAGCATTCAGAAACAAGTTTCCAAGCCAGAAACATGTGGTTTGGTGAATTCCATAGTAGCAAGGCAGTTTCTTCTGGTTTTCATCACTAGTTGGTCAGAAAACAGCATCATGTCACTTTCAGCGTTTTCAGGCCCCGAAAAGCATTTTGAGAGCATGTTGTCACTTAGGCTGTTGCTTTTGACCAGAAGTATTCCGAAACAAGTTTCCAAGCCAGAAACATGTGGTTTGGTGAATTCTATAGTAGCAAGGCAGTTTCCTCTGGTTTCCATCACTAGTTGGGCAGAAAACAGCATCATGTCATTTTTAGTGTTTTCAGGCCCCGAAAAGCATTTTGAGAGCATGTTGTCACTTAGGCTGTTACTTTTGACCAGAAGCACTCAGAAACAAGTTTCCAAGCCAGAAACATGTGGTTTGGTGAATTCCATAGTAGCAAGGCAGTTTCCTCTGGTTTCCATCACTAGTTGCTCAGAAAACAGCATCATGTCACTTTTAGCATTTTCAGGCCCTGAAAAGCATTTTGAGAGCATGTTGTCACTTAGGCTGTTACTTTTAACCAGAAGCACTCAGAAACAAGTTTCCAAGCCAGAAACATGTGGTTTGGTGAATTCCATAGTAGCAAGGCAGTTTCCTCTGGTTTACATCAATACTTGTTCAGAAAACAGCATCATGTCACTTTTGGTGTTTTCAGGCCTCGAAAAGCATTTTGAGAGCATGTTGTCACTTAGGCTGTTACTTTTGAGCACAAGCACTCAGAAGCAAGTTTCCAAGCCAGAAACATATGGTTTGGTGAATTCCATAGTAGCAAGGCAGTTTCCTCTGGTTTTCATCATTAGTTGGTCAGAAAACAGCATCATGTCACTTTTAGTGTTTTCAGGGCCCGAAAAGCATTTTGAGAGCATGTTGTCACTTAGGCTGTTGCTTGTGACCTGAAGCATTCAGAAACAAGTTTCCAAGCCAGAAACATGTGGTTTGGTGAATTCCATAGTAGCAAGGCAGTTTCTTCTGGTTTTCATCACTAGTTGGTCAGAAAACAGCATCATGTCACTTTCAGCTTTTTCAGGCCCCGAAAAGCATTTTGAGAGCATGTTGTCACTTAGGCTGTTGCTTGTGACCTGAAGCACTCAGAAACAAGTTTCCAAGCCAGAAACATGTGGTTTGGTGAATTCTATAGTAGCAAGGCAGTTTTCTCTGGTTTCCATCACTAGTTGGGCAGAAAACAGCATCATGTCACTTTTAGCGTTTTCAGGCCCCGAAAAGCATTTTGAGAGCATGTTGTCACTTAGGCTGTTGCTTTTGACCAGAAGTATTCCGAAACAAGTTTCCAAGCCAGAAACATGTGGTTTGGTGAATTCTATAGTAGCAAGGCAGTTTCCTCTGGTTTCCATCACTAGTTGCTCAGAAAACAGCATCATGTCACTTTTAGCATTTTCAGGCCCCGAAAAGCATTTTGAGAGCATGTTGTCACTTAGGCTGTTACTTTTAACCAGAAGCACTCAGAAACAAGTTTCCAAGCCAGAAACATGTGGTTTGGTGAATTCCATAGTAGCAAGGCAGTTTCCTCTGGTTTACATCAATACTTGTTCAGAAAACAGCATCATGTCACTTTTGGTGTTTTCAGGCCCCGAAAAGCATTTTGAGAGCATGTTGTCACTTAGGCTGTTACTTTTGAGCACAAGCACTCAGAAGCAAGTTTCCAAGCCAGAAACATATGGTTTGGTGAATTCCATAGTAGCAAGGCAGTTTCCTCTGGTTTTCATCATTAGTTGGTCAGAAAACAGCATCATGTCACTTTTGGTGTTTTCAGGCCCCGAAAAGCATTTTGACAGCATGTTGTCACTTAGGCTGTTACTTTTGACCAGACGCACTCAGAAGCAAGTTTCCAAGCCAGAAACATATGGTTTGGTGAATTCTATAGTAGCAAGGCAGTTTCCTCTGGTTTCCATCACTAGTTGGTCAGAAAACAGCATCATGTCACTTTCAGCGTTTTCAGGCCCCGAAAAGCATTTTGACAGCATGTTGTCACTTAGGCTGTTACTTGTGACCTGAAGCACTCAGAAACAAGTTTCCAAGCCAAAAACATGTGGTTTGGTGAATTCTATAGTAGCAAGGCAGTTTCTTCTGGTTTTCATCACTAGTTGGTCAGAAAACAGCAACATGTCACTTTTAGTGTTTTCAGGGCCCGAAAAGCATTTTGACAGCATGTTGTCACTTAGGCTGCTACTTTTGTCCAGAAGCACTCAGAAACAAGTTTCCAAGCCAGAAACATGTACTTTGGTGAAGTCTATAGTAGCAAGGCAGTTTCTTCTGGTTTTCATCACTAGTTGGACAGAAAACAGCAACATGTCACTTTTAGTGTTTTCAGGGCCCGAAAAGCATTTTGACAGCATGTTGTCACTTAGGCTGCTACTTTTGTCCAGAAACACTCAGAAAAGAGTTTCCAAGCCAGAAACATGTACTTTGGTGAAGTCTATAGTAGCAAGGCAGTTTCTTCTGGTTTCCATCACTAGTTGTTCAGAAAACAGCAACATGTCACTTTTAGTGTTTTCAGGGCCCGAAAAGCATTTTGACAGCATGTTGTCACTTAGGCTGCTACTTTTGTCCAGAAACACTCAGAAAAGAGTTTCCAAGCCAGAAACATGTACTTTGGTGAAGTCTATAGTAGCAAGGCAGTTTCTTCTGGTTTCCATCACTAGTTGTTCAGAAAACAGCAACATGTCACTTTTAGTGTTTTCAGGGCCCGAAAAGCATTTTGACAGCATGTTGTCACTTAGGCTGCTACTTTTGTCCAGAAACACTCAGAAAAGAGTTTCCAAGCCAGAAACATGTACTTTGGTGAAGTCTATAGTAGCAAGGCAGTTTCTTCTGGTTTCCATCACTAGTTGTTCAGAAAACAGCAACATGTCACTTTTAGTGTTTTCAGGCCCCGAAAAGCATTTTTAGAGCATGTTGTCACTTAGGCTGTTGCTTGTGACCTGAAGCATTCAGAAACAAGTTTCCAAGCCAGAAACATGTGGTTTGGTGAATTCTATAGTAGCAAGGCAGTTTCTTCTGGTTTTCATCACTAGTTGGTCAGAAAACAGCAACATGTCACTTTTAGTGTTTTCAGGGCCCGAAAAGCATTTTGACAGCATGTTGTCACTTAGGCTGTTACTTTTGTCCAGAAGCACTCAGAAACGAGTTTCCAAGCCAGAAACATGTACTTTGGTGAAGTCTATAGTAGCAAGGCAGTTTCTTCTGGTTTTCATCACTAGTTGGTCCGAAAACAGCAACATGTCACTTTTAGTGTTTTCAGGGCCCGAAAAGCATTTTGACAGCATGTTGTCACTTAGGCTGTTACTTTTGTCCAGAAGCACTCAGAAACGTGTTTCCAAGCCAGAAACATGTACTTTGGTGAAGTCTATAGTAGCAAGGCAGTTTCTTCTGGTTTTCATCACTAGTTGGTCAGAAAACAGCAACATGTCACTTTTAGTGTTTTCAGGGCCCGAAAAGCATTTTGACAGCATGTTGTCACTTAGGCTGCTACTTTTGTCCAGAAACACTCAGAAACGAGTTTCCAAGCCAGAAACATGTACTTTGGTGAAGTCTATAGTAGCAAGGCAGTTTCTTCTGGTTTTCATCACTAGTTGGTCAGAAAACAGCAACATGTCACTTTTAGTGTTTTCAGGCCCCGAAAAGCATTTTTAGAGCATGTTGTCACTTAGGCTGTTGCTTGTGACCTGAAGCACTCAGAAACAAGTTTCCAAGCCAGAAACATTTGGTTTGGTGAATTCTATAGTAGCAAGGCAGTTTCTTCTGGTTTTCATCACTAGTTGGTCAGAAAACAGCATCATGTCACTTTTAGTGTTTTCAGGCCCCGAAAAGCATTTTGAGAGCATGTTGTCACTTAGGCTGTTACTTTTGACCAGAAGCACTCAGAAACAAGTTTCCAAGCCAGAAACATATGGTTTGGTGAATTCCATAGTAGCAAGGCAGTTTCCTCTGGTTTTCATCACTAGTTGGTCCGGAAACAGCATCATGTCACTTTTGGTGTTTTCAGGCCTCGAAAAGCATTTTGACAGCATGTTGTCACTTAGGCTGTTACTTTTGTCCAGAAGCACTCAGAAACGAGTTTCCAAGCCAGAAACATGTACTTTGGTGAAGTCTATAGTAGCAAGGCAGTTTCTTCTGGTTTCCATCACTATTTGGGCAGAAAACAGCATCATGTCACTTTTAGTGTTTTCAGGCCTCGAAAAGCATTTTGAGAGCATGTTGGCACTTAGGCTGTTGCTTTTGACCAGAAGCACTCAGAAACAAGTTTCCAAGCCAGAAACATGTGGTTGGTGAATTCTATAGTAGCAAGGCAGTTTCCTTTGGTTTTCATCACTAGTTTGTCCGAAAACAGCATCATGTCACTTTTGGTGTTTTCAGGCCCCGAAAAGCATTTTGACAGCATGTTGTCACTTAGGCTGTTACTTTTGACCAGACGCACTCAGAAACGAGTTTCCAAGCCAGAAACATATGGTTTGGTGAATTCTATAGTAGCAAGGCAGTTTCCTCTGGTTTCCATCACTAGTTGGGCAGAAAACAGCATCATGTCACTTTTAGTGTTTTCAGGGCCCGAAAAGCATTTTGAGAGCATGTTGTCACTTAGGCTGTTGCTGTTGACCAGACGCACTCAGAAACAAATTTCCAAGCCAGAAACATGTACTTTGGTGAATTCTATAGTAGCAAGGCAGTTTCCTCTGGTTTCCATCACTAGTTGGGCAGAAGCAGCATCATGTCACTTTCAGCGTTTTCAGGCCCCGAAAAGCATTTTGAGAGCATGTTGTCACTTAGGCTGTTGCTTGTGACCTGAAGCACTCAGAAACAAGTTTCCAAGCCAGAAACATGTGGTTTGGTGAATTCTATAGTAGCAAGGCAGTTTCTTCTGGTTTTCATCACTAGTTGGTCAGAAAACAGCAACATGTCACTTTTAGTGTTTTCAGGCCCCGAAAAGCATTTTGAGAGCATGTTGTCACTTAGGCTGTTACTTTTGACCAGAAGCACTCAGAAACAAGTTTCCAAGCCAGAAACATGTGGTTTGGTGAATTCCATAGTAGCAAGGCAGTTTCTTCTGGTTTTCATGACTAGTTGGTCAGAAAACAGCATCATGTCACTTTCAGCGTTTTCAGGCCCCGAAAAGCATTTTGAGAGCATGTTGTCACTTAGGCTGTTGCTTGTGACCTGAAGCACTCAGAAACAAGTTTCCAAGCCAGAAACATGTGGTTTGGTGAATTCTATAGTAGCAAGGCAGTTTCCTCTGGATTCCATCACTATTTGGGCAGAAAACAGCATCATGTCACTTTTAGTGTTTTCAGGGCCCGAAAAGCATTTTGACAGCATGTTGTCACTTAGGCTGTTACTTTTGTCCAGAAGCACTCAGAAACGTGTTTCCAAGCCAGAAACATGTACTTTGGTGAAGTCTATAGTAGCAAGGCAGTTTCTTCTGGTTTTCATCACTAGTTGGTCAGAAAACAGCAACATGTCACTTTTAGTGTTTTCAGGCCCCGAAAAGCATTTTTAGAGCATGTTGTCACTTAGGCTGTTGCTTGTGACCTGAAGCACTCAGAAACAAGTTTCCAAGCCAGAAACATTTGGTTTGGTGAATTCTATAGTAGCAAGGCAGTTTCTTCTGGTTTTCATCACTAGTTGGTCAGAAAACAGCATCATGTCACTTTCAGCGTTTTCAGGCCCCGAAAAGCATTTTGAGAGCATGTTGTCACTTAGGCTGTTGCTTGTGACCTGAAGCACTCAGAAACAAGTTTCCAAGCCAGAAACATGTGGTTTGGTGAATTCTATAGTAGCAAGGCAGTTTCCTCTGGTTTCCATCACTAGTTGGGCAGAAAACAGCATCATGTCACTTTTAGTGTTTTCAGGCCCCGAAAAGCATTTTTAGAGCATGTTGTGACTTAGGCTGTTACTTTTGACCAGAAGCACTCAGAAACAAGTTTCCAAGCCAGAAACATGTGGTTTGGTGAAGTCTATAGTAGCAAGGCAGTTTTCTCTGGTTTCCATCACTAGTTGGGCAGAAAACAGCATCATGTCACTTTTAGCGTTTTCAGGCCCCGAAAAGCATTTTGAGAGCATGTTGTCACTTAGGCTGTTGCTTTTGACCAGAAGTATTCAGAAACAAGTTTCCAAGCCAGAAACATGTGGTTTGGTGAATTCTATAGTAGCAAGGCAGTTTCCTCTGGTTTCCATCACTAGTTGGGCAGAAAACAGCATCATGTCATTTTTAGTGTTTTCAGGCCCCGAAAAGCATTTTGAGAGCATGTTGTCACTTAGGCTGTTACTTTTGACCAGAAGCACTCAGAAACAAGTTTCCAAGCCAGAAACATGTGGTTTGGTGAATTCCATAGTAGCAAGGCAGTTTCCTCTGGTTTCCATCACTAGTTGCTCAGAAAACAGCATCATGTCACTTTTAGCATTTTCAGGCCCCGAAAAGCATTTTGAGAGCATGTTGTCACTTAGGCTGTTACTTTTAACCAGAAGCACTCAGAAACAAGTTTCCAAGCCAGAAACATGTACTTTGGTGAAGTCTATAGTAGCAAGGCAGTTTCTTCTGGTTTTCATCACTAGTTGGACAGAAAACAGCAACATGTCACTTTTAGTGTTTTCAGGGCCCGAAAAGCATTTTGACAGCATGTTGTCACTTAGGCTGCTACTTTTGTCCAGAAACACTCAGAAAAGAGTTTCCAAGCCAGAAACATGTACTTTGGTGAAGTCTATAGTAGCAAGGCAGTTTCTTCTGGTTTCCATCACTAGTTGTTCAGAAAACAGCAACATGTCACTTTTAGTGTTTTCAGGGCCCGAAAAGCATTTTGACAGCATGTTGTCACTTAGGCTGCTACTTTTGTCCAGAAACACTCAGAAAAGAGTTTCCAAGCCAGAAACATGTACTTTGGTGAAGTCTATAGTAGCAAGGCAGTTTCTTCTGGTTTCCATCACTAGTTGTTCAGAAAACAGCAACATGTCACTTTTAGTGTTTTCAGGGCCCGAAAAGCATTTTGACAGCATGTTGTCACTTAGGCTGCTACTTTTGTCCAGAAACACTCAGAAAAGAGTTTCCAAGCCAGAAACATGTACTTTGGTGAAGTCTATAGTAGCAAGGCAGTTTCTTCTGGTTTCCATCACTAGTTGTTCAGAAAACAGCAACATGTCACTTTTAGTGTTTTCAGGCCCCGAAAAGCATTTTTAGAGCATGTTGTCACTTAGGCTGTTGCTTGTGACCTGAAGCATTCAGAAACAAGTTTCCAAGCCAGAAACATGTGGTTTGGTGAATTCTATAGTAGCAAGGCAGTTTCTTCTGGTTTTCATCACTAGTTGGTCAGAAAACAGCAACATGTCACTTTTAGTGTTTTCAGGGCCCGAAAAGCATTTTGACAGCATGTTGTCACTTAGGCTGTTACTTTTGTCCAGAAGCACTCAGAAACGAGTTTCCAAGCCAGAAACATGTACTTTGGTGAAGTCTATAGTAGCAAGGCAGTTTCTTCTGGTTTTCATCACTAGTTGGTCCGAAAACAGCAACATGTCACTTTTAGTGTTTTCAGGGCCCGAAAAGCATTTTGACAGCATGTTGTCACTTAGGCTGTTACTTTTGTCCAGAAGCACTCAGAAACGTGTTTCCAAGCCAGAAACATGTACTTTGGTGAAGTCTATAGTAGCAAGGCAGTTTCTTCTGGTTTTCATCACTAGTTGGTCAGAAAACAGCAACATGTCACTTTTAGTGTTTTCAGGGCCCGAAAAGCATTTTGACAGCATGTTGTCACTTAGGCTGCTACTTTTGTCCAGAAACACTCAGAAACGAGTTTCCAAGCCAGAAACATGTACTTTGGTGAAGTCTATAGTAGCAAGGCAGTTTCTTCTGGTTTTCATCACTAGTTGGTCAGAAAACAGCAACATGTCACTTTTAGTGTTTTCAGGCCCCGAAAAGCATTTTTAGAGCATGTTGTCACTTAGGCTGTTGCTTGTGACCTGAAGCACTCAGAAACAAGTTTCCAAGCCAGAAACATTTGGTTTGGTGAATTCTGTAGTAGCAAGGCAGTTTCTTCTGGTTTTCATCACTAGTTGGTCAGAAAACAGCATCATGTCACTTTTAGTGTTTTCAGGCCCCGAAAAGCATTTTGAGAGCATGTTGTCACTTAGGCTGTTACTTTTGACCAGAAGCACTCAGAAACAAGTTTCCAAGCCAGAAACATGTGGTTTGGTCAATTCCATAGTAGCAAGGCAGTTTCCTCTGGTTTACATCAATACTTGTTCAGAAAACAGCATCATGTCACTTTTGGTGTTTTCAGGCCCCGAAAAGCATTTTGAGAGCATGTTGTCACTTAGGCTGTTACTTTTGAGCACAAGCACTCAGAAGCAAGTTTCCAAGCCAGAAACATATGGTTTGGTGAATTCCATAGTAGCAAGGCAGTTTCCTCTGGTTTTCATCACTAGTTGGTCCGGAAACAGCATCATGTCACTTTTGGTGTTTTCAGGCCTCGAAAAGCATTTTGACAGCATGTTGTCACTTAGGCTGTTACTTTTGTCCAGAAGCACTCAGAAACGAGTTTCCAAGCCAGAAACATGTACTTTGGTGAAGTCTATAGTAGCAAGGCAGTTTCTTCTGGTTTCCATCACTATTTGGGCAGAAAACAGCATCATGTCACTTTTAGTGTTTTCAGGCCTCGAAAAGCATTTTGAGAGCATGTTGGCACTTAGGCTGTTGCTTTTGACCAGAAGCACTCAGAAACAAGTTTCCAAGCCAGAAACATGTGGTTGGTGAATTCTATAGTAGCAAGGCAGTTTCCTTTGGTTTTCATCACTAGTTTGTCCGAAAACAGCATCATGTCACTTTTGGTGTTTTCAGGCCCTGAAAAGCATTTTGACAGCATGTTGTCACTTAGGCTGTTACTTTTGACCAGACGCACTCAGAAACGAGTTTCCAAGCCAGAAACATATGGTTTGGTGAATTCTATAGTAGCAAGGCAGTTTCCTCTGGTTTCCATCACTAGTTGGGCAGAAAACAGCATCATGTCACTTTTAGTGTTTTCAGGGCCCGAAAAGCATTTTGAGAGCATGTTGTCACTTAGGCTGTTGCTTTTGACCAGACGCACTCAGAAACAAATTTCCAAGCCAGAAACATGTACTTTGGTGAATTCTATAGTAGCAAGGCAGTTTCCTCTGGTTTCCATCACTAGTTGGGCAGAAGCAGCATCATGTCACTTTCAGCGTTTTCAGGCCCCGAAAAGCATTTTGAGAGCATGTTGTCACTTAGGCTGTTGCTTGTGACCTGAAGCACTCAGAAACAAGTTTCCAAGCCAGAAACATGTGGTTTGGTGAATTCTATAGTAGCAAGGCAGTTTCTTCTGGTTTTCATCACTAGTTGGTCAGAAAACAGCAACATGTCACTTTTAGTGTTTTCAGGCCCCGAAAAGCATTTTGAGAGCATGTTGTCACTTAGGCTGTTACTTTTGACCAGAAGCACTCAGAAACAAGTTTCCAAGCCAGAAACATGTGGTTTGGTGAATTCCATAGTAGCAAGGCAGTTTCTTCTGGTTTTCATGACTAGTTGGTCAGAAAACAGCATCATGTCACTTTCAGCGTTTTCAGGCCCCGAAAAGCATTTTGAGAGCATGTTGTCACTTAGGCTGTTGCTTGTGACCTGAAGCACTCAGAAACAAGTTTCCAAGCCAGAAACATGTGGTTTGGTGAATTCTATAGTAGCAAGGCAGTTTCCTCTGGATTCCATCACTATTTGGGCAGAAAACAGCATCATGTCACTTTTAGTGTTTTCAGGGCCCGAAAAGCATTTTGACAGCATGTTGTCACTTAGGCTGTTACTTTTGTCCAGAAGCACTCAGAAACGTGTTTCCAAGCCAGAAACATGTACTTTGGTGAAGTCTATAGTAGCAAGGCAGTTTCTTCTGGTTTTCATCACTAGTTGGTCAGAAAACAGCAACATGTCACTTTTAGTGTTTTCAGGCCCCGAAAAGCATTTTGACAGCATGTTGTCACTTAGGCTGTTGCTTGTGACCTGAAGCACTCAGAAACAAGTTTCCAAGCCAGAAACATTTGGTTTGGTGAATTCTATAGTAGCAAGGCAGTTTCTTCTGGTTTTCATCACTAGTTGGTCAGAAAACAGCATCATGTCACTTTCAGCGTTTTCAGGCCCCGAAAAGCATTTTGAGAGCATGTTGTCACTTAGGCTGTTGCTTGTGACCTGAAGCACTCAGAAACAAGTTTCCAAGCCAGAAACATGTGGTTTGGTGAATTCTATAGTAGCAAGGCAGTTTCCTCTGGTTTCCATCACTAGTTGGGCAGAAAACAGCATCATGTCACTTTTAGTGTTTTCAGGCCCCGAAAAGCATTTTTAGAGCATGTTGTCACTTAGGCTGTTACTTTTGACCAGAAGCACTCAGAAACAAGTTTCCAAGCCAGAAACATGTGGTTTGGTGAATTCTATAGTAGCAAGGCAGTTTTCTCTGGTTTCCATCACTAGTTGGGCAGAAAACAGCATCATGTCACTTTTAGCGTTTTCAGGCCCCGAAAAGCATTTTGAGAGCATGTTGTCACTTAGGCTGTTGCTTTTGACCAGAAGTATTCAGAAACAAGTTTCCAAGCCAGAAACATGTGGTTTGGTGAATTCTATAGTAGCAAGGTAGTTTCCTCTGGTTTCCATCACTAGTTGCTCAGAAAACAGCATCATGTCTCTTTTAGCATTTTCAGGCCCCGAAAAGCATTTTGAGAGCATGTTGTCACTTAGGCTGTTACTTTTAACCAGAAGCACTCAGAAACAAGTTTCCAAGCCAGAAACATGTGGTTTGGTGAATTCCATAGTAGCAAGGCAGTTTCCTCTGGTTTACATCAATACTTGTTCAGAAAACAGCATCATGTCACTTTTGGTGTTTTCAGGCCCCGAAAAGCATTTTGAGAGCATGTTGTCACTTAGGCTGTTACTTTTGAGCACAAGCACTCAGAAGCAAGTTTCCAAGCCAGAAACATATGGTTTGGTGAATTCCATAGTAGCAAGGCAGTTTCCTCAGGTTTTCATCACTAGTTGGTCCGGAAACAGCATCATGTCACTTTTGGTGTTTTCAGGCCTCGAAAAGCATTTTGAGAGCATGTTGTCACTTAGGCTGTTACTTTTAACCAGAAGCACTCAGAAACAAGTTTCCAAGCCAGAAACATATGGTTTGGTGAATTCCATAGTAGCAAGGCAGTTTCCTCTGGTTTTCATCATTAGTTGGTCCAAAAACAGCATCATGTCACTTTTGGTGTTTTCAGGCCCCGAAAATCATTTTGACAGCATGTTGTCACTTAGGCTGCTACTTTTGTCCCGAAACACTCAGAAACAAGTTTCCAAGCCAGAAACATGTACTTTGGTGAAGTCTATAGTAGCAAGGCAGTTTCTTCTGGTTTCCATCACTAGTTGGTCAGAAAACAGCAACATGTCACTTTTAGTGTTTTCAGGGCCCGAAAAGCATTTTTAGAGCATGTTGTCACTTAGGCTGTTGCTTGTGACCTGAAGCATTCAGAAACAAGTTTCCAAGCCAGAAACATGTGGTTTGGTGAATTCCATAGTAGCAAGGCAGTTTCTTCTGGTTTTCATCACTAGTTGGTCAGAAAACAGCATCATGTCACTTTCAGCGTTTTCAGGCCCCGAAAAGCATTTTGAGAGCATGTTGTCACTTAGGCTGTTGCTTGTGACCTGAAGCACTCAGAAACAAGTTTCCAAGCCAGAAACATGTGGTTTGGTGAATTCTATAGTAGCAAGGCAGTTTTCTCTGGTTTCCATCACTAGTTGGGCAGAAAACAGCATCATGTCACTTTTAGCGTTTTCAGGCCCCGAAAAGCATTTTGAGAGCATGTTGTCACTTAGGCTGTTGCTTTTGACCAGAAGTATTCCGAAACAAGTTTCCAAGCCAGAAACATGTGGTTTGGTGAATTCTATAGTAGCAAGGCAGTTTCCTCTGGTTTCCATCACTAGTTGGGCAGAAAACAGCATCATGTCATTTTTAGTGTTTTCAGGCCCCGAAAAGCATTTTGAGAGCATGTTGTCACTTAGGCTGTTACTTTTGACCAGAAGCACTCAGAAACAAGTTTCCAAGCCAGAAACATGTGGTTTGGTGAATTCCATAGTAGCAAGGCAGTTTCCTCTGGTTTCCATCACTAGTTGCTCAGAAAACAGCATCATGTCACTTTTAGCATTTTCAGGCCCCGAAAAGCATTTTGAGAGCATGTTGTCACTTAGGCTGTTACTTTTAACCAGAAGCACTCAGAAACAAGTTTCCAAGCCAGAAACATGTGGTTTGGTGAATTCCATAGTAGCAAGGCAGTTTCCTCTGGTTTACATCAATACTTGTTCAGAAAACAGCATCATGTCACTTTTGGTGTTTTCAGGCCCCGAAAAGCATTTTGAGAGCATGTTGTCACTTAGGCTGTTACTTTTGAGCACAAGCACTCAGAAGCAAGTTTCCAAGCCAGAAACATATGGTTTGGTGAATTCCATAGTAGCAAGGCAGTTTCCTCTGGTTTTCATCATTAGTTGGTCAGAAAACAGCATCATGTCACTTTTAGTGTTTTCAGGGCCCGAAAAGCATTTTGAGAGCATGTTGTCACTTAGGCTGTTGCTTGTGACCTGAAGCATTCAGAAACAAGTTTCCAAGCCAGAAACATGTGGTTTGGTGAATTCCATAGTAGCAAGGCAGTTTCTTCTGGTTTTCATCACTAGTTGGGCAGAAAACAGCATCATGTCACTTTCAGCGTTTTCAGGCCCCGAAAAGCATTTTGAGAGCATGTTGTCACTTAGGCTGTTGCTTGTGACCTGAAGCACTCAGAAACAAGTTTCCAAGCCAGAAACATTTGGTTTGGTGAATTCTATAGTAGCAAGGCAGTTTTCTCTGGTTTCCATCACTAGTTGGGCAGAAAACAGCATCATGTCACTTTTAGCGTTTTCAGGCCCCGAAAAGCATTTTGAGAGCATGTTGTCACTTAGGCTGTTGCTTTTGACCAGAAGTATTCCGAAACAAGTTTCCAAGCCAGAAACATGTGGTTTGGTGAATTCTATAGTAGGAAGGCAGTTTCCTCTGGTTTCCATCACTAGTTGGGCAGAAAACAGCATCATGTCATTTTTAGTGTTTTCAGGCCCCGAAAAGCATTTTGAGAGCATGTTGTCACTTAGGCTGTTACTTTTGACCAGAAGCACTCAGAAACAAGTTTCCAAGCCAGAAACATGTGGTTTGGTGAATTCCATAGTAGCAAGGCAGTTTCCTCTGGTTTCCATCACTAGTTGCTCAGAAAACAGCATCATGTCACTTTTAGCATTTTCAGGCCCCGAAAAGCATTTTGAGAGCATGTTGTCACTTAGGCTGTTACTTTTAACCAGAAGCACTCAGAAACAAGTTTCCAAGCCAGAAACATGTGGTTTGGTGAATTCCATAGTAGCAAGGCAGTTTCCTCTGGTTTACATCAATACTTGTTCAGAAAACAGCATCATGTCACTTTTGGTGTTTTCAGGCCCCGAAAAGCATTTTGAGAGCATGTTGTCACTTAGGCTGTTACTTTTGAGCACAAGCACTCAGAAGCAAGTTTCCAAGCCAGAAACATATGGTTTGGTGAATTCCATAGTAGCAAGGCAGTTTCCTCTGGTTTTCATCATTAGTTGGTCAGAAAACAGCATCATGTCACTTTTGGTGTTTTCAGGCCCCGAAAAGCATTTTGACAGCATGTTGTCACTTAGGCTGTTACTTGTGACCTGAAGCACTCAGAAACAAGTTTCCAAGCCAAAAACATGTGGTTTGGTGAATTCTATAGTAGCAAGGCAGTTTCTTCTGGTTTTCATCACTAGTTGGTCAGAATACAGCAACATGTCACTTTTAGTGTTTTCAGGGCCCGAAAAGCATTTTGACAGCATGTTGTCACTTAGGCTGTTACTTTTGTCCAGAAACACTCAGAAAAGAGTTTCCAAGCCAGAAACGTGTACTTTGGTGAAGTCTATAGTAGCAAGGCAGTTTCTTCTGGTTTCCATCACTAGTTGTTCAGAAAACAGCAACATGTCACTTTTAGTGTTTTCAGGCCCCGAAAAGCATTTTGACAGCATGTTGTCACTTAGGCTGTTGCTTGTGACCTGAAGCACTCAGAAACAAGTTTCCAAGCCAGAAACATGTGGTTTGGTGAATTCTATAGTAGCAAGGCAGTTTCCTCTGGATTCCATCACTATTTGGGCAGAAAACAGCATCATGTCACTTTTAGTGTTTTCAGGCCCCGAAAAGCATTTTGAGAGCATGTTGGCACTTAGGCTGTTGCTTTTGACCAGAAGCACTCAGAAACGTGTTTCCAAGCCAGAAACATGTGGTTTAGTGAATTCCATAGTAGCAAGGCAGTTTCCTTTGGTTTTCATCACTAGTTTGTCCGAAAACAGCATCATGTCACTTTTGGTGTTTTCAGGCCCCGAAAAGCATTTTGACAGCATGTTGTCACTTAGGCTGTTACTTTTGACCAGACGCACTCAGAAGCAAGTTTCCAAGCCAGAAACATATGGTTTGGTGAATTCTATAGTAGCAAGGCAGTTTCCTCTGGTTTCCATCACTAGTTGGTCAGAAAACAGCATCATGTCACTTTCAGCGTTTTCAGGCCCCGAAAAGCATTTTGACAGCATGTTGTCACTTAGGCTGTTGCTTGTGACCTGAAGCACTCAGAAACAAGTTTCCAAGCCAAAAACATGTGGTTTGGTGAATTCTATAGTAGCAAGGCAGTTTCTTCTGGTTTTCATCACTAGTTGGGCAGAAAACAGCATCATGTCACTTTTAGTGTTTTCAGGGCCCGAAAAGCATTTTGAGAGCATGTTGTCACTTAGGCTGTTGCTTTTGACCAGACGCACTCAGAAACAAATTTCCAAGCCAGAAACATGTACTTTGGTGAATTCTATAGTAGCAAGGCAGTTTCCTCTGGTTTCCATCACTAGTTGGGCAGAAGCAGCATCATGTCACTTTCAGCGTTTTCAGGCCCCGAAAAGCATTTTGAGAGCATGTTGTCACTTAGGCTGTTGCTTGTGACCTGAAGCACTCAGAAACAAGTTTCCAAGCCAGAAACATGTGGTTTGGTGAATTCTATAGTAGCAAGGCAGTTTCTTCTGGTTTTCATCACTAGTTGGTCAGAAAACAGCAACATGTCACTTTTAGTGTTTTCAGGCCCCGAAAAGCATTTTGAGAGCATGTTGTCACTTAGGCTGTTACTTTTGACCAGAAGCACTCAGAAACAAGTTTCCAAGCCAGAAACATGTGGTTTGGTGAATTCCATAGTAGCAAGGCAGTTTCTTCTGGTTTTCATGACTAGTTGGTCAGAAAACAGCATCATGTCACTTTCAGCGTTTTCAGGCCCCGAAAAGCATTTTGAGAGCATGTTGTCACTTAGGCTGTTGCTTGTGACCTGAAGCACTCAGAAACAAGTTTCCAAGCCAGAAACATGTGGTTTGGTGAATTCTATAGTAGCAAGGCAGTTTCCTCTGGATTCCATCACTATTTGGGCAGAAAACAGCATCATGTCACTTTTAGTGTTTTCAGGGCCCGAAAAGCATTTTGACAGCATGTTGTCACTTAGGCTGTTACTTTTGTCCAGAAGCACTCAGAAACGTGTTTCCAAGCCAGAAACATGTACTTTGGTGAAGTCTATAGTAGCAAGGCAGTTTCTTCTGGTTTTCATCACTAGTTGGTCAGACAACAGCAACATGTCACTTTTAGTGTTTTCAGGCCCCGAAAAGCATTTTGACAGCATGTTGTCACTTAGGCTGTTGCTTGTGACCTGAAGCACTCAGAAACAAGTTTCCAAGCCAGAAACATTTGGTTTGGTGAATTCTATAGTAGCAAGGCAGTTTCTTCTGGTTTTCATCACTAGTTGGTCAGAAAACAGCATCATGTCACTTTCAGCGTTTTCAGGCCCCGAAAAGCATTTTGAGAGCATGTTGTCACTTAGGCTGTTGCTTGTGACCTGAAGCACTCAGAAACAAGTTTCCAAGCCAGAAACATGTGGTTTGGTGAATTCTATAGTAGCAAGGCAGTTTCCTCTGGTTTCCATCACTAGTTGGGCAGAAAACAGCATCATGTCACTTTTAGTGTTTTCAGGCCCCGAAAAGCATTTTTAGAGCATGTTGTCACTTAGGCTGTTACTTTTGACCAGAAGCACTCAGAAACAAGTTTCCAAGCCAGAAACATGTGGTTTGGTGAATTCTATAGTAGCAAGGCAGTTTTCTCTGGTTTCCATCACTAGTTGGGCAGAAAACAGCATCATGTCACTTTTAGCGTTTTCAGGCCCCGAAAAGCATTTTGAGAGCATGTTGTCACTTAGGCTGTTGCTTTTGACCAGAAGTATTCAGAAACAAGTTTCCAAGCCAGAAACATGTGGTTTGGTGAATTCTATAGTAGCAAGGTAGTTTCCTCTGGTTTCCATCACTAGTTGCTCAGAAAACAGCATCATGTCTCTTTTAGCATTTTCAGGCCCCGAAAAGCATTTTGAGAGCATGTTGTCACTTAGGCTGTTACTTTTAACCAGAAGCACTCAGAAACAATTTTCCAAGCCAGAAACATGTGGTTTGGTGAATTCCATAGTAGCAAGGCAGTTTCCTCTGGTTTACATCAATACTTGTTCAGAAAACAGCATCATGTCACTTTTGGTGTTTTCAGGCCCCGAAAAGCATTTTGAGAGCATGTTGTCACTTAGGCTGTTACTTTTGAGCACAAGCACTCAGAAGCAAGTTTCCAAGCCAGAAACATATGGTTTGGTGAATTCCATAGTAGCAAGGCAGTTTCCTCAGGTTTTCATCACTAGTTGGTCCGGAAACAGCATCATGTCACTTTTGGTGTTTTCAGGCCTCGAAAAGCATTTTGAGAGCATGTTGTCACTTAGGCTGTTACTTTTAACCAGAAGCACTCAGAAACAAGTTTCCAAGCCAGAAACATATGGTTTGGTGAATTCCATAGTAGCAAGGCAGTTTCCTCTGGTTTTCATCATTAGTTGGTCCAAAAACAGCATCATGTCACTTTTGGTGTTTTCAGGCCCCGAAAAGCATTTTGACAGCATGTTGTCACTTAGGCTGCTACTTTTGTCCCGAAACACTCAGAAACAAGTTTCCAAGCCAGAAACATGTACTTTGGTGAAGTCTATAGTAGCAAGGCAGTTTCTTCTGGTTTCCATCACTAGTTGGTCAGAAAACAGCAACATGTCACTTTTAGTGTTTTCAGGGCCCGAAAAGCATTTTTAGAGCATGTTGTCACTTAGGCTGTTGCTTGTGACCTGAAGCATTCAGAAACAAGTTTCCAAGCCAGAAACATGTGGTTTGGTGAATTCCATAGTAGCAAGGCAGTTTCTTCTGGTTTTCATCACTAGTTGGTCAGAAAACAGCATCATGTCACTTTCAGCGTTTTCAGGCCCCGAAAAGCATTTTGAGAGCATGTTGTCACTTAGGCTGTTGCTTGTGACCTGAAGCACTCAGAAACAAGTTTCCAAGCCAGAAACATGTGGTTTGGTGAATTCTATAGTAGCAAGGCAGTTTTCTCTGGTTTCCATCACTAGTTGGGCAGAAAACAGCATCATGTCACTTTTAGCGTTTTCAGGCCCCGAAAAGCATTTTGAGAGCATGTTGTCACTTAGGCTGTTGCTTTTGACCAGAAGTATTCCGAAACAAGTTTCCAAGCCAGAAACATGTGGTTTGGTGAATTCTATAGTAGCAAGGCAGTTTCCTCTGGTTTCCATCACTAGTTGGGCAGAAAACAGCATCATGTCATTTTTAGTGTTTTCAGGCCCCGAAAAGCATTTTGAGAGCATGTTGTCACTTAGGCTGTTACTTTTGACCAGAAGCACTCAGAAACAAGTTTCCAAGCCAGAAACATGTGGTTTGGTGAATTCCATAGTAGCAAGGCAGTTTCCTCTGGTTTCCATCACTAGTTGCTCAGAAAACAGCATCATGTCACTTTTAGCATTTTCAGGCCCCGAAAAGCATTTTGAGAGCATGTTGTCACTTAGGCTGTTACTTTTAACCAGAAGCACTCAGAAACAAGTTTCCAAGCCAGAAACATGTGGTTTGGTGAATTCCATAGTAGCAAGGCAGTTTCCTCTGGTTTACATCAATACTTGTTCAGAAAACAGCATCATGTCACTTTTGGTGTTTTCAGGCCCCGAAAAGCATTTTGAGAGCATGTTGTCACTTAGGCTGTTACTTTTGAGCACAAGCACTCAGAAGCAAGTTTCCAAGCCAGAAACATATGGTTTGGTGAATTCCATAGTAGCAAGGCAGTTTCCTCTGGTTTTCATCATTAGTTGGTCAGAAAACAGCATCATGTCACTTTTAGTGTTTTCAGGGCCCGAAAAGCATTTTGAGAGCATGTTGTCACTTAGGCTGTTGCTTGTGACCTGAAGCATTCAGAAACAAGTTTCCAAGCCAGAAACATGTGGTTTGGTGAATTCCATAGTAGCAAGGCAGTTTCTTCTGGTTTTCATCACTAGTTGGGCAGAAAACAGCATCATGTCACTTTCAGCGTTTTCAGGCCCCGAAAAGCATTTTGAGAGCATGTTGTCACTTAGGCTGTTGCTTGTGACCTGAAGCACTCAGAAACAAGTTTCCAAGCCAGAAACATGTGGTTTGGTGAATTCTATAGTAGCAAGGCAGTTTTCTCTGGTTTCCATCACTAGTTGGGCAGAAAACAGCATCATGTCACTTTTAGCGTTTTCAGGCCCCGAAAAGCATTTTGAGAGCATGTTGTCACTTAGGCTGTTGCTTTTGACCAGAAGTATTCCGAAACAAGTTTCCAAGCCAGAAACATGTGGTTTGGTGAATTCTATAGTAGCAAGGCAGTTTCCTCTGGTTTCCATCACTAGTTGGGCAGAAAACAGCATCATGTCATTTTTAGTGTTTTCAGGCCCCGAAAAGCATTTTGAGAACATGTTGTCACTTAGGCTGTTACTTTTGACCAGAAGCACTCAGAAACAAGTTTCCAAGCCAGAAACATGTGGTTTGGTGAATTCCATAGTAGCAAGGCAGTTTCCTCTGGTTTCCATCACTAGTTGCTCAGAAAACAGCATCATGTCACTTTTAGCATTTTCAGGCCCCGAAAAGCATTTTGAGAGCATGTTGTCACTTAGGCTGTTACTTTTAACCAGAAGCACTCAGAAACAAGTTTCCAAGCCAGAAACATGTGGTTTGGTGAATTCCATAGTAGCAAGGCAGTTTCCTCTGGTTTACATCAATACTTGTTCAGAAAACAGCATCATGTCACTTTTGGTGTTTTCAGGCCCCGAAAAGCATTTTGAGAGCATGTTGTCACTTAGGCTGTTACTTTTGAGCACAAGCACTCAGAAGCAAGTTTCCAAGCCAGAAACATATGGTTTGGTGAATTCCATAGTAGCAAGGCAGTTTCCTCTGGTTTTCATCATTAGTTGGTCAGAAAACAGCATCATGTCACTTTTGGTGTTTTCAGGCCCCGAAAAGCATTTTGACAGCATGTTGTCACTTAGGCTGTTACTTGTGACCTGAAGCACTCAGAAACAAGTTTCCAAGCCAAAAACATGTGGTTTGGTGAATTCTATAGTAGCAAGGCAGTTTCTTCTGGTTTTCATCACTAGTTGGTCAGAATACAGCAACATGTCACTTTTAGTGTTTTCAGGGGCGGAAAAGCATTTTGACAGCATGTTGTCACTTAGGCTGTTACTTTTGTCCAGAAACACTCAGAAAAGAGTTTCCAAGCCAGAAACGTGTACTTTGGTGAAGTCTATAGTAGCAAGGCAGTTTCTTCTGGTTTCCATCACTAGTTGTTCAGAAAACAGCAACATGTCACTTTTAGTGTTTTCAGGCCCCGAAAAGCATTTTGACAGCATGTTGTCACTTAGGCTGTTGCTTGTGACCTGAAGCACTCAGAAACAAGTTTCCAAGCCAGAAACATGTGGTTTGGTGAATTCTATAGTAGCAAGGCAGTTTCCTCTGGATTCCATCACTATTTGGGCAGAAAACAGCATCATGTCACTTTTAGTGTTTTCAGGCCCCGAAAAGCATTTTGAGAGCATGTTGGCACTTAGGCTGTTGCTTTTGACCAGAAGCACTCAGAAACGTGTTTCCAAGCCAGAAACATGTGGTTTAGTGAATTCCATAGTAGCAAGGCAGTTTCCTTTGGTTTTCATCACTAGTTTGTCCGAAAACAGCATCATGTCACTTTTGGTGTTTTCAGGCCCCGAAAAGCATTTTGACAGCATGTTGTCACTTAGGCTGTTACTTTTGACCAGACGCACTCAGAAGCAAGTTTCCAAGCCAGAAACATATGGTTTGGTGAATTCTATAGTAGCAAGGCAGTTTCCTCTGGTTTCCATCACTAGTTGGTCAGAAAACAGCATCATGTCACTTTCAGCGTTTTCAGGCCCCGAAAAGCATTTTGACAGCATGTTGTCACTTAGGCTGTTGCTTGTGACCTGAAGCACTCAGAAACAAGTTTCCAAGCCAAAAACATGTGGTTTGGTGAATTCTATAGTAGCAAGGCAGTTTCTTCTGGTTTTCATCACTAGTTGGTCAGAAAACAGCAACATGTCACTTTTAGTGTTTTCAGGGCCCGAAAAGCATTTTGACAGCATGTTGTCACTTAGGCTGTTACTTTTGTCCAGAAGCACTCAGAAACGTGTTTCCAAGCCAGAAACATGTACTTTGGTGAAGTCTATAGTAGCAAGGCAGTTTCTTCTGGTTTTCATCACTAGTTGGTCAGAAAACAGCAACATGTCACTTTTAGTGTTTTCAGGGCCCGAAAATCATTTTGACAGCATGTTGTCACTTAGGCTGCTACTTTTGTCCAGAAACACTCAGAAAAGAGTTTCCAAGCCAGAAACATGTACTTTGGTGAAGTCTATAGTAGCAAGGCATTTTCTTCTGGTTTTCATCACTAGTTGGTCAGAAAACAGCAACATGTCACTTTTAGTGTTTTCAGGCCCCGAAAAGCATTTTTAGAGCATGTTGTCACTTAGGCTGTTGCTTGTGACCTGAAGCACTCAGAAACAAGTTTCCAAGCCAAAAACATGTGGTTTGGTGAATTCTATAGTAGCAAGGCAGTTTCTTCTGGTTTTCATCACTAGTTGGTCAGAAAACAGCATCATGTCACTTTCAGCGTTTTCAGGCCCCGAAAAGCATTTTGAGAGCATGTTGTCACTTAGGCTGTTACTTTTGTCCAGAAGCACTCAGAAACGAGTTTCCAAGCCAGAAACATGTACTTTGGTGAAGTCTATAGTAGCAAGGCAGTTTCTTCTGGTTTCCATTACTAGTTGTTCAGAAAACAGCAACATGTCACTTTTAGTGTTTTCAGGGCCCGAAAAGCATTTTGACAGCATGTTGTCACTTAGGCTGTTGCTTTTGACCAGAAGTATTCAGAAACAAGTTTCCAAGCCAGAAACATGTGGTTTGGTGAATTCTATAGTAGCAAGGCAGTTTCCTCTGGTTTCCATCACTAGTTGGGCAGAAAACAGCATCATGTCATTTTTAGTGTTTTCAGGCCCCGAAAAGCATTTTGAGAGCATGTTGTCACTTAGGCTGTTACTTTTGACCAGAAGCACTCAGAAACAAGTTTCCAAGCCAGAAACATGTGGTTTGGTGAATTCCATAGTAGCAAGGCAGTTTCCTCTGGTTTCCATCACTAGTTGCTCAGAAAACAGCATCATGTCACTTTTAGCATTTTCAGGCCC
The DNA here is from genome assembly GCF_041903045.1 of Epinephelus lanceolatus. Classification (NCBI taxonomy): domain Eukaryota; kingdom Metazoa; phylum Chordata; class Actinopteri; order Perciformes; family Serranidae; genus Epinephelus; species Epinephelus lanceolatus. Next base: position 2,980,753 of record NC_135747.1, read on the forward strand.
CGAAAAGCATTTTGACAGCATGTTGTCACTTAGGCTGTTACTTTTAACCAGAAGCACTCAGAAACAAGTTTCCAAGCCAGAAACATGTACTTTGGTGAAGTCTATAGTAGCAAGGCAGTTTCTTCTGGTTTTCATCACTAGTTGGTCAGAAAACAGCAACATGTCACTTTTAGTGTTTTCAGGGCCCGAAAAGCATTTTGACAGCATGTTGTCACTTAGGCTGCTACTTTTGTCCAGAAACACTCAGAAAAGAGTTTCCAAGCCAGAAACATGTACTTTGGTGAAGTCTATAGTAGCAAGGCAGTTTCTTCTGGTTTCCATCACTAGTTGTTCAGAAAACAGCAACATGTCACTTTTAGTGTTTTCAGGGCCCGAAAAGCATTTTGACAGCATGTTGTCACTTAGGCTGCTACTTTTGTCCAGAAACACTCAGAAAAGAGTTTCCAAGCCAGAAACATGTACTTTGGTGAAGTCTATAGTAGCAAGGCAGTTTCTTCTGGTTTCCATCACTAGTTGTTCAGAAAACAGCAACATGTCACTTTTAGTGTTTTCAGGGCCCGAAAAGCATTTTGACAGCATGTTGTCACTTAGGCTGCTACTTTTGTCCAGAAACACTCAGAAAAGAGTTTCCAAGCCAGAAACATGTACTTTGGTGAAGTCTATAGTAGCAAGGCAGTTTCTTCTGGTTTTCATCACTAGTTGGTCAGAAAACAGCAACATGTCACTTTTAGTGTTTTCAGGGCCCGAAAAGCATTTTGACAGCATGTTGTCACTTAGGCTGCTACTTTTGTCCAGAAACACTCAGAAACGAGTTTCCAAGCCAGAAACATGTACTTTGGTGAAGTCTATAGTAGCAAGGCAGTTTCTTCTGGTTTTCATCACTAGTTGGTCAGAAAACAGCAACATGTCACTTTTAGTGTTTTCAGGCCCCGAAAAGCATTTTTAGAGCATGTTGTCACTTAGGCTGTTGCTTGTGACCTGAAGCACTCAGAAACAAGTTTCCAAGCCAGAAACATTTGGTTTGGTGAATTCTATAGTAGCAAGGCAGTTTCTTCTGGTTTTCATCACTAGTTGGTCAGAAAACAGCATCATGTCACTTTTAGTGTTTTCAGGCCCCGAAAAGCATTTTGAGAGCATGTTGTCACTTAGGCTGTTACTTTTGACCAGAAGCACTCAGAAACAAGTTTCCAAGCCAGAAACATGTGGTTTGGTCAATTCCATAGTAGCAAGGCAGTTTCCTCTGGTTTACATCAATACTTGTTCAGAAAACAGCATCATGTCACTTTTGGTGTTTTCAGGCCCCGAAAAGCATTTTGAGAGCATGTTGTCACTTAGGCTGTTACTTTTGAGCACAAGCACTCAGAAGCAAGTTTCCAAGCCAGAAACATATGGTTTGGTGAATTCCATAGTAGCAAGGCAGTTTCCTCTGGTTTTCATCACTAGTTGGTCCGGAAACAGCATCATGTCACTTTTGGTGTTTTCAGGCCTCGAAAAGCATTTTGACAGCATGTTGTCACTTAGGCTGTTACTTTTGTCCAGAAGCACTCAGAAACGAGTTTCCAAGCCAGAAACATGTACTTTGGTGAAGTCTATAGTAGCAAGGCAGTTTCTTCTGGTTTCCATCACTATTTGGGCAGAAAACAGCATCATGTCACTTTTAGTGTTTTCAGGCCTCGAAAAGCATTTTGAGAGCATGTTGGCACTTAGGCTGTTGCTTTTGACCAGAAGCACTCAGAAACAAGTTTCCAAGCCAGAAACATGTGGTTGGTGAATTCTATAGTAGCAAGGCAGTTTCCTTTGGTTTTCATCACTAGTTTGTCCGAAAACAGCATCATGTCACTTTTGGTGTTTTCAGGCCCCGAAAAGCATTTTGACAGCATGTTGTCACTTAGGCTGTTACTTTTGACCAGACGCACTCAGAAACGAGTTTCCAAGCCAGAAACATATGGTTTGGTGAAGTCTATAGTAGCAAGGCAGTTTCCTCTGGTTTCCATCACTAGTTGGGCAGAAGCAGCATCATGTCACTTTCAGCGTTTTCAGGCCCCGAAAAGCATTTTGAGAGCATGTTGTCACTTAGGCTGTTGCTTGTGACCTGAAGCACTCAGAAACAAGTTTCCAAGCCAGAAACATGTGGTTTGGTGAATTCTATAGTAGCAAGGCAGTTTCTTCTGGTTTTCATCACTAGTTGGTCAGAAAACAGCAACATGTCACTTTTAGTGTTTTCAGGCCCCGAAAAGCATTTTGAGAGCATGTTGTCACTTAGGCTGTTACTTTTGACCAGAAGCACTCAGAAACAAGTTTCCAAGCCAGAAACATGTGGTTTGGTGAATTCCATAGTAGCAAGGCAGTTTCTTCTGGTTTTCATGACTAGTTGGTCAGAAAACAGCATCATGTCACTTTCAGCGTTTTCAGGCCCCGAAAAGCATTTTGAGAGCATGTTGTCACTTAGGCTGTTGCTTGTGACCTGAAGCACTCAGAAACAAGTTTCCAAGCCAGAAACATGTGGTTTGGTGAATTCTATAGTAGCAAGGCAGTTTCCTCTGGATTCCATCACTATTTGGGCAGAAAACAGCATCATGTCACTTTTAGTGTTTTCAGGGCCCGAAAAGCATTTTGACAGCATGTTGTCACTTAGGCTGTTACTTTTGTCCAGAAGCACTCAGAAACGTGTTTCCAAGCCAGAAACATGTACTTTGGTGAAGTCTATAGTAGCAAGGCAGTTTCTTCTGGTTTTCATCACTAGTTGGTCAGAAAACAGCAACATGTCACTTTTAGTGTTTTCAGGCCCCGAAAAGCATTTTTAGAGCATGTTGTCACTTAGGCTGTTGCTTGTGACCTGAAGCACTCAGAAACAAGTTTCCAAGCCAGAAACATTTGGTTTGGTGAATTCTATAGTAGCAAGGCAGTTTCTTCTGGTTTTCATCACTAGTTGGTCAGAAAACAGCATCATGTCACTTTCAGCGTTTTCAGGCCCCGAAAAGCATTTTGAGAGCATGTTGTCACTTAGGCTGTTGCTTGTGACCTGAAGCACTCAGAAACAAGTTTCCAAGCCAGAAACATGTGGTTTGGTGAATTCTATAGTAGCAAGGCAGTTTCCTCTGGTTTCCATCACTAGTTGGGCAGAAAACAGCATCATGTCACTTTTAGTGTTTTCAGGCCCCGAAAAGCATTTTGAGAGCATGTTGTCACTTAGGCTGTTACTTTTGACCAGAAGCACTCAGAAACAAGTTTCCAAGCCAGAAACATGTGGTTTGGTGAATTCTATAGTAGCAAGGCAGTTTTCTCTGGTTTCCATCACTAGTTGGGCAGAAAACAGCATCATGTCACTTTTAGCGTTTTCAGGCCCCGAAAAGCATTTTGAGAGCATGTTGTCACTTAGGCTGTTGCTTTTGACCAGAAGTATTCAGAAACAAGTTTCCAAGCCAGAAACATGTGGTTTGGTGAATTCTATAGTAGCAAGGTAGTTTCCTCTGGTTTCCATCACTAGTTGCTCAGAAAACAGCATCATGTCTCTTTTAGCATTTTCAGGCCCCGAAAAGCATTTTGAGAGCATGTTGTCACTTAGGCTGTTACTTTTAACCAGAAGCACTCAGAAACAAGTTTCCAAGCCAGAAACATGTGGTTTGGTGAATTCCATAGTAGCAAGGCAGTTTCCTCTGGTTTACATCAATACTTGTTCAGAAAACAGCATCATGTCACTTTTGGTGTTTTCAGGCCCCGAAAAGCATTTTGAGAGCATGTTGTCACTTAGGCTGTTACTTTTGAGCACAAGCACTCAGAAGCAAGTTTCCAAGCCAGAAACATATGGTTTGGTGAATTCCATAGTAGCAAGGCAGTTTCCTCTGGTTTTCATCACTAGTTGGTCCGGAAACAGCATCATGTCACTTTTGGTGTTTTCAGGCCTCGAAAAGCATTTTGAGAGCATGTTGTCACTTAGGCTGTTACTTTTAACCAGAAGCACTCAGAAACAAGTTTCCAAGCCAGAAACATATGGTTTGGTGAATTCCATAGTAGCAAGGCAGTTTCCTCTGGTTTTCATCATTAGTTGGTCCAAAAACAGCATCATGTCACTTTTGGTGTTTTCAGGCCCCGAAAAGCATTTTGACAGCATGTTGTCACTTAGGCTGCTACTTTTGTCCCGAAACACTCAGAAAAGAGTTTCCAAGCCAGAAACATGTACTTTGGTGAAGTCTATAGTAGCAAGGCAGTTTCTTCTGGTTTCCATCACTAGTTGGTCAGAAAACAGCAACATGTCACTTTTAGTGTTTTCAGGGCCCGAAAAGCATTTTTAGAGCATGTTGTCACTTAGGCTGTTGCTTGTGACCTGAAGCATTCAGAAACAAGTTTCCAAGCCAGAAACATGTGGTTTGGTGAATTCCATAGTAGCAAGGCAGTTTCTTCTGGTTTTCATCACTAGTTGGTCAGAAAACAGCATCATGTCACTTTCAGCGTTTTCAGGCCCCGAAAAGCATTTTGAGAGCATGTTGTCACTTAGGCTGTTGCTTGTGACCTGAAGCACTCAGAAACAAGTTTCCAAGCCAGAAACATGTGGTTTGGTGAATTCTATAGTAGCAAGGCAGTTTTCTCTGGTTTCCATCACTAGTTGCTCAGAAAACAGCATCATGTCACTTTTAGCGTTTTCAGGCCCCGAAAAGCATTTTGAGAGCATGTTGTCACTTAGGCTGTTGCTTTTGACCAGAAGTATTCCGAAACAAGTTTCCAAGCCAGAAACATGTGGTTTGGTGAATTCTATAGTAGCAAGGCAGTTTCCTCTGGTTTCCATCACTAGTTGGGCAGAAAACAGCATCATGTCATTTTTAGTGTTTTCAGGCCCCGAAAAGCATTTTGAGAGCATGTTGTCACTTAGGCTGTTACTTTTGACCAGAAGCACTCAGAAACAAGTTTCCAAGCCAGAAACATGTGGTTTGGTGAATTCCATAGTAGCAAGGCAGTTTCCTCTGGTTTCCATCACTAGTTGCTCAGAAAACAGCATCATGTCACTTTTAGCATTTTCAGGCCCCGAAAAGCATTTTGAGAGCATGTTGTCACTTAGGCTGTTACTTTTAACCAGAAGCACTCAGAAACAAGTTTCCAAGCCAGAAACATGTGGTTTGGTGAATTCCATAGTAGCAAGGCAGTTTCCTCTGGTTTACATCAATACTTGTTCAGAAAACAGCATCATGTCACTTTTGGTGTTTTCAGGCCCCGAAAAGCATTTTGAGAGCATGTTGTCACTTAGGCTGTTACTTTTGAGCACAAGCACTCAGAAGCAAGTTTCCAAGCCAGAAACATATGGTTTGGTGAATTCCATAGTAGCAAGGCAGTTTCCTCTGGTTTTCATCACTAGTTGGTCCGGAAACAGCATCATGTCACTTTTGGTGTTTTCAGGCCTCGAAAAGCATTTTGAGAGCATGTTGTCACTTAGGCTGTTACTTTTAACCAGAATCACTCAGAAACAAGTTTCCAAGCCAGAAACATATGGTTTGGTGAATTCCATAGTAGCAAGGCAGTTTCCTCTGGATTCCATCACTATTTGGGCAGAAAACAGCATCATGTCACTTTTAGTGTTTTCAGGCCTCGAAAAGCATTTTGAGAGCATGTTGGCACTTAGGCTGTTGCTTTTGACCAGAAGCACTCAGAAACGTGTTTCCAAGCCAGAAACATGTGGTTTAGTGAATTCCATAGTAGCAAGGCAGTTTCCTTTGGTTTTCATCACTAGTTTGTCCGAAAACAGCATCATGTCACTTTTGGTGTTTTCAGGCCCCGAAAAGCATTTTGACAGCATGTTGTCACTTAGGCTGTTACTTTTGACCAGACGCACTCAGAAGCAAGTTTCCAAGCCAGAAACATATGGTTTGGTGAATTCTATAGTAGCAAGGCAGTTTCCTCTGGTTTCCATCACTAGTTGGTCAGAAAACAGCATCATGTCACTTTCAGCGTTTTCAGGCCCCGAAAAGCATTTTGACAGCATGTTGTCACTTAGGCTGTTGCTTGTGACCTGAAGCACTCAGAAACAAGTTTCCAAGCCAGAAACATGTGGTTGGTGAATTCTATAGTAGCAAGGCAGTTTCCTTTGGTTTTCATCACTAGTTTGTCCGAAAACAGCATCATGTCACTTTTGGTGTTTTCAGGCCCCGAAAAGCATTTTGACAGCATGTTGTCACTTAGGCTGTTACTTTTGACCAGACGCACTCAGAAACGAGTTTCCAAGCCAGAAACATATGGTTTGGTGAAGTCTATAGTAGCAAGGCAGTTTCCTCTGGTTTCCATCACTAGTTGGGCAGAAGCAGCATCATGTCACTTTCAGCGTTTTCAGGCCCCGAAAAGCATTTTGAGAGCATGTTGTCACTTAGGCTGTTGCTTGTGACCTGAAGCACTCAGAAACAAGTTTCCAAGCCAGAAACATGTGGTTTGGTGAATTCTATAGTAGCAAGGCAGTTTCTTCTGGTTTTCATCACTAGTTGGTCAGAAAACAGCAACATGTCACTTTTAGTGTTTTCAGGCCCCGAAAAGCATTTTGAGAGCATGTTGTCACTTAGGCTGTTACTTTTGACCAGAAGCACTCAGAAACAAGTTTCCAAGCCAGAAACATGTGGTTTGGTGAATTCCATAGTAGCAAGGCAGTTTCTTCTGGTTTTCATGACTAGTTGGTCAGAAAACAGCATCATGTCACTTTCAGCGTTTTCAGGCCCCGAAAAGCATTTTGAGAGCATGTTGTCACTTAGGCTGTTGCTTGTGACCTGAAGCACTCAGAAACAAGTTTCCAAGCCAGAAACATGTGGTTTGGTGAATTCTATAGTAGCAAGGCAGTTTCCTCTGGATTCCATCACTATTTGGGCAGAAAACAGCATCATGTCACTTTTAGTGTTTTCAGGGCCCGAAAAGCATTTTGACAGCATGTTGTCACTTAGGCTGTTACTTTTGTCCAGAAGCACTCAGAAACGTGTTTCCAAGCCAGAAACATGTACTTTGGTGAAGTCTATAGTAGCAAGGCAGTTTCTTCTGGTTTTCATCACTAGTTGGTCAGAAAACAGCAACATGTCACTTTTAGTGTTTTCAGGCCCCGAAAAGCATTTTTAGAGCATGTTGTCACTTAGGCTGTTGCTTGTGACCTGAAGCACTCAGAAACAAGTTTCCAAGCCAGAAACATTTGGTTTGGTGAATTCTATAGTAGCAAGGCAGTTTCTTCTGGTTTTCATCACTAGTTGGTCAGAAAACAGCATCATGTCACTTTCAGCGTTTTCAGGCCCCGAAAAGCATTTTGAGAGCATGTTGTCACTTAGGCTGTTGCTTGTGACCTGAAGCACTCAGAAACAAGTTTCCAAGCCAGAAACATGTGGTTTGGTGAATTCTATAGTAGCAAGGCAGTTTCCTCTGGTTTCCATCACTAGTTGGGCAGAAAACAGCATCATGTCACTTTTAGTGTTTTCAGGCCCCGAAAAGCATTTTGAGAGCATGTTGTCACTTAGGCTGTTACTTTTGACCAGAAGCACTCAGAAACAAGTTTCCAAGCCAGAAACATGTGGTTTGGTGAATTCTATAGTAGCAAGGCAGTTTTCTCTGGTTTCCATCACTAGTTGGGCAGAAAACAGCATCATGTCACTTTTAGCGTTTTCAGGCCCCGAAAAGCATTTTGAGAGCATGTTGTCACTTAGGCTGTTGCTTTTGACCAGAAGTATTCAGAAACAAGTTTCCAAGCCAGAAACATGTGGTTTGGTGAATTCTATAGTAGCAAGGTAGTTTCCTCTGGTTTCCATCACTAGTTGCTCAGAAAACAGCATCATGTCTCTTTTAGCATTTTCAGGCCCCGAAAAGCATTTTGAGAGCATGTTGTCACTTAGGCTGTTACTTTTAACCAGAAGCACTCAGAAACAAGTTTCCAAGCCAGAAACATGTGGTTTGGTGAATTCCATAGTAGCAAGGCAGTTTCCTCTGGTTTACATCAATACTTGTTCAGAAAACAGCATCATGTCACTTTTGGTGTTTTCAGGCCCCGAAAAGCATTTTGAGAGCATGTTGTCACTTAGGCTGTTACTTTTGAGCACAAGCACTCAGAAGCAAGTTTCCAAGCCAGAAACATATGGTTTGGTGAATTCCATAGTAGCAAGGCAGTTTCCTCTGGTTTTCATCACTAGTTGGTCCGGAAACAGCATCATGTCACTTTTGGTGTTTTCAGGCCTCGAAAAGCATTTTGAGAGCATGTTGTCACTTAGGCTGTTACTTTTAACCAGAAGCACTCAGAAACAAGTTTCCAAGCCAGAAACATATGGTTTGGTGAATTCCATAGTAGCAAGGCAGTTTCCTCTGGTTTTCATCATTAGTTGGTCCAAAAACAGCATCATGTCACTTTTGGTGTTTTCAGGCCCCGAAAAGCATTTTGACAGCATGTTGTCACTTAGGCTGCTACTTTTGTCCCGAAACACTCAGAAAAGAGTTTCCAAGCCAGAAACATGTACTTTGGTGAAGTCTATAGTAGCAAGGCAGTTTCTTCTGGTTTCCATCACTAGTTGGTCAGAAAACAGCAACATGTCACTTTTAGTGTTTTCAGGGCCCGAAAAGCATTTTTAGAGCATGTTGTCACTTAGGCTGTTGCTTGTGACCTGAAGCATTCAGAAACAAGTTTCCAAGCCAGAAACATGTGGTTTGGTGAATTCCATAGTAGCAAGGCAGTTTCTTCTGGTTTTCATCACTAGTTGGTCAGAAAACAGCATCATGTCACTTTCAGCGTTTTCAGGCCCCGAAAAGCATTTTGAGAGCATGTTGTCACTTAGGCTGTTGCTTGTGACCTGAAGCACTCAGAAACAAGTTTCCAAGCCAGAAACATGTGGTTTGGTGAATTCTATAGTAGCAAGGCAGTTTTCTCTGGTTTCCATCACTAGTTGCTCAGAAAACAGCATCATGTCACTTTTAGCGTTTTCAGGCCCCGAAAAGCATTTTGAGAGCATGTTGTCACTTAGGCTGTTGCTTTTGACCAGAAGTATTCCGAAACAAGTTTCCAAGCCAGAAACATGTGGTTTGGTGAATTCTATAGTAGCAAGGCAGTTTCCTCTGGTTTCCATCACTAGTTGGGCAGAAAACAGCATCATGTCATTTTTAGTGTTTTCAGGCCCCGAAAAGCATTTTGAGAGCATGTTGTCACTTAGGCTGTTACTTTTGACCAGAAGCACTCAGAAACAAGTTTCCAAGCCAGAAACATGTGGTTTGGTGAATTCCATAGTAGCAAGGCAGTTTCCTCTGGTTTCCATCACTAGTTGCTCAGAAAACAGCATCATGTCACTTTTAGCATTTTCAGGCCCCGAAAAGCATTTTGAGAGCATGTTGTCACTTAGGCTGTTACTTTTAACCAGAAGCACTCAGAAACCAGTTTCCAAGCCAGAAACATGTGGTTTGGTGAATTCCATAGTAGCAAGGCAGTTTCCTCTGGTTTACATCAATACTTGTTCAGAAAACAGCATCATGTCACTTTTGGTGTTTTCAGGCCCCGAAAAGCATTTTGAGAGCATGTTGTCACTTAGGCTGTTACTTTTGAGCACAAGCACTCAGAAGCAAGTTTCCAAGCCAGAAACATATGGTTTGGTGAATTCCATAGTAGCAAGGCAGTTTCCTCTGGTTTTCATCACTAGTTGGTCCGGAAACAGCATCATGTCACTTTTGGTGTTTTCAGGCCTCGAAAAGCATTTTGAGAGCATGTTGTCACTTAGGCTGTTACTTTTAACCAGAATCACTCAGAAACAAGTTTCCAAGCCAGAAACATATGGTTTGGTGAATTCCATAGTAGCAAGGCAGTTTCCTCTGGATTCCATCACTATTTGGGCAGAAAACAGCATCATGTCACTTTTAGTGTTTTCAGGCCTCGAAAAGCATTTTGAGAGCATGTTGGCACTTAGGCTGTTGCTTTTGACCAGAAGCACTCAGAAACGTCTTTCCAAGCCAGAAACATGTGGTTTAGTGAATTCCATAGTAGCAAGGCAGTTTCCTTTGGTTTTCATCACTAGTTTGTCCGAAAACAGCATCATGTCACTTTTGGTGTTTTCAGGCCCCGAAAAGCATTTTGACAGCATGTTGTCACTTAGGCTGTTACTTTTGACCAGACGCACTCAGAAGCAAGTTTCCAAGCCAGAAACATATGGTTTGGTGAATTCTATAGTAGCAAGGCAGTTTCCTCTGGTTTCCATCACTAGTTGGTCAGAAAACAGCATCATGTCACTTTCAGCGTTTTCAGGCCCCGAAAAGCATTTTGACAGCATGTTGTCACTTAGGCTGTTGCTTGTGACCTGAAGCACTCAGAAACAAGTTTCCAAGCCAAAAACATGTGGTTTGGTGAATTCTATAGTAGCAAGGCAGTTTCTTCTGGTTTTCATCACTAGTTGGTCAGAAAACAGCAACATGTCACTTTTAGTGTTTTCAGGGCCCGAAAAGCATTTTGACAGCATGTTGTCACTTAGGCTGTTACTTTTGTCCAGAAGCACTCAGAAACGTGTTTCCAAGCCAGAAACATGTACTTTGGTGAAGTCTATAGTAGCAAGGCATTTTCTTCTGGTTTTCATCACTAGTTGGTCAGAAAACAGCAACATGTCACTTTTAGTGTTTTCAGGCCCCGAAAAGCATTTTTAGAGCATGTTGTCACTTAGGCTGTTGCTTGTGACCAGAAGCACTCAGAAACAAGTTTCCAAGCCAAAAACATGTGGTTTGGTGAATTCTATAGTAGCAAGGCAGTTTCTTCTGGTTTTCATCACTAGTTGGTCAGAAAACAGCATCATGTCACTTTCAGCGTTTTCAGGCCCCGAAAAGCATTTTGAGAGCATGTTGTCACTTAGGCTGTTGCTTGTGACCTGAAGCACTCAGAAACAAGTTTCCAAGCCAGAAACATGTGGTTTGGTGAATTCTATAGTAGCAAGGCAGTTTCTTCTGGTTTTCATCACTAGTTGGTCAGAAAACAGCAACATGTCACTTTTAGTGTTTTCAGGGCCCGAAAAGCATTTTGACAGCATGTTGTCACTTAGGCTGCTACTTTTGTCCAGAAACACTCAGAAAAGAGTTTCCAAGCCAGAAACATGTACTTTGGTGAAGTCTATAGTAGCAAGGCAGTTTCTTCTGGTTTCCATCACTAGTTGTTCAGAAAACAGCAACATGTCACTTTTAGTGTTTTCAGGCCCCGAAAAGCATTTTGACAGCATGTTGTCACTTAGGCTGTTGCTTGTGACCTGAAGCATTCAGAAACAAGTTTCCAAGCCAGAAACATGTGGTTTGGTGAATTCTATAGTAGCAAGGCAGTTTCTTCTGGTTTTCATCACTAGTTGGTCAGAAAACAGCAACATGTCACTTTTAGTGTTTTCAGGGCCCGAAAAGCATTTTGACAGCATGTTGTCACTTAGGCTGTTACTTTTGTCCAGAAGCACTCAGAAACGTGTTTCCAAGCCAGAAACATGTACTTTGGTGAAGTCTATAGTAGCAAGGCAGTTTCTTCTGGTTTTCATCACTTGTTGGTCAGAAAACAGCAACATGTCACTTTCAGCGTTTTCAGGCCCCGAAAAGCATTTTGAGAGCATGTTGTCACTTAGGCTGTTGCTTGTGACCTGAAGCACTCAGAAACAAGTTTCCAAGCCAGAAACATGTGGTTTGGTGAATTCTATAGTAGCAAGGCAGTTTCCTCTGGTTTCCATCACTAGTTGGGCAGAAAACAGCATCATGTCACTTTTAGTGTTTTCAGGCCCCGAAAAGCATTTTGAGAGCATGTTGTCACTTAGGCTGTTACTTTTGACCAGAAGCACTCAGAAACAAGTTTCCAAGCCAGAAACATGTGGTTTGGTGAATTCTATAGTAGCAAGGCAGTTTTCTCTGGTTTCCATCACTAGTTGGTCAGAAAACAGCATCATGTCACTTTCAGCGTTTTCAGGCCCCGAAAAGCATTTTGACAGCATGTTGTCACTTAGGCTGTTGCTTGTGACCTGAAGCACTCAGAAACAAGTTTCCAAGCCAGAAACATGTGGTTTGGTGAATTCTATAGTAGCAAGGCAGTTTCCTCTGGTTTCCATCACTAGTTGGGCAGAAAACAGCATCATGTCACTTTTAGTGTTTTCAGGCCCCGAAAAGCATTTTGAGAGCATGTTGTCACTTAGGCTGTTACTTTTGACCAGAAGCACTCAGAAACAAGTTTCCAAGCCAGAAGCATGTGGTTTGGTGAATTCTATAGTAGCAAGGCAGTTTTCTCTGGTTTCCATCACTAGTTGGTCAGAAAACAGCATCATGTCACTTTCAGCGTTTTCAGGCCCCGAAAAGCATTTTGACAGCATGTTGTCACTTAGGCTGTTGCTTGTGACCTGAAGCACTCAGAAACAAGTTTCCAAGCCAGAAACATGTAGTTTGGTGAATTCTATAGTAGCAAGGCAGTTTCTTCTGGTTTTCATCACTAGTTGGTCAGAAAACAGCAACATGTCACTTTTAGTGTTTTCAGGGCCCGAAAAGCATTTTGACAGCATGTTGTCACTTAGGCTGCTACTTTTGTCCAGAAACACTCAGAAAAGAGTTTCCAAGCCAGAAACATGTACTTTGGTGAAGTCTATAGTAGCAAGGCAGTTTCTTCTGGTTTTCATCACTAGTTGGTCAGAAAACAGCAACATGTCACTTTTAGTGTTTTCAGGCCCCGAAAAGCATTTTTAGAGCATGTTGTCACTTAGGCTGTTGCTTGTGACCTGAAGCACTCAGAAACAAGTTTCCAAGCCAGAAACATTTGGTTTGGTGAATTCTATAGTAGCAAGGCAGTTTCTTCTGGTTTTCATCACTAGTTGGTCAGAAAACAGCATCATGTCACTTTCAGCGTTTTCAGGCCCCGAAAAGCATTTTGAGAGCATGTTGTCACTTAGGCTGTTGCTTGTGACCTGAAGCACTCAGAAACAAGTTTCCAAGCCAGAAACATGTGGTTTGGTGAATTCTATAGTAGCAAGGCAGTTTCCTCTGGTTTCCATCACTAGTTGGGCAGAAAACAGCATCATGTCACTTTTAGTGTTTTCAGGCCCCGAAAAGCATTTTTAGAGCATGTTGTGACTTAGGCTGTTACTTTTGACCAGAAGCACTCAGAAACAAGTTTCCAAGCCAGAAACATGTGGTTTGGTGAAGTCTATAGTAGCAAGGCAGTTTTCTCTGGTTTCCATCACTAGTTGGGCAGAAAACAGCATCATGTCACTTTTAGCGTTTTCAGGCCCCGAAAAGCATTTTGAGAGCATGTTGTCACTTAGGCTGTTGCTTTTGACCAGAAGTATTCAGAAACAAGTTTCCAAGCCAGAAACATGTGGTTTGGTGAATTCTATAGTAGCAAGGCAGTTTCCTCTGGTTTCCATCACTAGTTGGGCAGAAAACAGCATCATGTCATTTTTAGTGTTTTCAGGCCCCGAAAAGCATTTTGAGAGCATGTTGTCACTTAGGCTGTTACTTTTGACCAGAAGCACTCAGAAACAAGTTTCCAAGCCAGAAACATGTGGTTTGGTGAATTCCATAGTAGCAAGGCAGTTTCCTCTGGTTTCCATCACTAGTTGCTCAGAAAACAGCATCATGTCACTTTTAGCATTTTCAGGCCCCGAAAAGCATTTTGAGAGCATGTTGTCACTTAGGCTGTTACTTTTAACCAGAAGCACTCAGAAACAAGTTTCCAAGCCAGAAACATGTACTTTGGTGAAGTCTATAGTAGCAAGGCAGTTTCTTCTGGTTTTCATCACTAGTTGGACAGAAAACAGCAACATGTCACTTTTAGTGTTTTCAGGGCCCGAAAAGCATTTTGACAGCATGTTGTCACTTAGGCTGCTACTTTTGTCCAGAAACACTCAGAAAAGAGTTTCCAAGCCAGAAACATGTACTTTGGTGAAGTCTATAGTAGCAAGGCAGTTTCTTCTGGTTTCCATCACTAGTTGTTCAGAAAACAGCAACATGTCACTTTTAGTGTTTTCAGGGCCCGAAAAGCATTTTGACAGCATGTTGTCACTTAGGCTGCTACTTTTGTCCAGAAACACTCAGAAAAGAGTTTCCAAGCCAGAAACATGTACTTTGGTGAAGTCTATAGTAGCAAGGCAGTTTCTTCTGGTTTCCATCACTAGTTGTTCAGAAAACAGCAACATGTCACTTTTAGTGTTTTCAGGGCCCGAAAAGCATTTTGACAGCATGTTGTCACTTAGGCTGCTACTTTTGTCCAGAAACACTCAGAAAAGAGTTTCCAAGCCAGAAACATGTACTTTGGTGAAGTCTATAGTAGCAAGGCAGTTTCTTCTGGTTTCCATCACTAGTTGTTCAGAAAACAGCAACATGTCACTTTTAGTGTTTTCAGGCCCCGAAAAGCATTTTTAGAGCATGTTGTCACTTAGGCTGTTGCTTGTGACCTGAAGCATTCAGAAACAAGTTTCCAAGCCAGAAACATGTGGTTTGGTGAATTCTATAGTAGCAAGGCAGTTTCTTCTGGTTTTCATCACTAGTTGGTCAGAAAACAGCAACATGTCACTTTTAGTGTTTTCAGGGCCCGAAAAGCATTTTGACAGCATGTTGTCACTTAGGCTGTTACTTTTGTCCAGAAGCACTCAGAAACGAGTTTCCAAGCCAGAAACATGTACTTTGGTGAAGTCTATAGTAGCAAGGCAGTTTCTTCTGGTTTTCATCACTAGTTGGTCCGAAAACAGCAACATGTCACTTTTAGTGTTTTCAGGGCCCGAAAAGCATTTTGACAGCATGTTGTCACTTAGGCTGTTACTTTTGTCCAGAAGCACTCAGAAACGTGTTTCCAAGCCAGAAACATGTACTTTGGTGAAGTCTATAGTAGCAAGGCAGTTTCTTCTGGTTTTCATCACTAGTTGGTCAGAAAACAGCAACATGTCACTTTTAGTGTTTTCAGGGCCCGAAAAGCATTTTGACAGCATGTTGTCACTTAGGCTGCTACTTTTGTCCAGAAACACTCAGAAACGAGTTTCCAAGCCAGAAACATGTACTTTGGTGAAGTCTATAGTAGCAAGGCAGTTTCTTCTGGTTTTCATCACTAGTTGGTCAGAAAACAGCAACATGTCACTTTTAGTGTTTTCAGGCCCCGAAAAGCATTTTTAGAGCATGTTGTCACTTAGGCTGTTGCTTGTGACCTGAAGCACTCAGAAACAAGTTTCCAAGCCAGAAACATTTGGTTTGGTGAATTCTATAGTAGCAAGGCAGTTTCTTCTGGTTTTCATCACTAGTTGGTCAGAAAACAGCATCATGTCACTTTTAGTGTTTTCAGGCCCCGAAAAGCATTTTGAGAGCATGTTGTCACTTAGGCTGTTACTTTTGACCAGAAGCACTCAGAAACAAGTTTCCAAGCCAGAAACATGTGGTTTGGTCAATTCCATAGTAGCAAGGCAGTTTCCTCTGGTTTACATCAATACTTGTTCAGAAAACAGCATCATGTCACTTTTGGTGTTTTCAGGCCCCGAAAAGCATTTTGAGAGCATGTTGTCACTTAGGCTGTTACTTTTGAGCACAAGCACTCAGAAGCAAGTTTCCAAGCCAGAAACATATGGTTTGGTGAATTCCATAGTAGCAAGGCAGTTTCCTCTGGTTTTCATCACTAGTTGGTCCGGAAACAGCATCATGTCACTTTTGGTGTTTTCAGGCCTCGAAAAGCATTTTGACAGCATGTTGTCACTTAGGCTGTTACTTTTGTCCAGAAGCACTCAGAAACGAGTTTCCAAGCCAGAAACATGTACTTTGGTGAAGTCTATAGTAGCAAGGCAGTTTCTTCTGGTTTCCATCACTATTTGGGCAGAAAACAGCATCATGTCACTTTTAGTGTTTTCAGGCCTCGAAAAGCATTTTGAGAGCATGTTGGCACTTAGGCTGTTGCTTTTGACCAGAAGCACTCAGAAACAAGTTTCCAAGCCAGAAACATGTGGTTGGTGAATTCTATAGTAGCAAGGCAGTTTCCTTTGGTTTTCATCACTAGTTTGTCCGAAAACAGCATCATGTCACTTTTGGTGTTTACAGGCCCTGAAAAGCATTTTGACAGCATGTTGTCACTTAGGCTGTTACTTTTGACCAGACGCACTCAGAAACGAGTTTCCAAGCCAGAAACATATGGTTTGGTGAATTCTATAGTAGCAAGGCAGTTTCCTCTGGTTTCCATCACTAGTTGGGCAGAAAACAGCATCATGTCACTTTTAGTGTTTTCAGGGCCCGAAAAGCATTTTGAGAGCATGTTGTCACTTAGGCTGTTGCTTTTGACCAGACGCACTCAGAAACAAATTTCCAAGCCAGAAACATGTACTTTGGTGAATTCTATAGTAGCAAGGCAGTTTCCTCTGGTTTCCATCACTAGTTGGGCAGAAGCAGCATCATGTCACTTTCAGCGTTTTCAGGCCCCGAAAAGCATTTTGAGAGCATGTTGTCACTTAGGCTGTTGCTTGTGACCTGAAGCACTCAGAAACAAGTTTCCAAGCCAGAAACATGTGGTTTGGTGAATTCTATAGTAGCAAGGCAGTTTCTTCTGGTTTTCATCACTAGTTGGTCAGAAAACAGCAACATGTCACTTTTAGTGTTTTCAGGCCCCGAAAAGCATTTTGAGAGCATGTTGTCACTTAGGCTGTTACTTTTGACCAGAAGCACTCAGAAACAAGTTTCCAAGCCAGAAACATGTGGTTTGGTGAATTCCATAGTAGCAAGGCAGTTTCTTCTGGTTTTCATGACTAGTTGGTCAGAAAACAGCATCATGTCACTTTCAGCGTTTTCAGGCCCCGAAAAGCATTTTGAGAGCATGTTGTCACTTAGGCTGTTGCTTGTGACCTGAAGCACTCAGAAACAAGTTTCCAAGCCAGAAACATGTGGTTTGGTGAATTCTATAGTAGCAAGGCAGTTTCCTCTGGATTCCATCACTATTTGGGCAGAAAACAGCATCATGTCACTTTTAGTGTTTTCAGGGCCCGAAAAGCATTTTGACAGCATGTTGTCACTTAGGCTGTTACTTTTGTCCAGAAGCACTCAGAAACGTGTTTCCAAGCCAGAAACATGTACTTTGGTGAAGTCTATAGTAGCAAGGCAGTTTCTTCTGGTTTTCATCACTAGTTGGTCAGAAAACAGCAACATGTCACTTTTAGTGTTTTCAGGCCCCGAAAAGCATTTTGACAGCATGTTGTCACTTAGGCTGTTGCTTGTGACCTGAAGCACTCAGAAACAAGTTTCCAAGCCAGAAACATTTGGTTTGGTGAATTCTATAGTAGCAAGGCAGTTTCTTCTGGTTTTCATCACTAGTTGGTCAGAAAACAGCATCATGTCACTTTCAGCGTTTTCAGGCCCCGAAAAGCATTTTGAGAGCATGTTGTCACTTAGGCTGTTGCTTGTGACCTGAAGCACTCAGAAACAAGTTTCCAAGCCAGAAACATGTGGTTTGGTGAATTCTATAGTAGCAAGGCAGTTTCCTCTGGTTTCCATCACTAGTTGGGCAGAAAACAGCATCATGTCACTTTTAGTGTTTTCAGGCCCCGAAAAGCATTTTTAGAGCATGTTGTCACTTAGGCTGTTACTTTTGACCAGAAGCACTCAGAAACAAGTTTCCAAGCCAGAAACATGTGGTTTGGTGAATTCTATAGTAGCAAGGCAGTTTTCTCTGGTTTCCATCACTAGTTGGGCAGAAAACAGCATCATGTCACTTTTAGCGTTTTCAGGCCCCGAAAAGCATTTTGAGAGCATGTTGTCACTTAGGCTGTTGCTTTTGACCAGAAGTATTCAGAAACAAGTTTCCAAGCCAGAAACATGTGGTTTGGTGAATTCTATAGTAGCAAGGTAGTTTCCTCTGGTTTCCATCACTAGTTGCTCAGAAAACAGCATCATGTCTCTTTTAGCATTTTCAGGCCCCGAAAAGCATTTTGAGAGCATGTTGTCACTTAGGCTGTTACTTTTAACCAGAAGCACTCAGAAACAAGTTTCCAAGCCAGAAACATGTGGTTTGGTGAATTCCATAGTAGCAAGGCAGTTTCCTCTGGTTTACATCAATACTTGTTCAGAAAACAGCATCATGTCACTTTTGGTGTTTTCAGGCCCCGAAAAGCATTTTGAGAGCATGTTGTCACTTAGGCTGTTACTTTTGAGCACAAGCACTCAGAAGCAAGTTTCCAAGCCAGAAACATATGGTTTGGTGAATTCCATAGTAGCAAGGCAGTTTCCTCAGGTTTTCATCACTAGTTGGTCCGGAAACAGCATCATGTCACTTTTGGTGTTTTCAGGCCTCGAAAAGCATTTTGAGAGCATGTTGTCACTTAGGCTGTTACTTTTAACCAGAAGCACTCAGAAACAAGTTTCCAAGCCAGAAACATATGGTTTGGTGAATTCCATAGTAGCAAGGCAGTTTCCTCTGGTTTTCATCATTAGTTGGTCCAAAAACAGCATCATGTCACTTTTGGTGTTTTCAGGCCCCGAAAAGCATTTTGACAGCATGTTGTCACTTAGGCTGCTACTTTTGTCCCGAAACACTCAGAAACAAGTTTCCAAGCCAGAAACATGTACTTTGGTGAAGTCTATAGTAGCAAGGCAGTTTCTTCTGGTTTCCATCACTAGTTGGTCAGAAAACAGCAACATGTCACTTTTAGTGTTTTCAGGGCCCGAAAAGCATTTTTAGAGCATGTTGTCACTTAGGCTGTTGCTTGTGACCTGAAGCATTCAGAAACAAGTTTCCAAGCCAGAAACATGTGGTTTGGTGAATTCCATAGTAGCAAGGCAGTTTCTTCTGGTTTTCATCACTAGTTGGTCAGAAAACAGCATCATGTCACTTTCAGCGTTTTCAGGCCCCGAAAAGCATTTTGAGAGCATGTTGTCACTTAGGCTGTTGCTTGTGACCTGAAGCACTCAGAAACAAGTTTCCAAGCCAGAAACATGTGGTTTGGTGAATTCTATAGTAGCAAGGCAGTTTTCTCTGGTTTCCATCACTAGTTGGGCAGAAAACAGCATCATGTCACTTTTAGCGTTTTCAGGCCCCGAAAAGCATTTTGAGAGCATGTTGTCACTTAGGCTGTTGCTTTTGACCAGAAGTATTCCGAAACAAGTTTCCAAGCCAGAAACATGTGGTTTGGTGAATTCTATAGTAGCAAGGCAGTTTCCTCTGGTTTCCATCACTAGTTGGGCAGAAAACAGCATCATGTCATTTTTAGTGTTTTCAGGCCCCGAAAAGCATTTTGAGAGCATGTTGTCACTTAGGCTGTTACTTTTGACCAGAAGCACTCAGAAACAAGTTTCCAAGCCAGAAACATGTGGTTTGGTGAATTCCATAGTAGCAAGGCAGTTTCCTCTGGTTTCCATCACTAGTTGCTCAGAAAACAGCATCATGTCACTTTTAGCATTTTCAGGCCCCGAAAAGCATTTTGAGAGCATGTTGTCACTTAGGCTGTTACTTTTAACCAGAAGCACTCAGAAACAAGTTTCCAAGCCAGAAACATGTGGTTTGGTGAATTCCATAGTAGCAAGGCAGTTTCCTCTGGTTTACATCAATACTTGTTCAGAAAACAGCATCATGTCACTTTTGGTGTTTTCAGGCCCCGAAAAGCATTTTGAGAGCATGTTGTCACTTAGGCTGTTACTTTTGAGCACAAGCACTCAGAAGCAAGTTTCCAAGCCAGAAACATATGGTTTGGTGAATTCCATAGTAGCAAGGCAGTTTCCTCTGGTTTTCATCATTAGTTGGTCAGAAAACAGCATCATGTCACTTTTA
Organism: Epinephelus lanceolatus; assembly: GCF_041903045.1. NCBI lineage: Eukaryota > Metazoa > Chordata > Actinopteri > Perciformes > Serranidae > Epinephelus > Epinephelus lanceolatus. The sequence continues at coordinate 3,000,449 of NC_135747.1, forward strand.
GTGTTTTCAGGGCCCGAAAAGCATTTTGAGAGCATGTTGTCACTTAGGCTGTTGCTTGTGACCTGAAGCATTCAGAAACAAGTTTCCAAGCCAGAAACATGTGGTTTGGTGAATTCCATAGTAGCAAGGCAGTTTCTTCTGGTTTTCATCACTAGTTGGTCAGAAAACAGCATCATGTCACTTTCAGCGTTTTCAGGCCCCGAAAAGCATTTTGAGAGCATGTTGTCACTTAGGCTGTTGCTTGTGACCTGAAGCACTCAGAAACAAGTTTCCAAGCCAGAAACATGTGGTTTGGTGAATTCTATAGTAGCAAGGCAGTTTTCTCTGGTTTCCATCACTAGTTGGGCAGAAAACAGCATCATGTCACTTTTAGCGTTTTCAGGCCCCGAAAAGCATTTTGAGAGCATGTTGTCACTTAGGCTGTTGCTTTTCACCAGAAGTATTCCGAAACAAGTTTCCAAGCCAGAAACATGTGGTTTGGTGAATTCTATAGTAGCAAGGCAGTTTCCTCTGGTTTCCATCACTAGTTGGGCAGAAAACAGCATCATGTCATTTTTAGTGTTTTCAGGCCCCGAAAAGCATTTTGAGAGCATGTTGTCACTTAGGCTGTTACTTTTGACCAGAAGCACTCAGAAACAAGTTTCCAAGCCAGAAACATGTGGTTTGGTGAATTCCATAGTAGCAAGGCAGTTTCCTCTGGTTTACATCAATACTTGTTCAGAAAACAGCATCATGTCACTTTTGGTGTTTTCAGGCCCCGAAAAGCATTTTGAGAGCATGTTGTCACTTAGGCTGTTACTTTTGAGCACAAGCACTCAGAAGCAAGTTTCCAAGCCAGAAACATATGGTTTGGTGAATTCCATAGTAGCAAGGCAGTTTCCTCTGGTTTTCATCATTAGTTGGTCAGAAAACAGCATCATGTCACTTTTGGTGTTTTCAGGCCCCGAAAAGCATTTTGACAGCATGTTGTCACTTAGGCTGTTACTTGTGACCTGAAGCACTCAGAAACAAGTTTCCAAGCCAAAAACATGTGGTTTGGTGAATTCTATAGTAGCAAGGCAGTTTCTTCTGGTTTTCATCACTAGTTGGTCAGAATACAGCAACATGTCACTTTTAGTGTTTTCAGGGCCCGAAAAGCATTTTGACAGCATGTTGTCACTTAGGCTGTTACTTTTGTCCAGAAACACTCAGAAAAGAGTTTCCAAGCCAGAAACGTGTACTTTGGTGAAGTCTATAGTAGCAAGGCAGTTTCTTCTGGTTTCCATCACTAGTTGTTCAGAAAACAGCAACATGTCACTTTTAGTGTTTTCAGGCCCCGAAAAGCATTTTGACAGCATGTTGTCACTTAGGCTGTTGCTTGTGACCTGAAGCACTCAGAAACAAGTTTCCAAGCCAGAAACATGTGGTTTGGTGAATTCTATAGTAGCAAGGCAGTTTCCTCTGGATTCCATCACTATTTGGGCAGAAAACAGCATCATGTCACTTTTAGTGTTTTCAGGCCCCGAAAAGCATTTTGAGAGCATGTTGGCACTTAGGCTGTTGCTTTTGACCAGAAGCACTCAGAAACGTGTTTCCAAGCCAGAAACATGTGGTTTAGTGAATTCCATAGTAGCAAGGCAGTTTCCTTTGGTTTTCATCACTAGTTTGTCCGAAAACAGCATCATGTCACTTTTGGTGTTTTCAGGCCCCGAAAAGCATTTTGACAGCATGTTGTCACTTAGGCTGTTACTTTTGACCAGACGCACTCAGAAGCAAGTTTCCAAGCCAGAAACATATGGTTTGGTGAATTCTATAGTAGCAAGGCAGTTTCCTCTGGTTTCCATCACTAGTTGGTCAGAAAACAGCATCATGTCACTTTCAGCGTTTTCAGGCCCCGAAAAGCATTTTGACAGCATGTTGTCACTTAGGCTGTTGCTTGTGACCTGAAGCACTCAGAAACAAGTTTCCAAGCCAAAAACATGTGGTTTGGTGAATTCTATAGTAGCAAGGCAGTTTCTTCTGGTTTTCATCACTAGTTGGTCAGAAAACAGCAACATGTCACTTTTAGTGTTTTCAGGGCCCGAAAAGCATTTTGACAGCATGTTGTCACTTAGGCTGTTACTTTTGTCCAGAAGCACTCAGAAACGTGTTTCCAAGCCAGAAACATGTACTTTGGTGAAGTCTATAGTAGCAAGGCAGTTTCTTCTGGTTTTCATCACTAGTTGGTCAGAAAACAGCAACATGTCACTTTTAGTGTTTTCAGGGCCCGAAAAGCATTTTGACAGCATGTTGTCACTTAGGCTGCTACTTTTGTCCAGAAACACTCAGAAAAGAGTTTCCAAGCCAGAAACATGTACTTTGGTGAAGTCTATAGTAGCAAGGCATTTTCTTCTGGTTTTCATCACTAGTTGGTCAGAAAACAGCAACATGTCACTTTTAGTGTTTTCAGGCCCCGAAAAGCATTTTTAGAGCATGTTGTCACTTAGGCTGTTGCTTGTGACCTGAAGCACTCAGAAACAAGTTTCCAAGCCAAAAACATGTGGTTTGGTGAATTCTATAGTAGCAAGGCAGTTTCTTCTGGTTTTCATCACTAGTTGGTCAGAAAACAGCAACATGTCACTTTCAGCGTTTTCAGGCCCCGAAAAGCATTTTGAGAGCATGTTGTCACTTAGGCTGTTACTTTTGTCCAGAAGCACTCAGAAACGAGTTTCCAAGCCAGAAACATGTACTTTGGTGAAGTCTATAGTAGCAAGGCAGTTTCTTCTGGTTTCCATTACTAGTTGTTCAGAAAACAGCAACATGTCACTTTTAGTGTTTTCAGGGCCCGAAAAGCATTTTGACAGCATGTTGTCACTTAGGCTGTTGCTTTTGACCAGAAGTATTCAGAAACAAGTTTCCAAGCCAGAAACATGTGGTTTGGTGAATTCTATAGTAGCAAGGCAGTTTCCTCTGGTTTCCATCACTAGTTGGGCAGAAAACAGCATCATGTCATTTTTAGTGTTTTCAGGCCCCGAAAAGCATTTTGAGAGCATGTTGTCACTTAGGCTGTTACTTTTGACCAGAAGCACTCAGAAACAAGTTTCCAAGCCAGAAACATGTGGTTTGGTGAATTCCATAGTAGCAAGGCAGTTTCCTCTGGTTTCCATCACTAGTTGCTCAGAAAACAGCATCATGTCACTTTTAGCATTTTCAGGCCCCGAAAAGCATTTTGAGAGCATGTTGTCACTTAGGCTGTTACTTTTAACCAGAAGCACTCAGAAACAAGTTTCCAAGCCAGAAACATGTACTTTGGTGAAGTCTATAGTAGCAAGGCAGTTTCTTCTGGTTTTCATCACTAGTTGGTCAGAAAACAGCAACATGTCACTTTTAGTGTTTTCAGGGCCCGAAAAGCATTTTGACAGCATGTTGTCACTTAGGCTGCTACTTTTGTCCAGAAACACTCAGAAAAGAGTTTCCAAGCCAGAAACATGTACTTTGGTGAAGTCTATAGTAGCAAGGCAGTTTCTTCTGGTTTCCATCACTAGTTGTTCAGAAAACAGCAACATGTCACTTTTAGTGTTTTCAGGGCCCGAAAAGCATTTTGACAGCATGTTGTCACTTAGGCTGCTACTTTTGTCCAGAAACACTCAGAAAAGAGTTTCCAAGCCAGAAACATGTACTTTGGTGAAGTCTATAGTAGCAAGGCAGTTTCTTCTGGTTTCCATCACTAGTTGTTCAGAAAACAGCAACATGTCACTTTTAGTGTTTTCAGGGCCCGAAAAGCATTTTGACAGCATGTTGTCACTTAGGCTGCTACTTTTGTCCAGAAACACTCAGAAAAGAGTTTCCAAGCCAGAAACATGTACTTTGGTGAAGTCTATAGTAGCAAGGCAGTTTCTTCTGGTTTCCATCACTATTTGGGCAGAAAACAGCATCATGTCACTTTTAGTGTTTTCAGGCCTCGAAAAGCATTTTGAGAGCATGTTGGCACTTAGGCTGTTGCTTTTGACCAGAAGCACTCAGAAACAAGTTTCCAAGCCAGAAACATGTGGTTGGTGAATTCTATAGTAGCAAGGCAGTTTCCTTTGGTTTTCATCACTAGTTTGTCCGAAAACAGCATCATGTCACTTTTGGTGTTTTCAGGCCCCGAAAAGCATTTTGACAGCATGTTGTCACTTAGGCTGTTACTTTTGACCAGACGCACTCAGAAACGAGTTTCCAAGCCAGAAACATATGGTTTGGTGAAGTCTATAGTAGCAAGGCAGTTTCCTCTGGTTTCCATCACTAGTTGGGCAGAAGCAGCATCATGTCACTTTCAGCGTTTTCAGGCCCCGAAAAGCATTTTGAGAGCATGTTGTCACTTAGGCTGTTGCTTGTGACCTGAAGCACTCAGAAACAAGTTTCCAAGCCAGAAACATGTGGTTTGGTGAATTCTATAGTAGCAAGGCAGTTTCTTCTGGTTTTCATCACTAGTTGGTCAGAAAACAGCAACATGTCACTTTTAGTGTTTTCAGGCCCCGAAAAGCATTTTGAGAGCATGTTGTCACTTAGGCTGTTACTTTTGACCAGAAGCACTCAGAAACAAGTTTCCAAGCCAGAAACATGTGGTTTGGTGAATTCCATAGTAGCAAGGCAGTTTCTTCTGGTTTTCATGACTAGTTGGTCAGAAAACAGCATCATGTCACTTTCAGCGTTTTCAGGCCCCGAAAAGCATTTTGAGAGCATGTTGTCACTTAGGCTGTTGCTTGTGACCTGAAGCACTCAGAAACAAGTTTCCAAGCCAGAAACATGTGGTTTGGTGAATTCTATAGTAGCAAGGCAGTTTCCTCTGGATTCCATCACTATTTGGGCAGAAAACAGCATCATGTCACTTTTAGTGTTTTCAGGGCCCGAAAAGCATTTTGACAGCATGTTGTCACTTAGGCTGTTACTTTTGTCCAGAAGCACTCAGAAACGTGTTTCCAAGCCAGAAACATGTACTTTGGTGAAGTCTATAGTAGCAAGGCAGTTTCTTCTGGTTTTCATCACTAGTTGGTCAGAAAACAGCAACATGTCACTTTTAGTGTTTTCAGGCCCCGAAAAGCATTTTTAGAGCATGTTGTCACTTAGGCTGTTGCTTGTGACCTGAAGCACTCAGAAACAAGTTTCCAAGCCAGAAACATTTGGTTTGGTGAATTCTATAGTAGCAAGGCAGTTTCTTCTGGTTTTCATCACTAGTTGGTCAGAAAACAGCATCATGTCACTTTCAGCGTTTTCAGGCCCCGAAAAGCATTTTGAGAGCATGTTGTCACTTAGGCTGTTGCTTGTGACCTGAAGCACTCAGAAACAAGTTTCCAAGCCAGAAACATGTGGTTTGGTGAATTCTATAGTAGCAAGGCAGTTTCCTCTGGTTTCCATCACTAGTTGGGCAGAAAACAGCATCATGTCACTTTTAGTGTTTTCAGGCCCCGAAAAGCATTTTGAGAGCATGTTGTCACTTAGGCTGTTACTTTTGACCAGAAGCACTCAGAAACAAGTTTCCAAGCCAGAAACATGTGGTTTGGTGAATTCTATAGTAGCAAGGCAGTTTTCTCTGGTTTCCATCACTAGTTGGGCAGAAAACAGCATCATGTCACTTTTAGCGTTTTCAGGCCCCGAAAAGCATTTTGAGAGCATGTTGTCACTTAGGCTGTTGCTTTTGACCAGAAGTATTCAGAAACAAGTTTCCAAGCCAGAAACATGTGGTTTGGTGAATTCTATAGTAGCAAGGTAGTTTCCTCTGGTTTCCATCACTAGTTGCTCAGAAAACAGCATCATGTCTCTTTTAGCATTTTCAGGCCCCGAAAAGCATTTTGAGAGCATGTTGTCACTTAGGCTGTTGCTTGTGACCAGAAGCACTCAGAAACAAGTTTCCAAGCCAGAAACATGTGGTTTGGTGAATTCTATAGTAGCAAGGCAGTTTTCTCTGGTTTCCATCACTAGTTGGGCAGAAAACAGCATCATGTCACTTTTAGCGTTTTCAGGCCCCGAAAAGCATTTTGAGAGCATGTTGTCACTTAGGCTGTTGCTTTTGACCAGAAGTATTCAGAAACAAGTTTCCAAGCCAGAAACATGTGGTTTGGTGAATTCCATAGTAGCAAGGCAGTTTCCTCTGGTTTACATCAATACTTGTTCAGAAAACAGCATCATGTCACTTTTGGTGTTTTCAGGCCCCGAAAAGCATTTTGAGAGCATGTTGTCACTTAGGCTGTTACTTTTGAGCACAAGCACTCAGAAGCAAGTTTCCAAGCCAGAAACATATGGTTTGGTGAATTCCATAGTAGCAAGGCAGTTTCCTCTGGTTTTCATCACTAGTTGGTCCGGAAACAGCATCATGTCACTTTTGGTGTTTTCAGGCCTCGAAAAGCATTTTGAGAGCATGTTGTCACTTAGGCTGTTACTTTTAACCAGAAGCACTCAGAAACAAGTTTCCAAGCCAGAAACATATGGTTTGGTGAATTCCATAGTAGCAAGGCAGTTTCCTCTGGTTTTCATCATTAGTTGGTCCAAAAACAGCATCATGTCACTTTTGGTGTTTTCAGGCCCCGAAAAGCATTTTGACAGCATGTTGTCACTTAGGCTGCTACTTTTGTCCCGAAACACTCAGAAAAGAGTTTCCAAGCCAGAAACATGTACTTTGGTGAAGTCTATAGTAGCAAGGCAGTTTCTTCTGGTTTCCATCACTAGTTGGTCAGAAAACAGCAACATGTCACTTTTAGTGTTTTCAGGGCCCGAAAAGCATTTTTAGAGCATGTTGTCACTTAGGCTGTTGCTTGTGACCTGAAGCATTCAGAAACAAGTTTCCAAGCCAGAAACATGTGGTTTGGTGAATTCCATAGTAGCAAGGCAGTTTCTTCTGGTTTTCATCACTAGTTGGTCAGAAAACAGCATCATGTCACTTTCAGCGTTTTCAGGCCCCGAAAAGCATTTTGAGAGCATGTTGTCACTTAGGCTGTTGCTTGTGACCTGAAGCACTCAGAAACAAGTTTCCAAGCCAGAAACATGTGGTTTGGTGAATTCTATAGTAGCAAGGCAGTTTTCTCTGGTTTCCATCACTAGTTGGGCAGAAAACAGCATCATGTCACTTTTAGCGTTTTCAGGCCCCGAAAAGCATTTTGAGAGCATGTTGTCACTTAGGCTGTTGCTTTTGACCAGAAGTATTCCGAAACAAGTTTCCAAGCCAGAAACATGTGGTTTGGTGAATTCTATAGTAGCAAGGCAGTTTCCTCTGGTTTCCATCACTAGTTGGGCAGAAAACAGCATCATGTCATTTTTAGTGTTTTCAGGCCCCGAAAAGCATTTTGAGAGCATGTTGTCACTTAGGCTGTTACTTTTGACCAGAAGCACTCAGAAACAAGTTTCCAAGCCAGAAACATGTGGTTTGGTGAATTCCATAGTAGCAAGGCAGTTTCCTCTGGTTTCCATCACTAGTTGCTCAGAAAACAGCATCATGTCACTTTTAGCATTTTCAGGCCCCGAAAAGCATTTTGAGAGCATGTTGTCACTTAGGCTGTTACTTTTAACCAGAAGCACTCAGAAACAAGTTTCCAAGCCAGAAACATGTGGTTTGGTGAATTCCATAGTAGCAAGGCAGTTTCCTCTGGTTTACATCAATACTTGTTCAGAAAACAGCATCATGTCACTTTTGGTGTTTTCAGGCCTCGAAAAGCATTTTGAGAGCATGTTGTCACTTAGGCTGTTACTTTTGAGCACAAGCACTCAGAAGCAAGTTTCCAAGCCAGAAACATATGGTTTGGTGAATTCCATAGTAGCAAGGCAGTTTCCTCTGGTTTTCATCACTAGTTGGTCCGGAAACAGCATCATGTCACTTTTGGTGTTTTCAGGCCTCGAAAAGCATTTTGAGAGCATGTTGTCACTTAGGCTGTTACTTTTAACCAGAATCACTCAGAAACAAGTTTCCAAGCCAGAAACATATGGTTTGGTGAATTCCATAGTAGAAAGGCAGTTTCCTCTGGATTCCATCACTATTTGGGCAGAAAACAGCATCATGTCACTTTTAGTGTTTTCAGGCCTCGAAAAGCATTTTGAGAGCATGTTGGCACTTAGGCTGTTGCTTTTGACCAGAAGCACTCAGAAACGTGTTTCCAAGCCAGAAACATGTGGTTTAGTGAATTCCATAGTAGCAAGGCAGTTTCCTTTGGTTTTCATCACTAGTTTGTCCGAAAACAGCATCATGTCACTTTTGGTGTTTTCAGGCCCCGAAAAGCATTTTGACAGCATGTTGTCACTTAGGCTGTTACTTTTGACCAGACGCACTCAGAAGCAAGTTTCCAAGCCAGAAACATATGGTTTGGTGAATTCTATAGTAGCAAGGCAGTTTCCTCTGGTTTCCATCACTAGTTGGTCAGAAAACAGCATCATGTCACTTTCAGCGTTTTCAGGCCCCGAAAAGCATTTTGACAGCATGTTGTCACTTAGGCTGTTGCTTGTGACCTGAAGCACTCAAAAACAAGTTTCCAAGCCAAAAACATGTGGTTTGGTGAATTCTATAGTAGCAAGGCAGTTTCTTCTGGTTTTCATCACTAGTTGGTCAGAAAACAGCAACATGTCACTTTTAGTGTTTTCAGGGCCCGAAAAGCATTTTGACAGCATGTTGTCACTTAGGCTGTTACTTTTGTCCAGAAGCACTCAGAAACGTGTTTCCAAGCCAGAAACATGTACTTTGGTGAAGTCTATAGTAGCAAGGCAGTTTCTTCTGGTTTTCATCACTAGTTGGTCAGAAAACAGCAACATGTCACTTTTAGTGTTTTCAGGGCCCGAAAAGCATTTTGACAGCATGTTGTCACTTAGGCTGCTACTTTTGTCCAGAAACACTCAGAAAAGAGTTTCCAAGCCAGAAACATGTACTTTGGTGAAGTCTATAGTAGCAAGGCATTTTCTTCTGGTTTTCATCACTAGTTGGTCAGAAAACAGCAACATGTCACTTTTAGTGTTTTCAGGCCCCGAAAAGCATTTTTAGAGCATGTTGTCACTTAGGCTGTTGCTTGTGACCAGAAGCACTCAGAAACAAGTTTCCAAGCCAAAAACATGTGGTTTGGTGAATTCTATAGTAGCAAGGCAGTTTCTTCTGGTTTTCATCACTAGTTGGTCAGAAAACAGCATCATGTCACTTTCAGCGTTTTCAGGCCCCGAAAAGCATTTTGAGAGCATGTTGTCACTTAGGCTGTTGCTTGTGACCTGAAGCACTCAGAAACAAGTTTCCAAGCCAGAAACATGTGGTTTGGTGAATTCTATAGTAGCAAGGCAGTTTCCTCTGGTTTCCATCACTAGTTGGGCAGAAAACAGCATCATGTCACTTTTAGTGTTTTCAGGCCCCGAAAAGCATTTTGACAGCATGTTGTCACTTAGGCTGTTACTTTTGTCCAGAAGCACTCAGAAACGTGTTTCCAAGCCAGAAACATGTACTTTGGTGAAGTCTATAGTAGCAAGGCAGTTTCTTCTGGTTTTCATCACTAGTTGGTCAGAAAACAGCAACATGTCACTTTTAGTGTTTTCAGGGCCCGAAAAGCATTTTGAGAGCATGTTGGCACTTAGGCTGTTGCTTTTGACCAGAAGCACTCAGAAACGTGTTTCCAAGCCAGAAACATGTGGTTTGGTGAATTCCATAGTAGCAAGGCAGTTTCCTTTGGTTTTCATCACTAGTTTGTCCGAAAACAGCATCATGTCACTTTTGGTGTTTTCAGGCCCCAAAAAGCATTTTGACAGCATGTTGTCACTTAGGCTGTTACTTTTGACCAGACGCACTCAGAAGCAAGTTTCCAAGCCAGAAACATATGGTTTGGTGAATTCTATAGTAGCAAGGCAGTTTCCTCTGGTTTCCATCACTAGTTGGTCAGAAAACAGCATCATGTCACTTTCAGCGTTTTCAGGCCCCGAAAAGCATTTTGACAGCATGTTGTCACTTAGGCTGTTGCTTGTGACCTGAAGCACTCAGAAACAAGTTTCCAAGCCAAAAACATGTGGTTTGGTGAATTCTATAATAGCAAGGCAGTTTCTTCTGGTTTTCATCACTAGTTGGTCAGAAAACAGCAACATGTCACTTTTAGTGTTTTCAGGGCCCGAAAAGCATTTTGAGAGCATGTTGTCACTTAGGCTGTTACTTTTGTCCAGAAGCACTCAGAAACGTGTTTCCAAGCCAGAAACATGTACTTTGGTGAAGTCTATAGTAGCAAGGCAGTTTCTTCTGGTTTTCATCACTAGTTGGTCAGAAAACAGCAACATGTCACTTTTAGTGTTTTCAGGGCCCGAAAAGCATTTTGACAGCATGTTGTCACTTAGGCTGCTACTTTTGTCCAGAAACACTCAGAAAAGAGTTTCCAAGCCAGAAACATGTACTTTGGTGAAGTCTATAGTAGCAAGGCAGTTTCTTCTGGTTTCCATCACTAGTTGTTCAGAAAACAGCAACATGTCACTTTTAGTGTTTTCAGGCCCCGAAAAGCATTTTGACAGCATGTTGTCACTTAGGCTGTTGCTTGTGACCTGAAGCATTCAGAAACAAGTTTCCAAGCCAGAAACATGTGGTTTGGTGAATTCTATAGTAGCAAGGCAGTTTCTTCTGGTTTTCATCACTAGTTGGTCAGAAAACAGCAACATGTCACTTTTAGTGTTTTCAGGGCCCGAAAAGCATTTTGACAGCATGTTGTCACTTAGGCTGTTACTTTTGTCCAGAAGCACTCAGAAACGTGTTTCCAAGCCAGAAACATGTACTTTGGTGAAGTCTATAGTAGCAAGGCAGTTTCTTCTGGTTTTCATCACTTGTTGGTCAGAAAACAGCAACATGTCACTTTTAGTGTTTTCAGGGCCCGAAAAGCATTTTGACAGCATGTTGTCACTTAGGCTGCTACTTTTGTCCAGAAACACTCAGAAACGAGTTTCCAAGCCAGAAACATGTACTTTGGTGAAGTCTATAATATCAAGGCAGTTTCTTCTGGTTTTCATCACTAGTTGGTCAGAAAACAGCAACATGTCACTTTTAGTGTTTTCAGGCCCCGAAAAGCATTTTGAGAGCATGTTGTCACTTAGGCTGTTGCTTGTGACCTGAAGCACTCAGAAACAAGTTTCCAAGCCAGAAACATGTGGTTTGGTGAATTCTATAGTAGCAAGGCAGTTTCCTCTGGTTTCCATCACTAGTTGGGCAGAAAACAGCATCATGTCACTTTTAGTGTTTTCAGGCCCCGAAAAGCATTTTGAGAGCATGTTGTCACTTAGGCTGTTACTTTTGACCAGAAGCACTCAGAAACAAGTTTCCAAGCCAGAAACATGTGGTTTGGTGAATTCTATAGTAGCAAGGCAGTTTTCTCTGGTTTCCATCACTAGTTGGTCAGAAAACAGCATCATGTCACTTTCAGCGTTTTCAGGCCCCGAAAAGCATTTTGACAGCATGTTGTCACTTAGGCTGTTGCTTGTGACCTGAAGCACTCAGAAACAAGTTTCCAAGCCAGAAACATGTGGTTTGGTGAATTCTATAGTAGCAAGGCAGTTTCCTCTGGTTTCCATCACTAGTTGGGCAGAAAACAGCATCATGTCACTTTTAGTGTTTTCAGGCCCCGAAAAGCATTTTGAGAGCATGTTGTCACTTAGGCTGTTACTTTTGACCAGAAGCACTCAGAAACAAGTTTCCAAGCCAGAAGCATGTGGTTTGGTGAATTCTATAGTAGCAAGGCAGTTTTCTCTGGTTTCCATCACTAGTTGGTCAGAAAACAGCATCATGTCACTTTCAGCGTTTTCAGGCCCCGAAAAGCATTTTGACAGCATGTTGTCACTTAGGCTGTTGCTTGTGACCTGAAGCACTCAGAAACAAGTTTCCAAGCCAGAAACATGTAGTTTGGTGAATTCTATAGTAGCAAGGCAGTTTCTTCTGGTTTTCATCACTAGTTGGTCAGAAAACAGCAACATGTCACTTTTAGTGTTTTCAGGGCCCGAAAAGCATTTTGACAGCATGTTGTCACTTAGGCTGCTACTTTTGTCCAGAAACACTCAGAAAAGAGTTTCCAAGCCAGAAACATGTACTTTGGTGAAGTCTATAGTAGCAAGGCAGTTTCTTCTGGTTTTCATCACTAGTTGGTCAGAAAACAGCAACATGTCACTTTTAGTGTTTTCAGGCCCCGAAAAGCATTTTTAGAGCATGTTGTCACTTAGGCTGTTGCTTGTGACCTGAAGCACTCAGAAACAAGTTTCCAAGCCAGAAACATTTGGTTTGGTGAATTCCATAGTAGCAAGGCAGTTTCCTCTGGTTTTCATCATTAGTTGGTCCAAAAACAGCATCATGTCACTTTTGGTGTTTTCAGGCCCCGAAAAGCATTTTGACAGCATGTTGTCACTTAGGCTGCTACTTTTGTCCCGAAACACTCAGAAAAGAGTTTCCAAGCCAGAAACATGTACTTTGGTGAAGTCTATAGTAGCAAGGCAGTTTCTTCTGGTTTCCATCACTAGTTGGTCAGAAAACAGCAACATGTCACTTTTAGTGTTTTCAGGGCCCGAAAAGCATTTTTAGAGCATGTTGTCACTTAGGCTGTTGCTTGTGACCTGAAGCATTCAGAAACAAGTTTCCAAGCCAGAAACATGTGGTTTGGTGAATTCCATAGTAGCAAGGCAGTTTCTTCTGGTTTTCATCACTAGTTGGTCAGAAAACAGCATCATGTCACTTTCAGCGTTTTCAGGCCCCGAAAAGCATTTTGAGAGCATGTTGTCACTTAGGCTGTTGCTTGTGACCTGAAGCACTCAGAAACAAGTTTCCAAGCCAGAAACATGTGGTTTGGTGAATTCTATAGTAGCAAGGCAGTTTTCTCTGGTTTCCATCACTAGTTGGGCAGAAAACAGCATCATGTCACTTTTAGCGTTTTCAGGCCCCGAAAAGCATTTTGAGAGCATGTTGTCACTTAGGCTGTTGCTTTTGACCAGAAGTATTCCGAAACAAGTTTCCAAGCCAGAAACATGTGGTTTGGTGAATTCTATAGTAGCAAGGCAGTTTCCTCTGGTTTCCATCACTAGTTGGGCAGAAAACAGCATCATGTCATTTTTAGTGTTTTCAGGCCCCGAAAAGCATTTTGAGAGCATGTTGTCACTTAGGCTGTTACTTTTGACCAGAAGCACTCAGAAACAAGTTTCCAAGCCAGAAACATGTGGTTTGGTGAATTCCATAGTAGCAAGGCAGTTTCCTCTGGTTTCCATCACTAGTTGCTCAGAAAACAGCATCATGTCACTTTTAGCATTTTCAGGCCCCGAAAAGCATTTTGAGAGCATGTTGTCACTTAGGCTGTTACTTTTAACCAGAAGCACTCAGAAACAAGTTTCCAAGCCAGAAACATGTGGTTTGGTGAATTCCATAGTAGCAAGGCAGTTTCCTCTGGTTTACATCAATACTTGTTCAGAAAACAGCATCATGTCACTTTTGGTGTTTTCAGGCCCCGAAAAGCATTTTTAGAGCATGTTGTCACTTAGGCTGTTACTTTTGAGCACAAGCACTCAGAAGCAAGTTTCCAAGCCAGAAACATATGGTTTGGTGAATTCCATAGTAGCAAGGCAGTTTCCTCTGGTTTTCATCACTAGTTGGTCCGGAAACAGCATCATGTCACTTTTGGTGTTTTCAGGCCTCGAAAAGCATTTTGAGAGCATGTTGTCACTTAGGCTGTTACTTTTAACCAGAATCACTCAGAAACAAGTTTCCAAGCCAGAAACATATGGTTTGGTGAATTCCATAGTAGAAAGGCAGTTTCCTCTGGATTCCATCACTATTTGGGCAGAAAACAGCATCATGTCACTTTTGGTGTTTTCAGGCCCCGAAAAGCATTTTGAGAGCATGTTGTCACTTAGGCTGTTGCTTGTGACCTGAAGCACTCAGAAACAAGTTTCCAAGCCAGAAACATTTGGTTTGGTGAATTCTATAGTAGCAAGGCAGTTTCTTCTGGTTTTCATCACTAGTTGGTCAGAAAACAGCATCATGTCACTTTCAGCGTTTTCAGGCCCCGAAAAGCATTTTGAGAGCATGTTGTCACTTAGGCTGTTGCTTGTGACCTGAAGCACTCAGAAACAAGTTTCCAAGCCAGAAACATGTGGTTTGGTGAATTCTATAGTAGCAAGGCAGTTTCCTCTGGTTTCCATCACTAGTTGGGCAGAAAACAGCATCATGTCACTTTTAGTGTTTTCAGGCCCCGAAAAGCATTTTGAGAGCATGTTGTCACTTAGGCCGTTACTTTTGACCAGAAGCACTCAGAAACAAGTTTCCAAGCCAGAAACATGTGGTTTGGTGAAGTCTATAGTAGCAAGGCAGTTTTCTCTGGTTTCCATCACTAGTTGGTCAGAAAACAGCATCATGTCACTTTCAGCGTTTTCAGGCCCCGAAAAGCATTTTGACAGCATGTTGTCACTTAGGCTGTTGCTTGTGACCTGAAGCACTCAGAAACAAGTTTCCAAGCCAGAAACATGTGGTTTGGTGAATTCTATAGTGGCAAGGCAGTTTCTTCTGGTTTTCATCACTAGTTGGTCAGAAAACAGCAACATGTCACTTTTAGTGTTTTCAGGGCCCGAAAAGCATTTTGACAGCATGTTGTCACTTAGGCTGCTACTTTTGTCCAGAAACACTCAGAAAAGAGTTTCCAAGCCAGAAACATGTGGTTTGGTGAATTCTATAGTAGCAAGGCAGTTTCCTCTGGTTTCCATCACTAGTTGGTCAGAAAACAGCATCATGTCACTTTCAGCGTTTTCAGGCCCCGAAAAGCATTTTGACAGCATGTTGTCACTTAGGCTGTTGCTTGTGACCTGAAGCACTCAGAAACAAGTTTCCAAGCCAAAAACATGTGGTTTGGTGAATTCTGTAGTAGCAAGGCAGTTTCTTCTGGTTTTCATCACTAGTTGGTCAGAAAACAGCAACATGTCACTTTTAGTGTTTTCAGGGCCCGAAAAGCATTTTGACAGCATGTTGTCACTTAGGCTGTTACTTTTGTCCAGAAGCACTCAGAAACAAGTTTCCAAGCCAGAAACATGTACTTTGGTGAAGTCTATAGTAGCAAGGCAGTTTCTTCTGGTTTTCATCACTAGTTGGTCAGAAAACAGCAACATGTCACTTTTAGTGTTTTCAGGGCCCGAAAAGCATTTTGACAGCATGTTGTCACTTAGGCTGCTACTTTTGTCCAGAAACACTCAGAAAAGAGTTTCCAAGCCAGAAACATGTACTTTGGTGAAGTCTATAGTAGCAAGGCAGTTTCTTCTGGTTTCCATCACTAGTTGTTCAGAAAACAGCAACATGTCACTTTTAGTGTTTTCAGGCCCCGAAAAGCATTTTGACAGCATGTTGTCACTTAGGCTGTTGCTTGTGACCTGAAGCATTCAGAAACAAGTTTCCAAGCCAGAAACATGTGGTTTGGTGAATTCTATAGTAGCAAGGCAGTTTCTTCTGGTTTTCATCACTAGTTGGTCAGAAAACAGCAACATGTCACTTTTAGTGTTTTCAGGGCCCGAAAAGCATTTTGACAGCATGTTGTCACTTAGGCTGTTACTTTTGTCCAGAAGCACTCAGAAACGTGTTTCCAAGCCAGAAACATGTACTTTGGTGAAGTCTATAGTAGCAAGGCAGTTTCTTCTGGTTTTCATCACTTGTTGGTCAGAAAACAGCAACATGTCACTTTTAGTGTTTTCAGGGCCCGAAAAGCATTTTGACAGCATGTTGTCACTTAGGCTGCTACTTTTGTCCAGAAACACTCAGAAACGAGTTTCCAAGCCAGAAACATGTACTTTGGTGAAGTCTATAATATCAAGGCAGTTTCTTCTGGTTTTCATCACTAGTTGGTCAGAAAACAGCAACATGTCACTTTTAGTGTTTTCAGGCCCCGAAAAGCATTTTGAGAGCATGTTGTCACTTAGGCTGTTGCTTGTGACCTGAAGCACTCAGAAACAAGTTTCCAAGCCAGAAACATGTGGTTTGGTGAATTCTATAGTAGCAAGGCAGTTTCCTCTGGTTTCCATCACTAGTTGGGCAGAAAACAGCATCATGTCACTTTTAGTGTTTTCAGGCCCCGTAAAGCATTTTGAGAGCATGTTGTCACTTAGGCTGTTACTTTTGACCAGAAGCACTCAGAAACAAGTTTCCAAGCCAGAAACATGTGGTTTGGTGAATTCTATAGTAGCAAGGCAGTTTTCTCTGGTTTCCATCACTAGTTGGTCAGAAAACAGCATCATGTCACTTTCAGCGTTTTCAGGCCCCGAAAAGCATTTTGACAGCATGTTGTCACTTAGGCTGTTGCTTGTGACCTGAAGCACTCAGAAACAAGTTTCCAAGCCAGAAACATGTGGTTTGGTGAATTCTATAGTAGCAAGGCAGTTTTCTCTGGTTTCCATCACTAGTTGGTCAGAAAACAGCATCATGTCACTTTCAGCGTTTTCAGGCCCCGAAAAGCATTTTGACAGCATGTTGTCACTTAGGCTGTTGCTTGTGACCTGAAGCACTCAGAAACAAGTTTCCAAGCCAGAAACATGTAGTTTGGTGAATTCTATAGTAGCAAGGCAGTTTCTTCTGGTTTTCATCACTAGTTGGTCAGAAAACAGCAACATGTCACTTTTAGTGTTTTCAGGGCCCGAAAAGCATTTTGACAGCATGTTGTCACTTAGGCTGCTACTTTTGTCCAGAAACACTCAGAAAAGAGTTTCCAAGCCAGAAACATGTACTTTGGTGAAGTCTATAGTAGCAAGGCAGTTTCTTCTGGTTTTCATCACTAGTTGGTCAGAAAACAGCAACATGTCACTTTTAGTGTTTTCAGGCCCCGAAAAGCATTTTTAGAGCATGTTGTCACTTAGGCTGTTGCTTGTGACCTGAAGCACTCAGAAACAAGTTTCCAAGCCAGAAACATTTGGTTTGGTGAATTCTATAGTAGCAAGGCAGTTTCTTCTGGTTTTCATCACTAGTTGGTCAGAAAACAGCATCATGTCACTTTCAGCGTTTTCAGGCCCCGAAAAGCATTTTGAGAGCATGTTGTCACTTAGGCTGTTGCTTGTGACCTGAAGCACTCAGAAACAAGTTTCCAAGCCAGAAACATGTGGTTTGGTGAATTCTATAGTAGCAAGGCAGTTTCCTCTGGTTTCCATCACTAGTTGGGCAGAAAACAGCATCATGTCACTTTTAGTGTTTTCAGGCCCCGAAAAGCATTTTGAGAGCATGTTGTCACTTAGGCCGTTACTTTTGACCAGAAGCACTCAGAAACAAGTTTCCAAGCCAGAAACATGTGGTTTGGTGAATTCTATAGTGGCAAGGCAGTTTCTTCTGGTTTTCATCACTAGTTGGTCAGAAAACAGCATCATGTCACTTTTAGCGTTTTCAGGCCCCGAAAAGCATTTTGAGAGCATGTTGTCACTTAGGCTGTTGCTTTTGACCAGAAGTATTCAGAAACAAGTTTCCAAGCCAGAAACATGTGGTTTGGTGAATTCTATAGTAGCAAGGCAGTTTCCTCTGGTTTCCATCACTAGTTGGGCAGAAAACAGCATCATGTCATTTTTAGTGTTTTCAGGCCCCGAAAAGCATTTTGAGAGCATGTTGTCACTTAGGCTGTTACTTTTGACCAGAAGCACTCAGAAACAAGTTTCCAAGCCAGAAACATGTGGTTTGGTGAATTCCATAGTAGCAAGGCAGTTTCTTCTGGTTTCCATCACTAGTTGCTCAGAAAACAGCATCATGTCACTTTTAGCATTTTCAGGCCCCGAAAAGCATTTTGAGAGCATGTTGTCACTTAGGCTGTTACTTTTAACCAGAAGCACTCAGAAACAAGTTTCCAAGCCAGAAACATGTGGTTTGGTGAATTCCATAGTAGCAAGGCAGTTTCCTCTGGTTTACATCAATACTTGTTCAGAAAACAGCATCATGTCACTTTTGGTGTTTTCAGGCCCCGAAAAGCATTTTGAGAGCATGTTGTCACTTAGGCTGTTACTTTTGAGCACAAGCACTCAGAAGCAAGTTTCCAAGCCAGAAACATATGGTTTGGTGAATTCCATAGTAGCAAGGCAGTTTCCTCTGGTTTTCATCACTAGTTGGTCCGGAAACAGCATCATGTCACTTTTGGTGTTTTCAGGCCTCGAAAAGCATTTTGAGAGCATGTTGTCACTTAGGCTGTTACTTTTAACCAGAAGCACTGAGAAACAAGTTTCCAAGCCAGAAACATATGGTTTGGTGAATTCCATAGTAGCAAGGCAGTTTCCTCTGGTTTTCATCATTAGTTGGTCCAAAAACAGCATCATGTCACTTTTGGTATTTTCAGCCTGCGAAAAGCATTTTGACAGCATGTTGTCACTTAGGCTGCTACTTTTGTCCAGAAACACTCAGAAAAGAGTTTCCAAGCCAGAAACATGTACTTTGGTGAAGTCTATAGTAGCAAGGCAGTTTCTTCTGGTTTCCATCACTAGTTGTTCAGAAAACAGCAACATGTCACTTTTAGTGTTTTCAGGCCCCGAAAAGCATTTTTAGAGCATGTTGTCACTTAGGCTGTTGCTTGTGACCTGAAGCACTCAGAAACAAGTTTCCAAGCCAGAAACATGTGGTTTGGTGAATTCTATAGTAGCAAGGCAGTTTCCTCTGGTTTCCATCACTAGTTGGTCAGAAAACAGCATCATGTCACTTTCAGCGTTTTCAGGCCCCGAAAAGCATTTTGACAGCATGTTGTCACTTAGGCTGTTGCTTGTGACCTGAAGCACTCAGAAACAAGTTTCCAAGCCAGAAACATTTGGTTTGGTGAATTCTATAGTAGCAAGGCAGTTTCTTCTGGTTTTCATCACTAGTTGGTCAGAAAACAGCATCATGTCACTTTCAGCGTTTTCAGGCCCCGAAAAGCATTTTGAGAGCATGTTGTCACTTAGGTTGTTGCTTGTGACCTGAAGCACTCAGAAACAAGTTTCCAAGCCAGAAACATGTGGTTTGGTGAATTCTATAGTAGCAAGGCAGTTTCCTCTGGTTTCCATCACTAGTTGGGCAGAAAACAGCATCATGTCACTTTTAGTGTTTTCAGGCCCCGAAAAGCATTTTTAGAGCATGTTGTCACTTAGGCTGTTACTTTTGACCAGAAGCACTCAGAAACAAGTTTCCAAGCCAGAAACATGTGGTTTGGTGAAGTCTATAGTAGCAAGGCAGTTTTCTCTGGTTTCCATCACTAGTTGGGCAGAAAACAGCATCATGTCACTTTTAGCGTTTTCAGGCCCCGAAAAGCATTTTGAGAGCATGTTGTCACTTAGGCTGTTACTTTTGACCAGAAGCACTCAGAAACAAGTTTCCAAGCCAGAAACATGTGGTTTGGTGAATTCCATAGTAGCAAGGCAGTTTCCTCTGGTTTCCATCACTAGTTGCTCAGAAAACAGCATCATGTCACTTTTAGCATTTTCAGGCCCCGAAAAGCATTTTGAGAGCATGTTGTCACTTAGGCTGTTACTTTTAACCAGAAGCACTCAGAAACAAGTTTCCAAGCCAGAAACATGTGGTTTGGTGAATTCCATAGTAGCAAGGCAGTTTCCTCTGGTTTACATCAATACTTGTTCAGAAAACAGCATCATGTCACTTTTGGTGTTTTCAGGCCCCGAAAAGCATTTTGAGAGCATGTTGTCACTTAGGCTGTTACTTTTGAGCACAAGCACTCAGAAGCAAGTTTCCAAGCCAGAAACATATGGTTTGGTGAATTCCATAGTAGCAAGGCAGTTTCCTCTGGTTTTCATCACTAGTTGGTCCGGAAACAGCATCATGTCACTTTTGGTGTTTTCAGGCCTCGAAAAGCATTTTGAGAGCATGTTGTCACTTAGGCTGTTACTGTTAACCAGAAGCACTGAGAAACAAGTTTCCAAGCCAGAAACATATGGTTTGGTGAATTCCATAGTAGCAAGGCAGTTTCCTCTGGTTTTCATCATTAGTTGGTCCAAAAACAGCATCATGTCACTTTTGGTGTTTTCAGGCCCCGAAAAGCATTTTGACAGCATGTTGTCACTTAGGCTGCTACTTTTGTCCAGAAACACTCAGAAAAGAGTTTCCAAGCCAGAAACATGTACTTTGGTGAAGTATATAGTAGCAAGGCAGTTTCTTCTGGTTTCCATCACTAGTTGTTCAGAAAACAGCAACATGTCACTTTTAGTGTTTTCAGGCCCCGAAAAGCATTTTTAGAGCATGTTGTCACTTAGGCTGTTGCTTGTGACCTGAAGCACTCAGAAACAAGTTTCCAAGCCAAAAACATGTGGTTTGGTGAATTCTATAGTAGCAAGGCAGTTTCCTCTGGTTTCCATCACTAGTTGGTCAGAAAACAGCATCATGTCACTTTCAGCGTTTTCAGGCCCCGAAAAGCATTTTGACAGCATGTTGTCACTTAGGCTGTTGCTTGTGACCTGAAGCACTCAGAAACAAGTTTCCAAGCCAAAAACATGTGGTTTGGTGAATTCTATAGTAGCAAGGCAGTTTCTTCTGGTTTTCATCACTAGTTGGTCAGAAAACAGCAACATGTCACTTTTAGTGTTTTCAGGGCCCGAAAAGCATTTTGACAGCATGTTGTCACTTAGGCTGTTACTTTTGTCCAGAAGCACTCAGAAACGTGTTTCCAAGCCAGAAACATGTACTTTGGTGAAGTCTATAGTAGCAAGGCAGTTTCTTCTGGTTTTCATCACTAGTTGGTCAGAAAACAGCAACATGTCACTTTTAGTGTTTTCAGGGCCCGAAAAGCATTTTGACAGCATGTTGTCACTTAGGCTGCTACTTTTGTCCAGAAACACTCAGAAAAGAGTTTCCAAGCCAGAAACATGTACTTTGGTGAAGTCTATAGTAGCAAGGCAGTTTCTTCTGGTTTCCATCACTAGTTGTTCAGAAAACAGCAACATGTCACTTTTAGTGTTTTCAGGGCCGAAAAGCATTTTGACAGCATGTTGTCACTTAGGCTGCTACTTTTGTCCAGAAACACTCAGAAAAGAGTTTCCAAGCCAGAAACATGTACTTTGGTGAAGTCTATAGTAGCAAGGCAGTTTCTTCTAGTTTCCATCACTAGTTGTTCAGAAAACAGCAACATGTCACTTTTAGTGTTTTCAGGCCCCGAAAAGCATTTTGACAGCATGTTGTCACTTAGGCTGTTGCTTGTGACCTGAAGCACTCAGAAACAAGTTTCCAAGCCAGAAACATGTAGTTTGGTGAATTCTATAGTAGCAAGGCAGTTTCTTCTGGTTTTCATCACTAGTTGGTCAGAAAACAGCAACATGTCACTTTTAGTGTTTTCAGGGCCCGAAAAGCATTTTGACAGCATGTTGTCACTTAGGCTGCTACTTTTGTCCAGAAACACTCAGAAAAGAGTTTCCAAGCCAGAAACATGTACTTTGGTGAAGTCTATAGTAGCAAGGCAGTTTCTTCTGGTTTTCATCACTAGTTGGTCAGAAAACAGCAACATGTCACTTTTAGTGTTTTCAGGCCCCGAAAAGCATTTTTAGAGCATGTTGTCACTTAGGCTGTTGCTTGTGACCTGAAGCACTCAGAAACAAGTTTCCAAGCCAGAAACATTTGGTTTGGTGAATTCTATAGTAGCAAGGCAGTTTCTTCTGGTTTTCATCACTAGTTGGTCAGAAAACAGCATCATGTCACTTCAGCGTTTTCAGGCCCCGAAAAGCATTTGAGAGCATGTTGTCACTTAGGCTGTTGCTTGTGACCTGAAGCACTCAGAAACAAGTTTCCAAGCCAGAAACATGTGGTTTGGTGAATTCTATAGTAGCAAGGCAGTTTCCTCTGGTTTCCATCACTAGTTGGGCAGAAAACAGCATCATGTCACTTTTAGTGTTTTCAGGCCCCGAAAAGCATTTTGAGAGCATGTTGTCACTTAGGCCGTTACTTTTGACCAGAAGCACTCAGAAACAAGTTTCCAAGCCAGAAACATGTGGTTTGGTGAATTCTATAGTAGCAAGGCAGTTTTCTCTGGTTTCCATCACTAGTTGGTCAGAAAACAGCATCATGTCACTTTCAGCGTTTTCTGGCCCCGAAAAGCATTTTGACAGCATGTTGTCACTTAGGCTGTTGCTTGTGACCTGAAGCACTCAGAAACAAGTTTCCAAGCCAGAAACATGTGGTTTGGTGAATTCTATAGTGGCAAGGCAGTTTCTTCTGGTTTCCATCACTAGTTGGTCAGAAAACAGCAACATGTCACTTTTAGTGTTTTCAGGGCCCGAAAAGCATTTTGACAGCATGTTGTCACTTAGGCTGCTACTTTTGTCCAGAAACACTCAGAAAAGAGTTTCCAAGCCAGAAACATGTACTTTGGTGAAGTCTATAGTAGCAAGGCAGTTTCTTCTGGTTTTCATCACTAGTTGGTCAGAAAACAGCAACATGTCACTTTTAGTGTTTTCAGGCCCCGAAAAGCATTTTTAGAGCATGTTGTCACTTAGGCTGTTGCTTGTGACCTGAAGCACTCAGAAACAAGTTTCCAAGCCAGAAACATTTGGTTGGTGAATTCTATAGTAGCAAGGCAGTTTCTTCTGGTTTTCATCACTAGTTGGTCAGAAAACAGCATCATGTCACTTTCAGCGTTTTCAGGCCCCGAAAAGCATTTTGAGAGCATGTTGTCACTTAGGCTGTTGCTTGTGACCTGAAGCACTCAGAAACAAGTTTCCAAGCCAGAAACATGTGGTTTGGTGAATTCTATAGTAGCAAGGCAGTTTCCTCTGGTTTCCATCACTAGTTGGGCAGAAAACAGCATCATGTCACTTTTAGTGTTTTCAGGCCCCGAAAAGCATTTTTAGAGCATGTTGTCACTTAGGCTGTTACTTTTGACCAGAAGCACTCAGAACAAGTTTCCAAGCCAGAAACATGTGGTTTGGTGAAGTCTATAGTAGCAAGGCAGTTTTCTCTGGTTTCCATCACTAGTTGGGCAGAAAACAGCATCATGTCACTTTTAGCGTTTTCAGGCCCCGAAAAGCATTTTGAGAGCATGTTGTCACTTAGGCTGTTGCTTTTGACCAGAAGTATTCAGAAACAAGTTTCCAAGCCAGAAACATGTGGTTTGGTGAATTCTATAGTAGCAAGGCAGTTTCCTCTGGTTCCATCACTAGTTGGGCAGAAAACAGCATCATGTCATTTTTAGTGTTTTCAGGCCCCGAAAAGCATTTTGAGAGCATGTTGTCACTTAGGCTGTTACTTTTGACCAGAAGCACTCAGAAACAAGTTTCCAAGCCAGAAACATGTGGTTTGGTGAATTCCATAGTAGCAAGGCAGTTTCCTCTGGTTTCCATCACTAGTTGCTCAGAAAACAGCATCATGTCACTTTTAGCATTTTCAAGCCCCGAAAAGCATTTTGAGAGCATGTTGTCACTTAGGCTGTTACTTTTAACCAGAAGCACTCAGAAACAAGTTTCCAAGCCAGAAACATGTGGTTTGGTGAATTCCATAGTAGCAAGGCAGTTTCCTCTGGTTTACATCAATACTTGTTCAGAAAACAGCATCATGTCACTTTTGGTGTTTTCAGGCCCCGAAAAGCATTTTGAGAGCATGTTGTCACTTAGGCTGTTACTTTTGAGCACAAGCACTCAGAAGCAAGTTTCCAAGCCAGAAACATATGGTTTGGTGAATTCCATAGTAGCAAGGCAGTTTCCTCTGGTTTTCATCACTAGTTGGTCCGGAAACAGCATCATGTCACTTTTGGTGTTTTCAGGCCTCGAAAAGCATTTTGAGAGCATGTTGTCACTTAGGCTGTTACTTTAACCAGAAGCACTGAGAAACAAGTTTCCAAGCCAGAAACATATGGTTTGGTGAATTCCATAGTAGCAAGGCAGTTTCCTCTGGTTTTCATCATTAGTTGGTCCAAAAACAGCATCATGTCACTTTTGGTGTTTTCAGGCCCCGAAAAGCATTTTGACAGCATGTTGTCACTTAGGCTGCTACTTTTGTCCAGAAACACTCAGAAAAGAGTTTCCAAGCCAGAAACATGTACTTTGGTGAAGTCTATAGTAGCAAGGCAGTTTCTTCTGGTTTCCATCACTAGTTGTTCAGAAAACAGCAACATGTCACTTTTAGTGTTTTCAGGCCCCGAAAAGCATTTTTAGAGCATGTTGTCACTTAGGCTGTTGCTTGTGACCTGAAGCACTCAGAAACAAGTTTCCAAGCCAGAAACATGTGGTTTGGTGAATTCTATAGTAGCAAGGCAGTTTCCTCTGGTTTCCATCACTAGTTGGTCAGAAAACAGCATCATGTCACTTTCAGCGTTTTCAGGCCCCGAAAAGCATTTTGACAGCATGTTGTCACTTAGGCTGTTGCTTGTGACCTGAAGCACTCAGAAACAAGTTTCCAAGCCAAAAACATGTGGTTTGGTGAATTCTATAGTAGCAAGGCAGTTTCTTCTGGTTTTCATCACTAGTTGGTCAGAAAACAGCAACATGTCACTTTTAGTGTTTTCAGGGCCCGAAAAGCATTTTGACAGCATGTTGTCACTTAGGCTGTTACTTTTGTCCAGAAGCACTCAGAAACGTGTTTCCAAGCCAGAAACATGTACTTTGGTGAAGTCTATAGTAGCAAGGCAGTTTCTTCTGGTTTTCATCACTAGTTGGTCAGAAAACAGCAACATGTCACTTTTAGTGTTTTCAGGGCCCGAAAAGCATTTTGACAGCATGTTGTCACTTAGGCTGCTACTTTTGTCCAGAAACACTCAGAAAAGAGTTTCCAAGCCAGAAACATGTACTTTGGTGAAGTCTATAGTAGCAAGGCAGTTTCTTCTGGTTTCCATCACTAGTTGTTCAGAAAACAGCAACATGTCACTTTTAGTGTTTTCAGGGCCCGAAAAGCATTTTGACAGCATGTTGTCACTTAGGCTGCTACTTTTGTCCAGAAACACTCAGAAAAGAGTTTCCAAGCCAGAAACATGTACTTTGGTGAAGTCTATAGTAGCAAGGCAGTTTCTTCTAGTTTCCATCACTAGTTGTTCAGAAAACAGCAACATGTCACTTTTAGTGTTTTCAGGCCCCGAAAAGCATTTTGACAGCATGTTGTCACTTAGGCTGTTGCTTGTGACCTGAAGCACTCAGAAACAAGTTTCCAAGCCAGAAACATGTAGTTTGGTGAATTCTATAGTAGCAAGGCAGTTTCTTCTGGTTTTCATCACTAGTTGGTCAGAAAACAGCAACATGTCACTTTTAGTGTTTTCAGGGCCCGAAAAGCATTTTGACAGCATGTTGTCACTTAGGCTGCTACTTTTGTCCAGAAACACTCAGAAAAGAGTTTCCAAGCCAGAAACATGTACTTTGGTGAAGTCTATAGTAGCAAGGCAGTTTCTTCTGGTTTTCATCACTAGTTGGTCAGAAAACAGCAACATGTCACTTTTAGTGTTTTCAGGCCCCGAAAAGCATTTTTAGAGCATGTTGTCACTTAGGCTGTTGCTTGTGACCTGAAGCACTCAGAAACAAGTTTCCAAGCCAGAAACATTTGGTTTGGTGAATTCTATAGTAGCAAGGCAGTTTCTTCTGGTTTTCATCACTAGTTGGTCAGAAAACAGCATCATGTCACTTTCAGCGTTTTCAGGCCCCGAAAAGCATTTTGACAGCATGTTGTCACTTAGGCTGTTGCTTGTGACCTGAAGCACTCAGAAACAAGTTTCCAAGCCAGAAACATGTGGTTTGGTGAATTCTATAGTAGCAAGGCAGTTTCCTCTGGTTTCCATCACTAGTTGGGCAGAAAACAGCATCATGTCACTTTTAGTGTTTTCAGGCCCCGAAAAGCATTTTGAGAGCATGTTGTCACTTAGGCCGTTACTTTTGACCAGAAGCACTCAGAAACAAGTTTCCAAGCCAGAAACATGTGGTTTGGTGAATTCTATAGTAGCAAGGCAGTTTTCTCTGGTTTCCATCACTAGTTGGTCAGAAAACAGCATCATGTCACTTTCAGCGTTTTCAGGCCCCGAAAAGCATTTTGACAGCATGTTGTCACTTAGGCTGTTGCTTGTGACCTGAAGCACTCAGAAACAAGTTTCCAAGCCAGAAACATGTGGTTTGGTGAATTCTATAGTGGCAAGGCAGTTTCTTCTGGTTTTCATCACTAGTTGGTCAGAAAACAACAACATGTCACTTTTAGTGTTTTCAGGGCCCGAAAAGCATTTTGACAGCATGTTGTCACTTAGGCTGCTACTTTTGTCCAGAAACACTCAGAAAAGAGTTTCCAAGCCAGAAACATGTACTTTGGTGAAGTCTATAGTAGCAAGGCAGTTTCTTCTGGTTTTCATCACTAGTTGGTCAGAAAACAGCAACATGTCACTTTTAGTGTTTTCAGGCCCCGAAAAGCATTTTTAGAGCATGTTGTCACTTAGGCTGTTGCTTGTGACCTGAAGCACTCAGAAACAAGTTTCCAAGCCAGAAACATTTGGTTTGGTGAATTCTATAGTAGCAAGGCAGTTTCTTCTGGTTTTCATCACTAGTTGGTCAGAAAACAGCATCATGTCACTTTCAGCTTTTTCAGGCCCCGAAAAGCATTTTGAGAGCATGTTGTCACTTAGGCTGTTGCTTGTGACCTGAAGCACTCAGAAACAAGTTTCCAAGCCAGAAACATGTGGTTTGGTGAATTCTATAGTAGCAAGGCAGTTTCCTCTGGTTTCCATCACTAGTTGGGCAGAAAACAGCATCATGTCATTTTTAGTGTTTTCAGGCCCCGAAAAGCATTTTGAGAGCATGTTGTCACTTAGGCTGTTACTTTTGTCCAGAAGCACTCAGAAACAAGTTTCCAAGCCAGAAACATGTGGTTTGGTGAATTCTATAGTAGCAAGGCAGTTTCCTCTGGTTTCCATCACTAGTTGGGCAGAAAACAGCATCATGTCACTTTTAGTGTTTTCAGGCCCCGAAAAGCATTTTTAGAGCATGTTGTCACTTAGGCTGTTACTTTTGACCAGAAGCACTCAGAAACAAGTTTCCAAGCCAGAAACATGTGGTTTGGTGAAGTCTATAGTAGCAAGGCAGTTTTCTCTGGTTTCCATCACTAGTTGGGCAGAAAACAGCATCATGTCACTTTTAGCGTTTTCAGGCCCCGAAAAGCATTTTGAGAGCATGTTGTCACTTAGGCTGTTACTTTTGACCAGAAGCACTCAGAAACAAGTTTCCAAGCCAGAAACATGTGGTTTGGTGAATTCCATAGTAGCAAGGCAGTTTCCTCTGGTTTCCATCACTAGTTGCTCAGAAAACAGCATCATGTCACTTTTAGCATTTTCAGGCCCCGAAAAGCATTTTGAGAGCATGTTGTCACTTAGGCTGTTACTTTTAACCAGAAGCACTCAGAAACAAGTTTCCAAGCCAGAAACATGTGGTTTGGTGAATTCCATAGTAGCAAGGCAGTTTCCTCTGGTTTACATCAATACTTGTTCAGAAAACAGCATCATGTCACTTTTGGTGTTTTCAGGCCCCGAAAAGCATTTTGAGAGCATGTTGTCACTTAGGCTGTTACTTTTGAGCACAAGCACTCAGAAGCAAGTTTCCAAGCCAGAAACATATGGTTTGGTGAATTCCATAGTAGCAAGGCAGTTTCCTCTGGTTTTCATCACTAGTTGGTCCGGAAACAGCATCATGTCACTTTTGGTGTTTTCAGGCCTCGAAAAGCATTTTGAGAGCATGTTGTCACTTAGGCTGTTACTGTTAACCAGAAGCACTGAGAAACAAGTTTCCAAGCCAGAAACATATGGTTTGGTGAATTCCATAGTAGCAAGGCAGTTTCCTCTGGTTTTCATCATTAGTTGGTCCAAAAACAGCATCATGTCACTTTTGGTGTTTTCAGGCCCCGAAAAGCATTTTGACAGCATGTTGTCACTTAGGCTGCTACTTTTGTCCAGAAACACTCAGAAAAGAGTTTCCAAGCCAGAAACATGTACTTTGGTGAAGTATATAGTAGCAAGGCAGTTTCTTCTGGTTTCCATCACTAGTTGTTCAGAAAACAGCAACATGTCACTTTTAGTGTTTTCAGGCCCCGAAAAGCATTTTGACAGCATGTTGTCACTTAGGCTGTTGCTTGTGACCTGAAGCACTCAGAAACAAGTTTCCAAGCCAAAAACATGTGGTTTGGTGAATTCTATAGTAGCAAGGCAGTTTCCTCTGGTTTCCATCACTAGTTGGTCAGAAAACAGCATCATGTCACTTTCAGCGTTTTCAGGCCCCGAAAAGCATTTTGACAGCATGTTGTCACTTAGGCTGTTGCTTGTGACCTGAAGCACTCAGAAACAAGTTTCCAAGCCAAAAACATGTGGTTTGGTGAATTCTATAGTAGCAAGGCAGTTTCTTCTGGTTTTCATCACTAGTTGGTCAGAAAACAGCAACATGTCACTTTTAGTGTTTTCAGGGCCCGAAAAGCATTTTGACAGCATGTTGTCACTTAGGCTGTTACTTTTGTCCAGAAGCACTCAGAAACGTGTTTCCAAGCCAGAAACATGTACTTTGGTGAAGTCTATAGTAGCAAGGCAGTTTCTTCTGGTTTTCATCACTAGTTGGTCAGAAAACAGCAACATGTCACTTTTAGTGTTTTCAGGGCCCGAAAAGCATTTTGACAGCATGTTGTCACTTAGGCTGCTACTTTTGTCCAGAAACACTCAGAAAAGAGTTTCCAAGCCAGAAACATGTACTTTGGTGAAGTCTATAGTAGCAAGGCAGTTTCTTCTGGTTTCCATCACTAGTTGTTCAGAAAACAGCAACATGTCACTTTTAGTGTTTTCAGGGCCCGAAAAGCATTTTGACAGCATGTTGTCACTTAGGCTGCTACTTTTGTCCAGAAACACTCAGAAAAGAGTTTCCAAGCCAGAAACATGTACTTTGGTGAAGTCTATAGTAGCAAGGCAGTTTCTTCTAGTTTCCATCACTAGTTGTTCAGAAAACAGCAACATGTCACTTTTAGTGTTTTCAGGCCCCGAAAAGCATTTTGACAGCATGTTGTCACTTAGGCTGTTGCTTGTGACCTGAAGCACTCAGAAACAAGTTTCCAAGCCAGAAACATGTAGTTTGGTGAATTCTATAGTAGCAAGGCAGTTTCTTCTGGTTTTCATCACTAGTTGGTCAGAAAACAGCAACATGTCACTTTTAGTGTTTTCAGGGCCCGAAAAGCATTTTGACAGCATGTTGTCACTTAGGCTGCTACTTTTGTCCAGAAACACTCAGAAAAGAGTTTCCAAGCCAGAAACATGTACTTTGGTGAAGTCTATAGTAGCAAGGCAGTTTCTTCTGGTTTTCATCACTAGTTGGTCAGAAAACAGCAACATGTCACTTTTAGTGTTTTCAGGCCCCGAAAAGCATTTTTAGAGCATGTTGTCACTTAGGCTGTTGCTTGTGACCTGAAGCACTCAGAAACAAGTTTCCAAGCCAGAAACATTTGGTTTGGTGAATTCTATAGTAGCAAGGCAGTTTCTTCTGGTTTTCATCACTAGTTGGTCAGAAAACAGCATCATGTCACTTTCAGCGTTTTCAGGCCCCGAAAAGCATTTTGAGAGCATGTTGTCACTTAGGCTGTTGCTTGTGACCTGAAGCACTCAGAAACAAGTTTCCAAGCCAGAAACATGTGGTTTGGTGAATTCTATAGTAGCAAGGCAGTTTCCTCTGGTTTCCATCACTAGTTGGGCAGAAAACAGCATCATGTCACTTTTAGTGTTTTCAGGCCCCGAAAAGCATTTTGAGAGCATGTTGTCACTTAGGCCGTTACTTTTGACCAGAAGCACTCAGAAACAAGTTTCCAAGCCAGAAACATGTGGTTTGGTGAATTCTATAGTAGCAAGGCAGTTTTCTCTGGTTTCCATCACTAGTTGGTCAGAAAACAGCATCATGTCACTTTCAGCGTTTTCAGGCCCCGAAAAGCATTTTGACAGCATGTTGTCACTTAGGCTGTTGCTTGTGACCTGAAGCACTCAGAAACAAGTTTCCAAGCCAGAAACATGTGGTTTGGTGAATTCTATAGTGGCAAGGCAGTTTCTTCTGGTTTCCATCACTAGTTGGTCAGAAAACAGCAACATGTCACTTTTAGTGTTTTCAGGGCCCGAAAAGCATTTTGACAGCATGTTGTCACTTAGGCTGCTACTTTTGTCCAGAAACACTCAGAAAAGAGTTTCCAAGCCAGAAACATGTACTTTGGTGAAGTCTATAGTAGCAAGGCAGTTTCTTCTGGTTTTCATCACTAGTTGGTCAGAAAACAGCAACATGTCACTTTTAGTGTTTTCAGGCCCCGAAAAGCATTTTTAGAGCATGTTGTCACTTAGGCTGTTGCTTGTGACCTGAAGCACTCAGAAACAAGTTTCCAAGCCAGAAACATTTGGTTTGGTGAATTCTATAGTAGCAAGGCAGTTTCTTCTGGTTTTCATCACTAGTTGGTCAGAAAACAGCATCATGTCACTTTCAGCGTTTTCAGGCCCCGAAAAGCATTTTGAGAGCATGTTGTCACTTAGGCTGTTGCTTGTGACCTGAAGCACTCAGAAACAAGTTTCCAAGCCAGAAACATGTGGTTTGGTGAATTCTATAGTAGCAAGGCAGTTTCCTCTGGTTTCCATCACTAGTTGGGCAGAAAACAGCATCATGTCACTTTTAGTGTTTTCAGGCCCCGAAAAGCATTTTTAGAGCATGTTGTCACTTAGGCTGTTACTTTTGACCAGAAGCACTCAGAAACAAGTTTCCAAGCCAGAAACATGTGGTTTGGTGAAGTCTATAGTAGCAAGGCAGTTTTCTCTGGTTTCCATCACTAGTTGGGCAGAAAACAGCATCATGTCACTTTTAGCGTTTTCAGGCCCCGAAAAGCATTTTGAGAGCATGTTGTCACTTAGGCTGTTGCTTTTGACCAGAAGTATTCAGAAACAAGTTTCCAAGCCAGAAACATGTGGTTTGGTGAATTCTATAGTAGCAAGGCAGTTTCCTCTGGTTTCCATCACTAGTTGGGCAGAAAACAGCATCATGTCATTTTTAGTGTTTTCAGGCCCCGAAAAGCATTTTGAGAGCATGTTGTCACTTAGGCTGTTACTTTTGACCAGAAGCACTCAGAAACAAGTTTCCAAGCCAGAAACATGTGGTTTGGTGAATTCCATAGTAGCAAGGCAGTTTCCTCTGGTTTCCATCACTAGTTGCTCAGAAAACAGCATCATGTCACTTTTAGCATTTTCAGGCCCCGAAAAGCATTTTGAGAGCATGTTGTCACTTAGGCTGTTACTTTTAACCAGAAGCACTCAGAAACAAGTTTCCAAGCCAGAAACATGTGGTTTGGTGAATTCCATAGTAGCAAGGCAGTTTCCTCTGGTTTACATCAATACTTGTTCAGAAAACAGCATCATGTCACTTTTGGTGTTTTCAGGCCCCGAAAAGCATTTTGAGAGCATGTTGTCACTTAGGCTGTTACTTTTGAGCACAAGCACTCAGAAGCAAGTTTCCAAGCCAGAAACATATGGTTTGGTGAATTCCATAGTAGCAAGGCAGTTTCCTCTGGTTTTCATCACTAGTTGGTCCGGAAACAGCATCATGTCACTTTTGGTGTTTTCAGGCCTCGAAAAGCATTTTGAGAGCATGTTGTCACTTAGGCTGTTACTTTTAACCAGAAGCACTCAGAAACAAGTTTCCAAGCCAGAAACATATGGTTTGGTGAATTCCATAGTAGCAAGGCAGTTTCCTCTGGTTTTCATCATTAGTTGGTCCAAAAACAGCATCATGTCACTTTTGGTGTTTTCAGGCCCCGAAAAGCATTTTGACAGCATGTTGTCACTTAGGCTGCTACTTTTGTCCAGAAACACTCAGAAAAGAGTTTCCAAGCCAGAAACATGTACTTTGGTGAAGTCTATAGTAGCAAGGCAGTTTCTTCTGGTTTCCATCACTAGTTGTTCAGAAAACAGCAACATGTCACTTTTAGTGTTTTCAGGCCCCGAAAAGCATTTTTAGAGCATGTTGTCACTTAGGCTGTTGCTTGTGACCTGAAGCACTCAGAAACAAGTTTCCAAGCCAGAAACATGTGGTTTGGTGAATTCTATAGTAGCAAGGCAGTTTCCTCTGGTTTCCATCACTAGTTGGTCAGAAAACAGCATCATGTCACTTTCAGCGTTTTCAGGCCCCGAAAAGCATTTTGACAGCATGTTGTCACTTAGGCTGTTGCTTGTGACCTGAAGCACTCAGAAACAAGTTTCCAAGCCAAAAACATGTGGTTTGGTGAATTCTATAGTAGCAAGGCAGTTTCTTCTGGTTTTCATCACTAGTTGGTCAGAAAACAGCAACATGTCACTTTTAGTGTTTTCAGGGCCCGAAAAGCATTTTGACAGCATGTTGTCACTTAGGCTGTTACTTTTGTCCAGAAGCACTCAGAAACGTGTTTCCAAGCCAGAAACATGTACTTTGGTGAAGTCTATAGTAGCAAGGCAGTTTCTTCTGGTTTTCATCACTAGTTGGTCAGAAAACAGCAACATGTCACTTTTAGTGTTTTCAGGGCCCGAAAAGCATTTTGACAGCATGTTGTCACTTAGGCTGCTACTTTTGTCCAGAAACACTCAGAAAAGAGTTTCCAAGCCAGAAACATGTACTTTGGTGAAGTCTATAGTAGCAAGGCAGTTTCTTCTGGTTTCCATCACTAGTTGTTCAGAAAACAGCAACATGTCACTTTTAGTGTTTTCAGGGCCCGAAAAGCATTTTGACAGCATGTTGTCACTTAGGCTGCTACTTTTCTCCAGAAACACTCAGAAAAGAGTTTCCAAGCCAGAAACATGTACTTTGGTGAAGTCTATAGTAGCAAGGCAGTTTCTTCTAGTTTCCATCACTAGTTGTTCAGAAAACAGCAACATGTCACTTTTAGTGTTTTCAGGCCCCGAAAAGCATTTTGACAGCATGTTGTCACTTAGGCTGTTGCTTGTGACCTGAAGCACTCAGAAACAAGTTTCCAAGCCAGAAACATGTAGTTTGGTGAATTCTATAGTAGCAAGGCAGTTTCTTCTGGTTTTCATCACTAGTTGGTCAGAAAACAGCAACATGTCACTTTTAGTGTTTTCAGGGCCCGAAAAGCATTTTGACAGCATGTTGTCACTTAGGCTGCTACTTTTGTCCAGAAACACTCAGAAAAGAGTTTCCAAGCCAGAAACATGTACTTTGGTGAAGTCTATAGTAGCAAGGCAGTTTCTTCTGGTTTTCATCACTAGTTGGTCAGAAAACAGCAACATGTCACTTTTAGTGTTTTCAGGCCCCGAAAAGCATTTTTAGAGCATGTTGTCACTTAGGCTGTTGCTTGTGACCTGAAGCACTCAGAAACAAGTTTCCAAGCCAGAAACATTTGGTTTGGTGAATTCTATAGTAGCAAGGCAGTTTCTTCTGGTTTTCATCACTAGTTGGTCAGAAAACAGCATCATGTCACTTTCAGCGTTTTCAGGCCCCGAAAAGCATTTTGACAGCATGTTGTCACTTAGGCTGTTGCTTGTGACCTGAAGCACTCAGAAACAAGTTTCCAAGCCAGAAACATGTGGTTTGGTGAATTCTATAGTAGCAAGGCAGTTTCCTCTGGTTTCCATCACTAGTTGGGCAGAAAACAGCATCATGTCACTTTTAGTGTTTTCAGGCCCCGAAAAGCATTTTGAGAGCATGTTGTCACTTAGGCCGTTACTTTTGACCAGAAGCACTCAGAAACAAGTTTCCAAGCCAGAAACATGTGGTTTGGTGAATTCTATAGTAGCAAGGCAGTTTTCTCTGGTTTCCATCACTAGTTGGTCAGAAAACAGCATCATGTCACTTTCAGCGTTTTCAGGCCCCGAAAAGCATTTTGACAGCATGTTGTCACTTAGGCTGTTGCTTGTGACCTGAAGCACTCAGAAACAAGTTTCCAAGCCAGAAACATGTGGTTTGGTGAATTCTATAGTGGCAAGGCAGTTTCTTCTGGTTTTCATCACTAGTTGGTCAGAAAACAACAACATGTCACTTTTAGTGTTTTCAGGGCCCGAAAAGCATTTTGACAGCATGTTGTCACTTAGGCTGCTACTTTTGTCCAGAAACACTCAGAAAAGAGTTTCCAAGCCAGAAACATGTACTTTGGTGAAGTCTATAGTAGCAAGGCAGTTTCTTCTGGTTTTCATCACTAGTTGGTCAGAAAACAGCAACATGTCACTTTTAGTGTTTTCAGGCCCCGAAAAGCATTTTTAGAGCATGTTGTCACTTAGGCTGTTGCTTGTGACCTGAAGCACTCAGAAACAAGTTTCCAAGCCAGAAACATTTGGTTTGGTGAATTCTATAGTAGCAAGGCAGTTTCTTCTGGTTTTCATCACTAGTTGGTCAGAAAACAGCATCATGTCACTTTCAGCTTTTTCAGGCCCCGAAAAGCATTTTGAGAGCATGTTGTCACTTAGGCTGTTGCTTGTGACCTGAAGCACTCAGAAACAAGTTTCCAAGCCAGAAACATGTGGTTTGGTGAATTCTATAGTAGCAAGGCAGTTTCCTCTGGTTTCCATCACTAGTTGGGCAGAAAACAGCATCATGTCATTTTTAGTGTTTTCAGGCCCCGAAAAGCATTTTGAGAGCATGTTGTCACTTAGGCTGTTACTTTTGACCTGAAGCACTCAGAAACAAGTTTCCAAGCCAGAAACATGTGGTTTGGTGAATTCCATAGTAGCAAGGCAGTTTCCTCTGGTTTCCATCACTAGTTGCTCAGAAAACAGCATCATGTCACTTTTAGCATTTTCAGGCCCCGAAAAGCATTTTGAGAGCATGTTGTCACTTAGGCTGTTACTTTTAACCAGAAGCACTCAGAAACAAGTTTCCAAGCCAGAAACATGTGGTTTGGTGAATTCCATAGTAGCAAGGCAGTTTCCTCTGGTTTACATCAATACTTGTTCAGAAAACAGCATCATGTCACTTTTGGTGTTTTCAGGCCCCGAAAAGCATTTTGAGAGCATGTTGTCACTTAGGCTGTTACTTTTGAGCACAAGCACTCAGAAGCAAGTTTCCAAGCCAGAAACATATGGTTTGGTGAATTCCATAGTAGCAAGGCAGTTTCCTCTGGTTTTCATCACTAGTTGGTCCGGAAACAGCATCATGTCACTTTTGGTGTTTTCAGGCCTCGAAAAGCATTTTGAGAGCATGTTGTCACTTAGGCTGTTACTTTTAACCAGAAGCACTGAGAAACAAGTTTCCAAGCCAGAAACATATGGTTTGGTGAATTCCATAGTAGCAAGGCAGTTTCCTCTGGTTTTCATCATTAGTTGGTCCAAAAACAGCATCATGTCACTTTTGGTGTTTTCAGGCCCCGAAAAGCATTTTGACAGCATGTTGTCACTTAGGCTGCTACTTTTGTCCAGAAACACTCAGAAAAGAGTTTCCAAGCCAGAAACATGTACTTTGGTGAAGTCTATAGTAGCAAGGCAGTTTCTTCTGGTTTCCATCACTAGTTGTTCAGAAAACAGCAACATGTCACTTTTAGTGTTTTCAGGCCCCGAAAAGCATTTTTAGAGCATGTTGTCACTTAGGCTGTTGCTTGTGACCTGAAGCACTCAGAAACAAGTTTCCAAGCCAGAAACATGTGGTTTGGTGAATTCTATAGTAGCAAGGCAGTTTCCTCTGGTTTCCATCACTAGTTGGTCAGAAAACAGCATCATGTCACTTTCAGCGTTTTCAGGCCCCGAAAAGCATTTTGACAGCATGTTGTCACTTAGGCTGTTGCTTGTGACCTGAAGCACTCAGAAACAAGTTTCCAAGCCAAAAACATGTGGTTTGGTGAATTCTATAGTAGCAAGGCAGTTTCTTCTGGTTTTCATCACTAGTTGTTCAGAAAACAGCAACATGTCACTTTTAGTGTTTTCAGGGCCCGAAAAGCATTTTGACAGCATGTTGTCACTTAGGCTGCTACTTTTCTCCAGAAACACTCAGAAAAGAGTTTCCAAGCCAGAAACATGTACTTTGGTGAAGTCTATAGTAGCAAGGCAGTTTCTTCTAGTTTCCATCACTAGTTGTTCAGAAAACAGCAACATGTCACTTTTAGTGTTTTCAGGCCCCGAAAAGCATTTTGACAGCATGTTGTCACTTAGGCTGTTGCTTGTGACCTGAAGCACTCAGAAACAAGTTTCCAAGCCAGAAACATGTAGTTTGGTGAATTCTATAGTAGCAAGGCAGTTTCTTCTGGTTTTCATCACTAGTTGGTCAGAAAACAGCAACATGTCACTTTTAGTGTTTTCAGGGCCCGAAAAGCATTTTGACAGCATGTTGTCACTTAGGCTGCTACTTTTGTCCAGAAACACTCAGAAAAGAGTTTCCAAGCCAGAAACATGTACTTTGGTGAAGTCTATAGTAGCAAGGCAGTTTCTTCTGGTTTTCATCACTAGTTGGTCAGAAAACAGCAACATGTCACTTTTAGTGTTTTCAGGCCCCGAAAAGCATTTTTAGAGCATGTTGTCACTTAGGCTGTTGCTTGTGACCAGAAGCACTCAGAAACAAGTTTCCAAGCCAGAAACATTTGGTTTGGTGAAGTCTATAGTAGCAAGGCAGTTTCTTCTGGTTTTCATCACTAGTTGGTCAGAAAACAGCATCATGTCACTTTCAGCGTTTTCAGGCCCCGAAAAGCATTTTGACAGCATGTTGTCACTTAGGCTGTTGCTTGTGACCTGAAGCACTCAGAAACAAGTTTCCAAGCCAGAAACATGTGGTTTGGTGAATTCTATAGTAGCAAGGCAGTTTCCTCTGGTTTCCATCACTAGTTGGGCAGAAAACAGCATCATGTCACTTTTAGTGTTTTCAGGCCCCGAAAAGCATTTTGAGAGCATGTTGTCACTTAGGCCGTTACTTTTGACCAGAAGCACTCAGAAACAAGTTTCCAAGCCAGAAACATGTGGTTTGGTGAATTCTATAGTAGCAAGGCAGTTTTCTCTGGTTTCCATCACTAGTTGGTCAGAAAACAGCATCATGTCACTTTCAGCGTTTTCAGGCCCCGAAAAGCATTTTGACAGCATGTTGTCACTTAGGCTGTTGCTTGTGACCTGAAGCACTCAGAAACAAGTTTCCAAGCCAGAAACATGTGGTTTGGTGAATTCTATAGTGGCAAGGCAGTTTCTTCTGGTTTTCATCACTAGTTGGTCAGAAAACAACAACATGTCACTTTTAGTGTTTTCAGGGCCCGAAAAGCATTTTGACAGCATGTTGTCACTTAGGCTGCTACTTTTGTCCAGAAACACTCAGAAAAGAGTTTCCAAGCCAGAAACATGTACTTTGGTGAAGTCTATAGTAGCAAGGCAGTTTCTTCTGGTTTCCATCACTAGTTGTTCAGAAAACAGCAACATGTCACTTTTAGTGTTTTCAGGGCCCGAAAAGCATTTTGACAGCATGTTGTCACTTAGGCTGCTACTTTTGTCCAGAAACACTCAGAAACAAGTTTCCAAGCCAGAAACATGTACTTTGGTGAAGTCTATAGTAGCAAGGCAGTTTCTTCTGGTTTTCATCACTAGTTGGTCAGAAAACAGCAACATGTCACTTTTAGTGTTTTCAGGGCCCGAAAAGCATTTTGACAGCATGTTGTCACTTAGGCTGCTACTTTTGTCCAGAAACACTCAGAAAAGAGTTTCCAAGCCAGAAACATGTACTTTGGTGAAGTCTATAGTAGCAAGGCAGTTTCTTCTGGTTTCCATCACTAGTTGTTCAGAAAACAGCAACATGTCACTTTTAGTGTTTTCAGGGCCCGAAAAGCATTTTTAGAGCATGTTGTCACTTAGGCTGTTGCTTGTGACCAGAAGCACTCAGAAACAAGTTTCCAAGCCAGAAACATGTGGTTTGGTGAATTCTATAGTAGCAAGGCAGTTTCCTCTGGTTTCCATCACTAGTTGGGCAGAAAACAGCATCATGTCATTTTTAGTGTTTTCAGGCCCCGAAAAGCATTTTGAGAGCATGTTGTCACTTAGGCTGTTACTTTTGACCTGAAGCACTCAGAAACAAGTTTCCAAGCCAGAAACATGTGGTTTGGTGAATTCCATAGTAGCAAGGCAGTTTCCTCTGGTTTCCATCACTAGTTGCTCAGAAAACAGCATCATGTCACTTTTAGCATTTTCAGGCCCCGAAAAGCATTTTGAGAGCATGTTGTCACTTAGGCTGTTACTTTTAACCAGAAGCACTCAGAAACAAGTTTCCAAGCCAGAAACATGTGGTTTGGTGAATTCCATAGTAGCAAGGCAGTTTCCTCTGGTTTACATCAATACTTGTTCAGAAAACAGCATCATGTCACTTTTGGTGTTTTCAGGCCCCGAAAAGCATTTTGAGAGCATGTTGTCACTTAGGCTGTTACTTTTGAGCACAAGCACTCAGAAGCAAGTTTCCAAGCCAGAAACATATGGTTTGGTGAATTCCATAGTAGCAAGGCAGTTTCCTCTGGTTTTCATCACTAGTTGGTCCGGAAACAGCATCATGTCACTTTTGGTGTTTTCAGGCCTCGAAAAGCATTTTGAGAGCATGTTGTCACTTAGGCTGTTACTTTTAACCAGAAGCACTGAGAAAAGAGTTTCCAAGCCAGAAACATGTACTTTGGTGAAGTCTATAGTAGCAAGGCAGTTTCTTCTGGTTTCCATCACTAGTTGTTCAGAAAACAGCAACATGTCACTTTTAGTGTTTTCAGGCCCCAAAAAGCATTTTTAGAGCATGTTGTCACTTAGGCTGTTGCTTGTGACCTGAAGCACTCAGAAACAAGTTTCCAAGCCAGAAACATGTGGTTTGGTGAATTCTATAGTAGCAAGGCAGTTTCCTCTGGTTTCCATCACTAGTTGGTCAGAAAACAGCATCATGTCACTTTCAGCGTTTTCAGGCCCCGAAAAGCATTTTGAGAGCATGTTGTCACTTAGGCTGTTGCTTGTGACCTGAAGCACTCAGAAACAAGTTTCCAAGCCAAAAACATGTGGTTTGGTGAATTCTATAGTAGCAAGGCAGTTTCTTCTGGTTTTCATCACTAGTTGGTCAGAAAACAGCAACATGTCACTTTTAGTGTTTTCAGGGCCCGAAAAGCATTTTGACAGCATGTTGTCACTTAGGCTGTTACTTTTGTCCAGAAGCACTCAGAAACGTGTTTCCAAGCCAGAAACATGTACTTTGGTGAAGTCTATAGTAGCAAGGCAGTTTCTTCTGGTTTTCATCACTAGTTGGTCAGAAAACAGCAACATGTCACTTTTAGTGTTTTCAGGGCCCGAAAAGCATTTTGACAGCATGTTGTCACTTAGGCTGCTACTTTTGTCCAGAAACACTCAGAAAAGAGTTTCCAAGCCAGAAACATGTACTTTGGTGAAGTCTATAGTAGCAAGGCAGTTTCTTCTGGTTTCCATCACTAGTTGTTCAGAAAACAGCAACATGTCACTTTTAGTGTTTTCAGGGCCCGAAAAGCATTTTGACAGCATGTTGTCACTTAGGCTGCTACTTTTGTCCAGAAACACTCAGAAACAAGTTTCCAAGCCAGAAACATGTACTTTGGTGAAGTCTATAGTAGCAAGGCAGTTTCTTCTGGTTTTCATCACTAGTTGGTCAGAAAACAGCAACATGTCACTTTTAGTGTTTTCAGGGCCCGAAAAGCATTTTGACAGCATGTTGTCACTTAGGCTGCTACTTTTGTCCAGAAACACTCAGAAAAGAGTTTCCAAGCCAGAAACATGTACTTTGGTGAAGTCTATAGTAGCAAGGCAGTTTCTTCTGGTTTCCATCACTAGTTGTTCAGAAAACAGCAACATGTCACTTTTAGTGT
The DNA here is from genome assembly GCF_041903045.1 of Epinephelus lanceolatus. Lineage (NCBI taxonomy): Eukaryota > Metazoa > Chordata > Actinopteri > Perciformes > Serranidae > Epinephelus > Epinephelus lanceolatus. Next base: position 3,040,062 of record NC_135747.1, read on the forward strand.
TTTCAGGGCCCGAAAAGCATTTTTAGAGCATGTTGTCACTTAGGCTGTTGCTTGTGACCAGAAGCACTCAGAAACAAGTTTCCAAGCCAGAAACATGTGGTTTGGTGAATTCTATAGTAGCAAGGCAGTTTCCTCTGGTTTCCATCACTAGTTGGTCAGAAAACAGCATCATGTCACTTTCAGCGTTTTCAGGCCCCGAAAAGCATTTTGACAGCATGTTGTCACTTAGGCTGTTGCTTGTGACCTGAAGCACTCAGAAACAAGTTTCCAAGCCAAAAACATGTGGTTTGGTGAATTCTATAGTAGCAAGGCAGTTTCTTCTGGTTTTCATCACTAGTTGGTCAGAAAACAGCAACATGTCACTTTTAGTGTTTTCAGGGCCCGAAAAGCATTTTGACAGCATGTTGTCACTTAGGCTGTTACTTTTGTCCAGAAGCACTCAGAAACGTGTTTCCAAGCCAGAAACATGTACTTTGGTGAAGTCTATAGTAGCAAGGCAGTTTCTTCTGGTTTTCATCACTAGTTGGTCAGAAAACAGCAACATGTCACTTTTAGTGTTTTCAGGGCCCGAAAAGCATTTTGACAGCATGTTGTCACTTAGGCTGCTACTTTTGTCCAGAAACACTCAGAAAAGAGTTTCCAAGCCAGAAACATGTACTTTGGTGAAGTCTATAGTAGCAAGGCAGTTTCTTCTGGTTTTCATCACTAGTTGGTCAGAAAACAGCAACATGTCACTTTTAGTGTTTTCAGGCCCCGAAAAGCATTTTGAGAGCATGTTGTCACTTAGGCTGTTGCTTGTGACCTGAAGCACTCAGAAACAAGTTTCCAAGCCAGAAACATTTGGTTTGGTGAATTCTATAGTAGCAAGGCAGTTTCTTCTGGTTTTCATCACTAGTTGGTCAGAAAACAGCATCATGTCACTTTCAGCGTTTTCAGGCCCCGAAAAGCATTTTGAGAGCATGTTGTCACTTAGGCTGTTGCTTGTGACCTGAAGCACTCAGAAACAAGTTTCCAAGCCAGAAACATGTGGTTTGGTGAATTCTATAGTAGCAAGGCAGTTTCCTCTGGTTTCCATCACTAGTTGGGCAGAAAACAGCATCATGTCACTTTTAGTGTTTTCAGGCCCCGAAAAGCATTTTGAGAGCATGTTGTCACTTAGGCCGTTACTTTTGACCAGAAGCACTCAGAAACAAGTTTCCAAGCCAGAAACATGTGGTTTGGTGAAGTCTATAGTAGCAAGGCAGTTTTCTCTGGTTTCCATCACTAGTTGGTCAGAAAACAGCATCATGTCACTTTCAGCGTTTTCAGGCCCCGAAAAGCATTTTGACAGCATGTTGTCACTTAGGCTGTTGCTTGTGACCTGAAGCACTCAGAAACAAGTTTCCAAGCCAGAAACATGTGGTTTGGTGAATTCTATAGTGGCAAGGCAGTTTCTTCTGGTTTTCATCACTAGTTGGTCAGAAAACAGCAACATGTCACTTTTAGTGTTTTCAGGGCCCGAAAAGCATTTTGACAGCATGTTGTCACTTAGGCTGCTACTTTTGTCCAGAAACACTCAGAAAAGAGTTTCCAAGCCAGAAACATGTACTTTGGTGAAGTCTATAGTAGCAAGGCAGTTTCTTCTGGTTTTCATCACTAGTTGGTCAGAAAACAGCAACATGTCACTTTTAGTGTTTTCAGGCCCCGAAAAGCATTTTTAGAGCATGTTGTCACTTAGGCTGTTGCTTGTGACCTGAAGCACTCAGAAACAAGTTTCCAAGCCAGAAACATTTGGTTTGGTGAATTCTATAGTAGCAAGGCAGTTTCTTCTGGTTTTCATCACTAGTTGGTCAGAAAACAGCATCATGTCACTTTCAGCGTTTTCAGGCCCCGAAAAGCATTTTGAGAGCATGTTGTCACTTAGGCTGTTGCTTGTGACCTGAAGCACTCAGAAACAAGTTTCCAAGCCAGAAACATGTGGTTTGGTGAATTCTATAGTAGCAAGGCAGTTTCCTCTGGTTTCCATCACTAGTTGGGCAGAAAACAGCATCATGTCACTTTTAGTGTTTTCAGGCCCCGAAAAGCATTTTTAGAGCATGTTGTCACTTAGGCTGTTACTTTTGACCAGAAGCACTCAGAAACAAGTTTCCAAGCCAGAAACATGTGGTTTGGTGAAGTCTATAGTAGCAAGGCAGTTTTCTCTGGTTTCCATCACTAGTTGGGCAGAAAACAGCATCATGTCACTTTTAGCGTTTTCAGGCCCCGAAAAGCATTTTGAGAGCATGTTGTCACTTAGGCTGTTGCTTTTGACCAGAAGTATTCAGAAACAAGTTTCCAAGCCAGAAACATGTGGTTTGGTGAATTCTATAGTAGCAAGGCAGTTTCCTCTGGTTTCCATCACTAGTTGGGCAGAAAACAGCATCATGTCATTTTTAGTGTTTTCAGGCCCCGAAAAGCATTTTGAGAGCATGTTGTCACTTAGGCTGTTACTTTTGACCAGAAGCACTCAGAAACAAGTTTCCAAGCCAGAAACATGTGGTTTGGTGAATTCCATAGTAGCAAGGCAGTTTCCTCTGGTTTCCATCACTAGTTGCTCAGAAAACAGCATCATGTCACTTTTAGCATTTTCAGGCCCCGAAAAGCATTTTGAGAGCATGTTGTCACTTAGGCTGTTACTTTTAACCAGAAGCACTCAGAAACAAGTTTCCAAGCCAGAAACATGTGGTTTGGTGAATTCCATAGTAGCAAGGCAGTTTCCTCTGGTTTACATCAATACTTGTTCAGAAAACAGCATCATGTCACTTTTGGTGTTTTCAGGCCCCGAAAAGCATTTTGAGAGCATGTTGTCACTTAGGCTGTTACTTTTGAGCACAAGCACTCAGAAGCAAGTTTCCAAGCCAGAAACATATGGTTTGGTGAATTCCATAGTAGCAAGGCAGTTTCCTCTGGTTTTCATCACTAGTTGGTCCGGAAACAGCATCATGTCACTTTTGGTGTTTTCAGGCCTCGAAAAGCATTTTGAGAGCATGTTGTCACTTAGGCTGTTACTTTTAACCAGAAGCACTGAGAAACAAGTTTCCAAGCCAGAAACATATGGTTTGGTGAATTCCATAGTAGCAAGGCAGTTTCCTCTGGTTTTCATCATTAGTTGGTCCAAAAACAGCATCATGTCACTTTTGGTGTTTTCAGGCCCCGAAAAGCATTTTGACAGCATGTTGTCACTTAGGCTGCTACTTTTGTCCAGAAACACTCAGAAAAGAGTTTCCAAGCCAGAAACATGTGGTTTGGTGAATTCTATAGTAGCAAGGCAGTTTCCTCTGGTTTCCATCACTAGTTGGTCAGAAAACAGCATCATGTCACTTTCAGCGTTTTCAGGCCCCGAAAAGCATTTTGACAGCATGTTGTCACTTAGGCTGTTGCTTGTGACCTGAAGCACTCAGAAACAAGTTTCCAAGCCAAAAACATGTGGTTTGGTGAATTCTATAGTAGCAAGGCAGTTTCTTCTGGTTTTCATCACTAGTTGGTCAGAAAACAGCAACATGTCACTTTTAGTGTTTTCAGGGCCCGAAAAGCATTTTGACAGCATGTTGTCACTTAGGCTGTTACTTTTGTCCAGAAGCACTCAGAAACAAGTTTCCAAGCCAGAAACATGTACTTTGGTGAAGTCTATAGTAGCAAGGCAGTTTCTTCTGGTTTTCATCACTAGTTGGTCAGAAAACAGCAACATGTCACTTTTAGTGTTTTCAGGGCCCGAAAAGCATTTTGACAGCATGTTGTCACTTAGGCTGCTACTTTTGTCCAGAAACACTCAGAAAAGAGTTTCCAAGCCAGAAACATGTACTTTGGTGAAGTCTATAGTAGCAAGGCAGTTTCTTCTGGTTTCCATCACTAGTTGTTCAGAAAACAGCAACATGTCACTTTTAGTGTTTTCAGGCCCCGAAAAGCATTTTGACAGCATGTTGTCACTTAGGCTGTTGCTTGTGACCTGAAGCATTCAGAAACAAGTTTCCAAGCCAGAAACATGTGGTTTGGTGAATTCTATAGTAGCAAGGCAGTTTCTTCTGGTTTTCATCACTAGTTGGTCAGAAAACAGCAACATGTCACTTTTAGTGTTTTCAGGGCCCGAAAAGCATTTTGACAGCATGTTGTCACTTAGGCTGTTACTTTTGTCCAGAAGCACTCAGAAACGTGTTTCCAAGCCAGAAACATGTACTTTGGTGAAGTCTATAGTAGCAAGGCAGTTTCTTCTGGTTTTCATCACTTGTTGGTCAGAAAACAGCAACATGTCACTTTTAGTGTTTTCAGGGCCCGAAAAGCATTTTGACAGCATGTTGTCACTTAGGCTGCTACTTTTGTCCAGAAACACTCAGAAACGAGTTTCCAAGCCAGAAACATGTACTTTGGTGAAGTCTATAATATCAAGGCAGTTTCTTCTGGTTTTCATCACTAGTTGGTCAGAAAACAGCAACATGTCACTTTTAGTGTTTTCAGGCCCCGAAAAGCATTTTGAGAGCATGTTGTCACTTAGGCTGTTGCTTGTGACCTGAAGCACTCAGAAACAAGTTTCCAAGCCAGAAACATGTGGTTTGGTGAATTCTATAGTAGCAAGGCAGTTTCCTCTGGTTTCCATCACTAGTTGGGCAGAAAACAGCATCATGTCACTTTTAGTGTTTTCAGGCCCCGTAAAGCATTTTGAGAGCATGTTGTCACTTAGGCTGTTACTTTTGACCAGAAGCACTCAGAAACAAGTTTCCAAGCCAGAAACATGTGGTTTGGTGAATTCTATAGTAGCAAGGCAGTTTTCTCTGGTTTCCATCACTAGTTGGTCAGAAAACAGCATCATGTCACTTTCAGCGTTTTCAGGCCCCGAAAAGCATTTTGACAGCATGTTGTCACTTAGGCTGTTGCTTGTGACCTGAAGCACTCAGAAACAAGTTTCCAAGCCAGAAACATGTGGTTTGGTGAATTCTATAGTAGCAAGGCAGTTTTCTCTGGTTTCCATCACTAGTTGGTCAGAAAACAGCATCATGTCACTTTCAGCGTTTTCAGGCTCCGAAAAGCATTTTGACAGCATGTTGTCACTTAGGCTGTTGCTTGTGACCTGAAGCACTCAGAAACAAGTTTCCAAGCCAGAAACATGTAGTTTGGTGAATTCTATAGTAGCAAGGCAGTTTCTTCTGGTTTTCATCACTAGTTGGTCAGAAAACAGCAACATGTCACTTTTAGTGTTTTCAGGGCCCGAAAAGCATTTTGACAGCATGTTGTCACTTAGGCTGCTACTTTTGTCCAGAAACACTCAGAAAAGAGTTTCCAAGCCAGAAACATGTACTTTGGTGAAGTCTATAGTAGCAAGGCAGTTTCTTCTGGTTTTCATCACTAGTTGGTCAGAAAACAGCAACATGTCACTTTTAGTGTTTTCAGGCCCCGAAAAGCATTTTTAGAGCATGTTGTCACTTAGGCTGTTGCTTGTGACCTGAAGCACTCAGAAACAAGTTTCCAAGCCAGAAACATTTGGTTTGGTGAATTCTATAGTAGCAAGGCAGTTTCTTCTGGTTTTCATCACTAGTTGGTCAGAAAACAGCATCATGTCACTTTCAGCGTTTTCAGGCCCCGAAAAGCATTTTGAGAGCATGTTGTCACTTAGGCTGTTGCTTGTGACCTGAAGCACTCAGAAACAAGTTTCCAAGCCAGAAACATGTGGTTTGGTGAATTCTATAGTAGCAAGGCAGTTTCCTCTGGTTTCCATCACTAGTTGGGCAGAAAACAGCATCATGTCACTTTTAGTGTTTTCAGGCCCCGAAAAGCATTTTGAGAGCATGTTGTCACTTAGGCCGTTACTTTTGACCAGAAGCACTCAGAAACAAGTTTCCAAGCCAGAAACATGTGGTTTGGTGAATTCTATAGTGGCAAGGCAGTTTCTTCTGGTTTTCATCACTAGTTGGTCAGAAAACAGCATCATGTCACTTTTAGCGTTTTCAGGCCCCGAAAAGCATTTTGAGAGCATGTTGTCACTTAGGCTGTTGCTTTTGACCAGAAGTATTCAGAAACAAGTTTCCAAGCCAGAAACATGTGGTTTGGTGAATTCTATAGTAGCAAGGCAGTTTCCTCTGGTTTCCATCACTAGTTGGGCAGAAAACAGCATCATGTCATTTTTAGTGTTTTCAGGCCCCGAAAAGCATTTTGAGAGCATGTTGTCACTTAGGCTGTTACTTTTGACCAGAAGCACTCAGAAACAAGTTTCCAAGCCAGAAACATGTGGTTTGGTGAATTCCATAGTAGCAAGGCAGTTTCCTCTGGTTTCCATCACTAGTTGCTCAGAAAACAGCATCATGTCACTTTTAGCATTTTCAGGCCCCGAAAAGCATTTTGAGAGCATGTTGTCACTTAGGCTGTTACTTTTAACCAGAAGCACTCAGAAACAAGTTTCCAAGCCAGAAACATGTGGTTTGGTGAATTCCATAGTAGCAAGGCAGTTTCCTCTGGTTTACATCAATACTTGTTCAGAAAACAGCATCATGTCACTTTTGGTGTTTTCAGGCCCCGAAAAGCATTTTGAGAGCATGTTGTCACTTAGGCTGTTACTTTTGAGCACAAGCACTCAGAAGCAAGTTTCCAAGCCAGAAACATATGGTTTGGTGAATTCCATAGTAGCAAGGCAGTTTCCTCTGGTTTTCATCACTAGTTGGTCCGGAAACAGCATCATGTCACTTTTGGTGTTTTCAGGCCTCGAAAAGCATTTTGAGAGCATGTTGTCACTTAGGCTGTTACTTTTAACCAGAAGCACTGAGAAACAAGTTTCCAAGCCAGAAACATATGGTTTGGTGAATTCCATAGTAGCAAGGCAGTTTCCTCTGGTTTTCATCATTAGTTGGTCCAAAAACAGCATCATGTCACTTTTGGTATTTTCAGCCTGCGAAAAGCATTTTGACAGCATGTTGTCACTTAGGCTGCTACTTTTGTCCAGAAACACTCAGAAAAGAGTTTCCAAGCCAGAAACATGTACTTTGGTGAAGTCTATAGTAGCAAGGCAGTTTCTTCTGGTTTCCATCACTAGTTGTTCAGAAAACAGCAACATGTCACTTTTAGTGTTTTCAGGCCCCGAAAAGCATTTTTAGAGCATGTTGTCACTTAGGCTGTTGCTTGTGACCTGAAGCACTCAGAAACAAGTTTCCAAGCCAGAAACATGTGGTTTGGTGAATTCTATAGTAGCAAGGCAGTTTCCTCTGGTTTCCATCACTAGTTGGTCAGAAAACAGCATCATGTCACTTTCAGCGTTTTCAGGCCCCGAAAAGCATTTTGACAGCATGTTGTCACTTAGGCTGTTGCTTGTGACCTGAAGCACTCAGAAACAAGTTTCCAAGCCAGAAACATTTGGTTTGGTGAATTCTATAGTAGCAAGGCAGTTTCTTCTGGTTTTCATCACTAGTTGGTCAGAAAACAGCATCATGTCACTTTCAGCGTTTTCAGGCCCCGAAAAGCATTTTGAGAGCATGTTGTCACTTAGGCTGTTGCTTGTGACCTGAAGCACTCAGAAACAAGTTTCCAAGCCAGAAACATGTGGTTTGGTGAATTCTATAGTAGCAAGGCAGTTTCCTCTGGTTTCCATCACTAGTTGGGCAGAAAACAGCATCATGTCACTTTTAGTGTTTTCAGGCCCCGAAAAGCATTTTTAGAGCATGTTGTCACTTAGGCTGTTACTTTTGACCAGAAGCACTCAGAAACAAGTTTCCAAGCCAGAAACATGTGGTTTGGTGAAGTCTATAGTAGCAAGGCAGTTTTCTCTGGTTTCCATCACTAGTTGGGCAGAAAACAGCATCATGTCACTTTTAGCGTTTTCAGGCCCCGAAAAGCATTTTGAGAGCATGTTGTCACTTAGGCTGTTACTTTTGACCAGAAGCACTCAGAAACAAGTTTCCAAGCCAGAAACATGTGGTTTGGTGAATTCCATAGTAGCAAGGCAGTTTCCTCTGGTTTCCATCACTAGTTGCTCAGAAAACAGCATCATGTCACTTTTAGCATTTTCAGGCCCCGAAAAGCATTTTGAGAGCATGTTGTCACTTAGGCTGTTACTTTTAACCAGAAGCACTCAGAAACAAGTTTCCAAGCCAGAAACATGTGGTTTGGTGAATTCCATAGTAGCAAGGCAGTTTCCTCTGGTTTACATCAATACTTGTTCAGAAAACAGCATCATGTCACTTTTGGTGTTTTCAGGCCCCGAAAAGCATTTTGAGAGCATGTTGTCACTTAGGCTGTTACTTTTGAGCACAAGCACTCAGAAGCAAGTTTCCAAGCCAGAAACATATGGTTTGGTGAATTCCATAGTAGCAAGGCAGTTTCCTCTGGTTTTCATCACTAGTTGGTCCGGAAACAGCATCATGTCACTTTTGGTGTTTTCAGGCCTCGAAAAGCATTTTGAGAGCATGTTGTCACTTAGGCTGTTACTGTTAACCAGAAGCACTGAGAAACAAGTTTCCAAGCCAGAAACATATGGTTTGGTGAATTCCATAGTAGCAAGGCAGTTTCCTCTGGTTTTCATCATTAGTTGTTCCAAAAACAGCATCATGTCACTTTTGGTGTTTTCAGGCCCCGAAAAGCATTTTGACAGCATGTTGTCACTTAGGCTGCTACTTTTGTCCAGAAACACTCAGAAAAGAGTTTCCAAGCCAGAAACATGTACTTTGGTGAAGTATATAGTAGCAAGGCAGTTTCTTCTGGTTTCCATCACTAGTTGTTCAGAAAACAGCAACATGTCACTTTTAGTGTTTTCAGGCCCCGAAAAGCATTTTTAGAGCATGTTGTCACTTAGGCTGTTGCTTGTGACCTGAAGCACTCAGAAACAAGTTTCCAAGCCAAAAACATGTGGTTTGGTGAATTCTATAGTAGCAAGGCAGTTTCCTCTGGTTTCCATCACTAGTTGGTCAGAAAACAGCATAATGTCACTTTCAGCGTTTTCAGGCCCCGAAAAGCATTTTGACAGCATGTTGTCACTTAGGCTGTTGCTTGTGACCTGAAGCACTCAGAAACAAGTTTCCAAGCCAAAAACATGTGGTTTGGTGAATTCTATAGTAGCAAGGCAGTTTCTTCTGGTTTTCATCACTAGTTGGTCAGAAAACAGCAACATGTCACTTTTAGTGTTTTCAGGGCCCGAAAAGCATTTTGACAGCATGTTGTCACTTAGGCTGTTACTTTTGTCCAGAAGCACTCAGAAACGTGTTTCCAAGCCAGAAACATGTACTTTGGTGAAGTCTATAGTAGCAAGGCAGTTTCTTCTGGTTTTCATCACTAGTTGGTCAGAAAACAGCAACATGTCACTTTTAGTGTTTTCAGGGCCCGAAAAGCATTTTGACAGCATGTTGTCACTTAGGCTGCTACTTTTGTCCAGAAACACTCAGAAAAGAGTTTCCAAGCCAGAAACATGTACTTTGGTGAAGTCTATAGTAGCAAGGCAGTTTCTTCTGGTTTCCATCACTAGTTGTTCAGAAAACAGCAACATGTCACTTTTAGTGTTTTCAGGGCCCGAAAAGCATTTTGACAGCATGTTGTCACTTAGGCTGCTACTTTTGTCCAGAAACACTCAGAAAAGAGTTTCCAAGCCAGAAACATGTACTTTGGTGAAGTCTATAGTAGCAAGGCAGTTTCTTCTAGTTTCCATCACTAGTTGTTCAGAAAACAGCAACATGTCACTTTTAGTGTTTTCAGGCCCCGAAAAGCATTTTGACAGCATGTTGTCACTTAGGCTGTTGCTTGTGACCTGAAGCACTCAGAAACAAGTTTCCAAGCCAGAAACATGTAGTTTGGTGAATTCTATAGTAGCAAGGCAGTTTCTTCTGGTTTTCATCACTAGTTGGTCAGAAAACAGCAACATGTCACTTTTAGTGTTTTCAGGGCCCGAAAAGCATTTTGACAGCATGTTGTCACTTAGGCTGCTACTTTTGTCCAGAAACACTCAGAAAAGAGTTTCCAAGCCAGAAACATGTACTTTGGTGAAGTCTATAGTAGCAAGGCAGTTTCTTCTGGTTTTCATCACTAGTTGGTCAGAAAACAGCAACATGTCACTTTTAGTGTTTTCAGGCCCCGAAAAGCATTTTTAGAGCATGTTGTCACTTAGGCTGTTGCTTGTGACCTGAAGCACTCAGAAACAAGTTTCCAAGCCAGAAACATTTGGTTTGGTGAATTCTATAGTAGCAAGGCAGTTTCTTCTGGTTTTCATCACTAGTTGGTCAGAAAACAGCATCATGTCACTTTCAGCGTTTTCAGGCCCCGAAAAGCATTTTGAGAGCATGTTGTCACTTAGGCTGTTGCTTGTGACCTGAAGCACTCAGAAACAAGTTTCCAAGCCAGAAACATGTGGTTTGGTGAATTCTATAGTAGCAAGGCAGTTTCCTCTGGTTTCCATCACTAGTTGGGCAGAAAACAGCATCATGTCACTTTTAGTGTTTTCAGGCCCCGAAAAGCATTTTGAGAGCATGTTGTCACTTAGGCCGTTACTTTTGACCAGAAGCACTCAGAAACAAGTTTCCAAGCCAGAAACATGTGGTTTGGTGAATTCTATAGTAGCAAGGCAGTTTTCTCTGGTTTCCATCACTAGTTGGTCAGAAAACAGCATCATGTCACTTTCAGCGTTTTCAGGCCCCGAAAAGCATTTTGACAGCATGTTGTCACTTAGGCTGTTACTTTTGACCAGAAGCACTCAGAAACAAGTTTCCAAGCCAGAAACATATGGTTTGGTGAATTCCATAGTAGCAAGGCAGTTTCCTCTGGTTTCCATCACTAGTTGCTCAGAAAACAGCATCATGTCACTTTTAGCATTTTCAGGCCCCGAAAAGCATTTTGAGAGCATGTTGTCACTTAGGCTGTTACTTTTAACCAGAAGCACTCAGAAACAAGTTTCCAAGCCAGAAACATGTGGTTTGGTGAATTCCATAGTAGCAAGGCAGTTTCCTCTGGTTTACATCAATACTTGTTCAGAAAACAGCATCATGTCACTTTTGGTGTTTTCAGGCCCCGAAAAGCATTTTGAGAGCATGTTGTCACTTAGGCTGTTACTTTTGAGCACAAGCACTCAGAAGCAAGTTTCCAAGCCAGAAACATATGGTTTGGTGAATTCCATAGTAGCAAGGCAGTTTCCTCTGGTTTTCATCACTAGTTGGTCCGGAAACAGCATCATGTCACTTTTGGTGTTTTCAGGCCTCGAAAAGCATTTTGAGAGCATGTTGTCACTTAGGCTGTTACTTTTAACCAGAAGCACTGAGAAACAAGTTTCCAAGCCAGAAACATATGGTTTGGTGAATTCCATAGTAGCAAGGCAGTTTCCTCTGGTTTTCATCATTAGTTGGTCCAAAAACAGCATCATGTCACTTTTGGTATTTTCAGCCTGCGAAAAGCATTTTGACAGCATGTTGTCACTTAGGCTGCTACTTTTGTCCAGAAACACTCAGAAAAGAGTTTCCAAGCCAGAAACATGTACTTTGGTGAAGTCTATAGTAGCAAGGCAGTTTCTTCTGGTTTCCATCACTAGTTGTTCAGAAAACAGCAACATGTCACTTTTAGTGTTTTCAGGCCCCGAAAAGCATTTTTAGAGCATGTTGTCACTTAGGCTGTTGCTTGTGACCTGAAGCACTCAGAAACAAGTTTCCAAGCCAGAAACATGTGGTTTGGTGAATTCTATAGTAGCAAGGCAGTTTCCTCTGGTTTCCATCACTAGTTGGTCAGAAAACAGCATCATGTCACTTTCAGCGTTTTCAGGCCCCGAAAAGCATTTTGACAGCATGTTGTCACTTAGGCTGTTGCTTGTGACCTGAAGCACTCAGAAACAAGTTTCCAAGCCAGAAACATTTGGTTTGGTGAATTCTATAGTAGCAAGGCAGTTTCTTCTGGTTTTCATCACTAGTTGGTCAGAAAACAGCATCATGTCACTTTCAGCGTTTTCGGGCCCCGAAAAGCATTTTGAGAGCATGTTGTCACTTAGGCTGTTGCTTGTGACCTGAAGCACTCAGAAACAAGTTTCCAAGCCAGAAACATGTGGTTTGGTGAATTCTATAGTAGCAAGGCAGTTTCCTCTGGTTTCCATCACTAGTTGGGCAGAAAACAGCATCATGTCACTTTTAGTGTTTTCAGGCCCCGAAAAGCATTTTTAGAGCATGTTGTCACTTAGGCTGTTACTTTTGACCAGAAGCACTCAGAAACAAGTTTCCAAGCCAGAAACATGTGGTTTGGTGAAGTCTATAGTAGCAAGGCAGTTTTCTCTGGTTTCCATCACTAGTTGGGCAGAAAACAGCATCATGTCACTTTTAGTGTTTTCAGGCCCCGAAAAGCATTTTGAGAGCATGTTGTCACTTAGGCCGTTACTTTTGACCAGAAGCACTCAGAAACAAGTTTCCAAGCCAGAAACATGTGGTTTGGTGAATTCTATAGTAGCAAGGCAGTTTTCTCTGGTTTCCATCACTAGTTGGTCAGAAAACAGCATCATGTCACTTTCAGCGTTTTCAGGCCCCGAAAAGCATTTTGACAGCATGTTGTCACTTAGGCTGTTGCTTGTGACCTGAAGCACTCAGAAACAAGTTTCCAAGCCAGAAAAATGTGGTTTGGTGAATTCTATAGTGGCAAGGCAGTTTCTTCTGGTTTCCATCACTAGTTGGTCAGAAAACAGCAACATGTCACTTTTAGTGTTTTCAGGGCCCGAAAAGCATTTTGACAGCATGTTGTCACTTAGGCTGCTACTTTTGTCCAGAAACACTCAGAAAAGAGTTTCCAAGCCAGAAACATGTACTTTGGTGAAGTCTATAGTAGCAAGGCAGTTTCTTCTGGTTTTCATCACTAGTTGGTCAGAAAACAGCAACATGTCACTTTTAGTGTTTTCAGGCCCCGAAAAGCATTTTTAGAGCATGTTGTCACTTAGGCTGTTGCTTGTGACCTGAAGCACTCAGAAACAAGTTTCCAAGCCAGAAACATTTGGTTTGGTGAATTCTATAGTAGCAAGGCAGTTTCTTCTGGTTTTCATCACTAGTTGGTCAGAAAACAGCATCATGTCACTTTCAGCGTTTTCAGGCCCCGAAAAGCATTTTGAGAGCATGTTGTCACTTAGGCTGTTGCTTGTGACCTGAAGCACTCAGAAACAAGTTTCCAAGCCAGAAACATGTGGTTTGGTGAATTCTATAGTAGCAAGGCAGTTTCCTCTGGTTTCCATCACTAGTTGGGCAGAAAACAGCATCATGTCACTTTTAGTGTTTTCAGGCCCCGAAAAGCATTTTTAGAGCATGTTGTCACTTAGGCTGTTACTTTTGACCAGAAGCACTCAGAAACAAGTTTCCAAGCCAGAAACATGTGGTTTGGTGAAGTCTATAGTAGCAAGGCAGTTTTCTCTGGTTTCCATCACTAGTTGGGCAGAAAACAGCATCATGTCACTTTTAGCGTTTTCAGGCCCCGAAAAGCATTTTGAGAGCATGTTGTCACTTAGGCTGTTGCTTTTGACCAGAAGTATTCAGAAACAAGTTTCCAAGCCAGAAACATGTGGTTTGGTGAATTCTATAGTAGCAAGGCAGTTTCCTCTGGTTTCCATCACTAGTTGGGCAGAAAACAGCATCATGTCATTTTTAGTGTTTTCAGGCCCCGAAAAGCATTTTGAGAGCATGTTGTCACTTAGGCTGTTACTTTTGACCAGAAGCACTCAGAAACAAGTTTCCAAGCCAGAAACATGTGGTTTGGTGAATTCCATAGTAGCAAGGCAGTTTCCTCTGGTTTCCATCACTAGTTGCTCAGAAAACAGCATCATGTCACTTTTAGCATTTTCAGGCCCCGAAAAGCATTTTGAGAGCATGTTGTCACTTAGGCTGTTACTTTTAACCAGAAGCACTCAGAAACAAGTTTCCAAGCCAGAAACATGTGGTTTGGTGAATTCCATAGTAGCAAGGCAGTTTCCTCTGGTTTACATCAATACTTGTTCAGAAAACAGCATCATGTCACTTTTGGTGTTTTCAGGCCCCGAAAAGCATTTTGAGAGCATGTTGTCACTTAGGCTGTTACTTTTGAGCACAAGCACTCAGAAGCAAGTTTCCAAGCCAGAAACATATGGTTTGGTGAATTCCATAGTAGCAAGGCAGTTTCCTCTGGTTTTCATCACTAGTTGGTCCGGAAACAGCATCATGTCACTTTTGGTGTTTTCAGGCCTCGAAAAGCATTTTGAGAGCATGTTGTCACTTAGGCTGTTACTTTTAACCAGAAGCACTGAGAAACAAGTTTCCAAGCCAGAAACATATGGTTTGGTGAATTCCATAGTAGCAAGGCAGTTTCCTCTGGTTTTCATCATTAGTTGGTCCAAAAACAGCATCATGTCACTTTTGGTATTTTCAGCCTGCGAAAAGCATTTTGACAGCATGTTGTCACTTAGGCTGCTACTTTTGTCCAGAAACACTCAGAAAAGAGTTTCCAAGCCAGAAACATGTACTTTGGTGAAGTCTATAGTAGCAAGGCAGTTTCTTCTGGTTTCCATCACTAGTTGTTCAGAAAACAGCAACATGTCACTTTTAGTGTTTTCAGGCCCCGAAAAGCATTTTTAGAGCATGTTGTCACTTAGGCTGTTGCTTGTGACCTGAAGCACTCAGAAACAAGTTTCCAAGCCAGAAACATGTGGTTTGGTGAATTCTATAGTAGCAAGGCAGTTTCCTCTGGTTTCCATCACTAGTTGGTCAGAAAACAGCATCATGTCACTTTCAGCGTTTTCAGGCCCCGAAAAGCATTTTGACAGCATGTTGTCACTTAGGCTGTTGCTTGTGACCTGAAGCACTCAGAAACAAGTTTCCAAGCTAGAAACATTTGGTTTGGTGAATTCTATAGTAGCAAGGCAGTTTCTTCTGGTTTTCATCACTAGTTGGTCAGAAAACAGCATCATGTCACTTTCAGCGTTTTCAGGCCCCGAAAAGCATTTTGAGAGCATGTTGTCACTTAGGCTGTTGCTTGTGACCTGAAGCACTCAGAAACAAGTTTCCAAGCCAGAAACATGTGGTTTGGTGAATTCTATAGTAGCAAGGCAGTTTCCTCTGGTTTCCATCACTAGTTGGGCAGAAAACAGCATCATGTCACTTTTAGTGTTTTCAGGCCCCGAAAAGCATTTTTAGAGCATGTTGTCACTTAGGCTGTTACTTTTGACCAGAAGCACTCAGAAACAAGTTTCCAAGCCAGAAACATGTGGTTTGGTGAAGTCTATAGTAGCAAGGCAGTTTTCTCTGGTTTCCATCACTAGTTGGGCAGAAAACAGCATCATG
The DNA here is from genome assembly GCF_041903045.1 of Epinephelus lanceolatus. Classification (NCBI taxonomy): domain Eukaryota; kingdom Metazoa; phylum Chordata; class Actinopteri; order Perciformes; family Serranidae; genus Epinephelus; species Epinephelus lanceolatus. Next base: position 3,055,301 of record NC_135747.1, read on the forward strand.
TCACTTTTAGTGTTTTCAGGCCCCGAAAAGCATTTTGAGAGCATGTTGTCACTTAGGCCGTTACTTTTGACCAGAAGCACTCAGAAACAAGTTTCCAAGCCAGAAACATGTGGTTTGGTGAATTCTATAGTAGCAAGGCAGTTTTCTCTGGTTTCCATCACTAGTTGGTCAGAAAACAGCATCATGTCACTTTCAGCGTTTTCAGGCCCCGAAAAGCATTTTGACAGCATGTTGTCACTTAGGCTGTTGCTTGTGACCTGAAGCACTCAGAAACAAGTTTCCAAGCCAGAAAAATGTGGTTTGGTGAATTCTATAGTGGCAAGGCAGTTTCTTCTGGTTTCCATCACTAGTTGGTCAGAAAACAGCAACATGTCACTTTTAGTGTTTTCAGGGCCCGAAAAGCATTTTGACAGCATGTTGTCACTTAGGCTGCTACTTTTGTCCAGAAACACTCAGAAAAGAGTTTCCAAGCCAGAAACATGTACTTTGGTGAAGTCTATAGTAGCAAGGCAGTTTCTTCTGGTTTTCATCACTAGTTGGTCAGAAAACAGCAACATGTCACTTTTAGTGTTTTCAGGCCCCGAAAAGCATTTTTAGAGCATGTTGTCACTTAGGCTGTTGCTTGTGACCTGAAGCACTCAGAAACAAGTTTCCAAGCCAGAAACATTTGGTTTGGTGAATTCTATAGTAGCAAGGCAGTTTCTTCTGGTTTTCATCACTAGTTGGTCAGAAAACAGCATCATGTCACTTTCAGCGTTTTCAGGCCCCGAAAAGCATTTTGAGAGCATGTTGTCACTTAGGCTGTTGCTTGTGACCTGAAGCACTCAGAAACAAGTTTCCAAGCCAGAAACATGTGGTTTGGTGAATTCTATAGTAGCAAGGCAGTTTCCTCTGGTTTCCATCACTAGTTGGGCAGAAAACAGCATCATGTCACTTTTAGTGTTTTCAGGCCCCGAAAAGCATTTTTAGAGCATGTTGTCACTTAGGCTGTTACTTTTGACCAGAAGCACTCAGAAACAAGTTTCCAAGCCAGAAACATGTGGTTTGGTGAAGTCTATAGTAGCAAGGCAGTTTTCTCTGGTTTCCATCACTAGTTGGGCAGAAAACAGCATCATGTCACTTTTAGCGTTTTCAGGCCCCGAAAAGCATTTTGAGAGCATGTTGTCACTTAGGCTGTTGCTTTTGACCAGAAGTATTCAGAAACAAGTTTCCAAGCCAGAAACATGTGGTTTGGTGAATTCTATAGTAGCAAGGCAGTTTCCTCTGGTTTCCATCACTAGTTGGGCAGAAAACAGCATCATGTCATTTTTAGTGTTTTCAGGCCCCGAAAAGCATTTTGAGAGCATGTTGTCACTTAGGCTGTTACTTTTGACCAGAAGCACTCAGAAACAAGTTTCCAAGCCAGAAACATGTGGTTTGGTGAATTCCATAGTAGCAAGGCAGTTTCCTCTGGTTTCCATCACTAGTTGCTCAGAAAACAGCATCATGTCACTTTTAGCATTTTCAGGCCCCGAAAAGCATTTTGAGAGCATGTTGTCACTTAGGCTGTTACTTTTAACCAGAAGCACTCAGAAACAAGTTTCCAAGCCAGAAACATGTGGTTTGGTGAATTCCATAGTAGCAAGGCAGTTTCCTCTGGTTTACATCAATACTTGTTCAGAAAACAGCATCATGTCACTTTTGGTGTTTTCAGGCCCCGAAAAGCATTTTGAGAGCATGTTGTCACTTAGGCTGTTACTTTTGAGCACAAGCACTCAGAAGCAAGTTTCCAAGCCAGAAACATATGGTTTGGTGAATTCCATAGTAGCAAGGCAGTTTCCTCTGGTTTTCATCACTAGTTGGTCCGGAAACAGCATCATGTCACTTTTGGTGTTTTCAGGCCTCGAAAAGCATTTTGAGAGCATGTTGTCACTTAGGCTGTTACTTTTAACCAGAAGCACTGAGAAACAAGTTTCCAAGCCAGAAACATATGGTTTGGTGAATTCCATAGTAGCAAGGCAGTTTCCTCTGGTTTTCATCATTAGTTGGTCCAAAAACAGCATCATGTCACTTTTGGTGTTTTCAGGCCCCGAAAAGCATTTTGACAGCATGTTGTCACTTAGGCTGCTACTTTTGTCCAGAAACACTCAGAAAAGAGTTTCCAAGCCAGAAACATGTACTTTGGTGAAGTCTATAGTAGCAAGGCAGTTTCTTCTGGTTTCCATCACTAGTTGTTCAGAAAACAGCAACATGTCACTTTTAGTGTTTTCAGGCCCCGAAAAGCATTTTTAGAGCATGTTGTCACTTAGGCTGTTGCTTGTGACCTGAAGCACTCAGAAACAAGTTTCCAAGCCAGAAACATGTGGTTTGGTGAATTCTATAGTAGCAAGGCAGTTTCCTCTGGTTTCCATCACTAGTTGGTCAGAAAACAGCATCATGTCACTTTCAGCGTTTTCAGGCCCCGAAAAGCATTTTGACAGCATGTTGTCACTTAGGCTGTTGCTTGTGACCTGAAGCACTCAGAAACAAGTTTCCAAGCCAAAAACATGTGGTTTGGTGAATTCTATAGTAGCAAGGCAGTTTCTTCTGGTTTTCATCACTAGTTGGTCAGAAAACAGCAACATGTCACTTTTAGTGTTTTCAGGGCCCGAAAAGCATTTTGACAGCATGTTGTCACTTAGGCTGTTACTTTTGTCCAGAAGCACTCAGAAACGTGTTTCCAAGCCAGAAACATGTACTTTGGTGAAGTCTATAGTAGCAAGGCAGTTTCTTCTGGTTTTCATCACTAGTTGGTCAGAAAACAGCAACATGTCACTTTTAGTGTTTTCAGGGCCCGAAAAGCATTTTGACAGCATGTTGTCACTTAGGCTGCTACTTTTGTCCAGAAACACTCAGAAAAGAGTTTCCAAGCCAGAAACATGTACTTTGGTGAAGTCTATAGTAGCAAGGCAGTTTCTTCTGGTTTCCATCACTAGTTGTTCAGAAAACAGCAACATGTCACTTTTAGTGTTTTCAGGGCCCGAAAAGCATTTTGACAGCATGTTGTCACTTAGGCTGCTACTTTTGTCCAGAAACACTCAGAAACAAGTTTCCAAGCCAGAAACATGTACTTTGGTGAAGTCTATAGTAGCAAGGCAGTTTCTTCTGGTTTTCATCACTAGTTGGTCAGAAAACAGCAACATGTCACTTTTAGTGTTTTCAGGCCCCGAAAAGCATTTTTAGAGCATGTTGTCACTTAGGCTGTTGCTTGTGACCTGAAGCACTCAGAAACAAGTTTCCAAGCCAGAAACATTTGGTTTGGTGAATTCTATAGTAGCAAGGCAGTTTCTTCTGGTTTTCATCACTAGTTGGTCAGAAAACAGCATCATGTCACTTTCAGCGTTTTCAGGCCCCGAAAAGCATTTTGAGAGCATGTTGTCACTTAGGCTGTTGCTTGTGACCTGAAGCACTCAGAAACAAGTTTCCAAGCCAGAAACATGTGGTTTGGTGAATTCTATAGTAGCAAGGCAGTTTCCTCTGGTTTCCATCACTAGTTGGGCAGAAAACAGCATCATGTCACTTTTAGTGTTTTCAGGCCCCGAAAAGCATTTTGAGAGCATGTTGTCACTTAGGCCGTTACTTTTGACCAGAAGCACTCAGAAACAAGTTTCCAAGCCAGAAACATGTGGTTTGGTGAATTCTATAGTAGCAAGGCAGTTTTCTCTGGTTTCCATCACTAGTTGGTCAGAAAACAGCATCATGTCACTTTCAGCGTTTTCAGGCCCCGAAAAGCATTTTGACAGCATGTTGTCACTTAGGCTGTTGCTTGTGACCTGAAGCACTCAGAAACAAGTTTCCAAGCCAGAAACATGTGGTTTGGTGAATTCTATAGTGGCAAGGCAGTTTCTTCTGGTTTTCATCACTAGTTGGTCAGAAAACAACAACATGTCACTTTTAGTGTTTTCAGGGCCCGAAAAGCATTTTGACAGCATGTTGTCACTTAGGCTGCTACTTTTGTCCAGAAACACTCAGAAAAGAGTTTCCAAGCCAGAAACATGTACTTTGGTGAAGTCTATAGTAGCAAGGCAGTTTCTTCTGGTTTTCATCACTAGTTGGTCAGAAAACAGCAACATGTCACTTTTAGTGTTTTCAGGCCCCGAAAAGCATTTTTAGAGCATGTTGTCACTTAGGCTGTTGCTTGTGACCTGAAGCACTCAGAAACAAGTTTCCAAGCCAGAAACATTTGGTTTGGTGAATTCTATAGTAGCAAGGCAGTTTCTTCTGGTTTTCATCACTAGTTGGTCAGAAAACAGCATCATGTCACTTTCAGCTTTTTCAGGCCCCGAAAAGCATTTTGAGAGCATGTTGTCACTTAGGCTGTTGCTTGTGACCTGAAGCACTCAGAAACAAGTTTCCAAGCCAGAAACATGTGGTTTGGTGAATTCTATAGTAGCAAGGCAGTTTCCTCTGGTTTCCATCACTAGTTGGGCAGAAAACAGCATCATGTCATTTTTAGTGTTTTCAGGCCCCGAAAAGCATTTTGAGAGCATGTTGTCACTTAGGCTGTTACTTTTGACCTGAAGCACTCAGAAACAAGTTTCCAAGCCAGAAACATGTGGTTTGGTGAATTCCATAGTAGCAAGGCAGTTTCCTCTGGTTTCCATCACTAGTTGCTCAGAAAACAGCATCATGTCACTTTTAGCATTTTCAGGCCCCGAAAAGCATTTTGAGAGCATGTTGTCACTTAGGCTGTTACTTTTAACCAGAAGCACTCAGAAACAAGTTTCCAAGCCAGAAACATGTGGTTTGGTGAATTCCATAGTAGCAAGGCAGTTTCCTCTGGTTTACATCAATACTTGTTCAGAAAACAGCATCATGTCACTTTTGGTGTTTTCAGGCCCCGAAAAGCATTTTGAGAGCATGTTGTCACTTAGGCTGTTACTTTTGAGCACAAGCACTCAGAAGCAAGTTTCCAAGCCAGAAACATATGGTTTGGTGAATTCCATAGTAGCAAGGCAGTTTCCTCTGGTTTTCATCACTAGTTGGTCCGGAAACAGCATCATGTCACTTTTGGTGTTTTCAGGCCTCGAAAAGCATTTTGAGAGCATGTTGTCACTTAGGCTGTTACTTTTAACCAGAAGCACTGAGAAAAGAGTTTCCAAGCCAGAAACATGTACTTTGGTGAAGTCTATAGTAGCAAGGCAGTTTCTTCTGGTTTCCATCACTAGTTGTTCAGAAAACAGCAACATGTCACTTTTAGTGTTTTCAGGCCCCAAAAAGCATTTTTAGAGCATGTTGTCACTTAGGCTGTTGCTTGTGACCTGAAGCACTCAGAAACAAGTTTCCAAGCCAGAAACATGTGGTTTGGTGAATTCTATAGTAGCAAGGCAGTTTCCTCTGGTTTCCATCACTAGTTGGTCAGAAAACAGCATCATGTCACTTTCAGCGTTTTCAGGCCCCGAAAAGCATTTTGACAGCATGTTGTCACTTAGGCTGTTGCTTGTGACCTGAAGCACTCAGAAACAAGTTTCCAAGCCAAAAACATGTGGTTTGGTGAATTCTATAGTAGCAAGGCAGTTTCTTCTGGTTTTCATCACTAGTTGGTCAGAAAACAGCAACATGTCACTTTTAGTGTTTTCAGGGCCCGAAAAGCATTTTGACAGCATGTTGTCACTTAGGCTGTTACTTTTGTCCAGAAGCACTCAGAAACGTGTTTCCAAGCCAGAAACATGTACTTTGGTGAAGTCTATAGTAGCAAGGCAGTTTCTTCTGGTTTTCATCACTAGTTGGTCAGAAAACAGCAACATGTCACTTTTAGTGTTTTCAGGGCCCGAAAAGCATTTTGACAGCATGTTGTCACTTAGGCTGCTACTTTTGTCCAGAAACACTCAGAAAAGAGTTTCCAAGCCAGAAACATGTACTTTGGTGAAGTCTATAGTAGCAAGGCAGTTTCTTCTGGTTTCCATCACTAGTTGTTCAGAAAACAGCAACATGTCACTTTTAGTGTTTTCAGGGCCCGAAAAGCATTTTGACAGCATGTTGTCACTTAGGCTGCTACTTTTGTCCAGAAACACTCAGAAAAGAGTTTCCAAGCCAGAAACATGTACTTTGGTGAAGTCTATAGTAGCAAGGCAGTTTCTTCTAGTTTCCATCACTAGTTGTTCAGAAAACAGCAACATGTCACTTTTAGTGTTTTCAGGCCCCGAAAAGCATTTTGAGAGCATGTTGTCACTTAGGCTGTTGCTTGTGACCTGAAGCATTCAGAAACAAGTTTCCAAGCCAGAAACATGTGGTTTGGTGAATTCTATAGTAGCAAGGCAGTTTCTTCTGGTTTTCATCACTAGTTGGTCAGAAAACAGCAACATGTCACTTTTAGTGTTTTCAGGGCCCGAAAAGCATTTTGACAGCATGTTGTCACTTAGGCTGTTACTTTTGTCCAGAAGCACTCAGAAACGTGTTTCCAAGCCAGAAACATGTACTTTGGTGAAGTCTATAGTAGCAAGGCAGTTTCTTCTGGTTTTCATCACTAGTTGGTCAGAAAACAGCAACATGTCACTTTTAGTGTTTTCAGGCCCCGAAAAGCATTTTTAGAGCATGTTGTCACTTAGGCTGTTGCTTGTGACCTGAAGCACTCAGAAACAAGTTTCCAAGCCAGAAACATTTGGTTTGGTGAATTCTATAGTAGCAAGGCAGTTTCTTCTGGTTTTCATCACTAGTTGGTCAGAAAACAGCATCATGTCACTTTCAGCGTTTTCAGGCCCCGAAAAGCATTTTGAGAGCATGTTGTCACTTAGGCTGTTGCTTGTGACCTGAAGCACTCAGAAACAAGTTTCCAAGCCAGAAACATGTGGTTTGGTGAATTCTATAGTAGCAAGGCAGTTTCCTCTGGTTTCCATCACTAGTTGGGCAGAAAACAGCATCATGTCACTTTTAGTGTTTTCAGGCCCCGAAAAGCATTTTGAGAGCATGTTGTCACTTAGGCCGTTACTTTTGACCAGAAGCACTCAGAAACAAGTTTCCAAGCCAGAAACATGTGGTTTGGTGAATTCTATAGTAGCAAGGCAGTTTTCTCTGGTTTCCATCACTAGTTGGTCAGAAAACAGCATCATGTCACTTTCAGCGTTTTCAGGCCCCGAAAAGCATTTTGACAGCATGTTGTCACTTAGGCTGTTGCTTGTGACCTGAAGCACTCAGAAACAAGTTTCCAAGCCAGAAACATGTGGTTTGGTGAATTCTATAGTGGCAAGGCAGTTTCTTCTGGTTTTCATCACTAGTTGGTCAGAAAACAACAACATGTCACTTTTAGTGTTTTCAGGGCCCGAAAAGCATTTTGACAGCATGTTGTCACTTAGGCTGCTACTTTTGTCCAGAAACACTCAGAAAAGAGTTTCCAAGCCAGAAACATGTACTTTGGTGAAGTCTATAGTAGCAAGGCAGTTTCTTCTGGTTTTCATCACTAGTTGGTCAGAAAACAGCAACATGTCACTTTTAGTGTTTTCAGGCCCCGAAAAGCATTTTTAGAGCATGTTGTCACTTAGGCTGTTGCTTGTGACCTGAAGCACTCAGAAACAAGTTTCCAAGCCAGAAACATTTGGTTTGGTGAATTCTATAGTAGCAAGGCAGTTTCTTCTGGTTTTCATCACTAGTTGGTCAGAAAACAGCATCATGTCACTTTCAGCTTTTTCAGGCCCCGAAAAGCATTTTGAGAGCATGTTGTCACTTAGGCTGTTGCTTGTGACCTGAAGCACTCAGAAACAAGTTTCCAAGCCAGAAACATGTGGTTTGGTGAATTCTATAGTAGCAAGGCAGTTTCCTCTGGTTTCCATCACTAGTTGGGCAGAAAACAGCATCATGTCATTTTTAGTGTTTTCAGGCCCCGAAAAGCATTTTGAGAGCATGTTGTCACTTAGGCTGTTACTTTTGACCTGAAGCACTCAGAAACAAGTTTCCAAGCCAGAAACATGTGGTTTGGTGAATTCCATAGTAGCAAGGCAGTTTCCTCTGGTTTCCATCACTAGTTGCTCAGAAAACAGCATCATGTCACTTTTAGCATTTTCAGGCCCCGAAAAGCATTTTGAGAGCATGTTGTCACTTAGGCTGTTACTTTTAACCAGAAGCACTCAGAAACAAGTTTCCAAGCCAGAAACATGTGGTTTGGTGAATTCCATAGTAGCAAGGCAGTTTCCTCTGGTTTACATCAATACTTGTTCAGAAAACAGCATCATGTCACTTTTGGTGTTTTCAGGCCCCGAAAAGCATTTTGAGAGCATGTTGTCACTTAGGCTGTTACTTTTGAGCACAAGCACTCAGAAGCAAGTTTCCAAGCCAGAAACATATGGTTTGGTGAATTCCATAGTAGCAAGGCAGTTTCCTCTGGTTTTCATCACTAGTTGGTCCGGAAACAGCATCATGTCACTTTTGGTGTTTTCAGGCCTCGAAAAGCATTTTGAGAGCATGTTGTCACTTAGGCTGTTACTTTTAACCAGAAGCACTGAGAAAAGAGTTTCCAAGCCAGAAACATGTACTTTGGTGAAGTCTATAGTAGCAAGGCAGTTTCTTCTGGTTTCCATCACTAGTTGTTCAGAAAACAGCAACATGTCACTTTTAGTGTTTTCAGGCCCCAAAAAGCATTTTTAGAGCATGTTGTCACTTAGGCTGTTGCTTGTGACCTGAAGCACTCAGAAACAAGTTTCCAAGCCAGAAACATGTGGTTTGGTGAATTCTATAGTAGCAAGGCAGTTTCCTCTGGTTTCCATCACTAGTTGGTCAGAAAACAGCATCATGTCACTTTCAGCGTTTTCAGGCCCCGAAAAGCATTTTGACAGCATGTTGTCACTTAGGCTGTTGCTTGTGACCTGAAGCACTCAGAAACAAGTTTCCAAGCCAAAAACATGTGGTTTGGTGAATTCTATAGTAGCAAGGCAGTTTCTTCTGGTTTTCATCACTAGTTGGTCAGAAAACAGCAACATGTCACTTTTAGTGTTTTCAGGGCCCGAAAAGCATTTTGACAGCATGTTGTCACTTAGGCTGTTACTTTTGTCCAGAAGCACTCAGAAACGTGTTTCCAAGCCAGAAACATGTACTTTGGTGAAGTCTATAGTAGCAAGGCAGTTTCTTCTGGTTTTCATCACTAGTTGGTCAGAAAACAGCAACATGTCACTTTTAGTGTTTTCAGGGCCCGAAAAGCATTTTGACAGCATGTTGTCACTTAGGCTGCTACTTTTGTCCAGAAACACTCAGAAAAGAGTTTCCAAGCCAGAAACATGTACTTTGGTGAAGTCTATAGTAGCAAGGCAGTTTCTTCTGGTTTCCATCACTAGTTGTTCAGAAAACAGCAACATGTCACTTTTAGTGTTTTCAGGGCCCGAAAAGCATTTTGACAGCATGTTGTCACTTAGGCTGCTACTTTTGTCCAGAAACACTCAGAAAAGAGTTTCCAAGCCAGAAACATGTACTTTGGTGAAGTCTATAGTAGCAAGGCAGTTTCTTCTAGTTTCCATCACTAGTTGTTCAGAAAACAGCAACATGTCACTTTTAGTGTTTTCAGGCCCCGAAAAGCATTTTGAGAGCATGTTGTCACTTAGGCTGTTGCTTGTGACCTGAAGCATTCAGAAACAAGTTTCCAAGCCAGAAACATGTGGTTTGGTGAATTCTATAGTAGCAAGGCAGTTTCTTCTGGTTTTCATCACTAGTTGGTCAGAAAACAGCAACATGTCACTTTTAGTGTTTTCAGGGCCCGAAAAGCATTTTGACAGCATGTTGTCACTTAGGCTGTTACTTTTGTCCAGAAGCACTCAGAAACGTGTTTCCAAGCCAGAAACATGTACTTTGGTGAAGTCTATAGTAGCAAGGCAGTTTCTTCTGGTTTTCATCACTAGTTGGTCAGAAAACAGCAACATGTCACTTTTAGTGTTTTCAGGGCCCGAAAAGCATTTTGACAGCATGTTGTCACTTAGGCTGCTACTTTTGTCCAGAAACACTCAGAAACGCGTTTCCAAGCCAGAAACATGTACTTTGGTGAAGTCTATAGTAGCAAGGCAGTTTCTTCTGGTTTTCATCACTAGTTGGTCAGAAAACAGCAACATGTCACTTTTAGTGTTTTCAGGCCCCGAAAAGCATTTTTAGAGCATGTTGTCACTTAGGCTGTTGCTTGTGACCTGAAGCACTCAGAAACAAGTTTCCAAGCCAGAAACATGTGGTTTGGTGAATTCTATAGTAGCAAGGCAGTTTCTTCTGGTTTTCATCACTAGTTGGTCAGAAAACAGCAACATGTCACTTTTAGTGTTTTCAGGGCCCGAAAAGCATTTTGACAGCATGTTGTCACTTAGGCTGCTACTTTTGTCCAGAAACACTCAGAAAAGAGTTTCCAAGCCAGAAACATGTACTTTGGTGAAGTCTATAGTAGCAAGGCAGTTTCTTCTGGTTTTCATCACTACTTGGTCAGAAAACAGCAACATGTCACTTTTAGTGTTTTCAGGCCCCGAAAAGCATTTTTAGAGCATGTTGTCACTTAGGCTGTTGCTTGTGACCTGAAGCACTCAGAAACAAGTTTCCAAGCCAGAAACATGTGGTTTGGTGAATTCTATAGTAGCAAGGCAGTTTCTTCTGGTTTTCATCACTAGTTGGTCAGAAAACAGCATCATGTCACTTTCAGCGTTTTCAGGCCCCGAAAAGCATTTTGAGAGCATGTTGTCACTTAGGCTGTTGCTTGTGACCTGAAGCACTCAGAAACAAGTTTCCAAGCCAGAAACATGTGGTTTGGTGAATTCCATAGTAGCAAGGCAGTTTCCTCTGGTTTACATCAATACTTGTTCAGAAAACAGCATCATGTCACTTTTGGTGTTTTCAGGCCCCGAAAAGCATTTTGAGAGCATGTTGTCACTTAGGCTGTTACTTTTGAGCACAAGCACTCAGAAGCAAGTTTCCAAGCCAGAAACATATGGTTTGGTGAATTCCATAGTAGCAAGGCAGTTTCCTCTGGTTTTCATCACTAGTTGGTCCGGAAACAGCATCATGTCACTTTTGGTGTTTTCAGGCCTCGAAAAGCATTTTGAGAGCATGTTGTCACTTAGGCTGTTACTTTTAACCAGAAGCACTGAGAAACAAGTTTCCAAGCCAGAAACATATGGTTTGGTGAATTCCATAGTAGCAAGGCAGTTTCCTCTGGTTTTCATCATTAGTTGGTCCAAAAACAGCATCATGTCACTTTTGGTGTTTTCAGGCCCCGAAAAGCATTTTGACAGCATGTTGTCACTTAGGCTGCTACTTTTGTCCAGAAACACTCAGAAAAGAGTTTCCAAGCCAGAAACATGTACTTTGGTGAAGTCTATAGTAGCAAGGCAGTTTCTTCTGGTTTCCATCACTAGTTGTTCAGAAAACAGCAACATGTCACTTTTAGTGTTTTCAGGCCCCGAAAAGCATTTTTAGAGCATGTTGTCAGTTAGGCTGTTGCTTGTGACCTGAAGCACTCAGAAACAAGTTTCCAAGCCAGAAACATGTGGTTTGGTGAATTCTATAGTAGCAAGGCAGTTTCCTCTGGTTTCCATCACTAGTTGTTCAGAAAACAGCATCATGTCACTTTCAGCGTTTTCAGGCCCCGAAAAGCATTTTGACAGCATGTTGTCACTTAGGCTGTTGCTTGTGACCTGAAGCACTCAGAAACAAGTTTCCAAGCCAAAAACATGTGGTTTGGTGAATTCTATAGTAGCAAGGCAGTTTCTTCTGGTTTTCATCACTAGTTGGTCAGAAAACAGCAACATGTCACTTTTAGTGTTTTCAGGGCCCGAAAAGCATTTTGACAGCATGTTGTCACTTAGGCTGTTACTTTTGTCCAGAAGCACTCAGAAACGTGTTTCCAAGCCAGAAACATGTACTTTGGTGAAGTCTATAGTAGCAAGGCAGTTTCTTCTGGTTTTCATCACTAGTTGGTCAGAAAACAGCAACATGTCACTTTTAGTGTTTTCAGGGCCCGAAAAGCATTTTGACAGCATGTTGTCACTTAGGCTGTTACTTTTGTCCAGAAGCACTCAGAAACGTGTTTCCAAGCCAGAAACATGTACTTTGGTGAAGTCTATAGTAGCAAGGCAGTTTCTTCTGGTTTTCATCACTAGTTGGTCAGAAAACAGCAACATGTCACTTTTAGTGTTTTCAGGCCCCGAAAAGCATTTTTAGAGCATGTTGTCACTTAGGCTGTTGCTTGTGACCTGAAGCACTCAGAAACAAGTTTCCAAGCCAGAAACATTTGGTTTGGTGAATTCTATAGTAGCAAGGCAGTTTCTTCTGGTTTTCATCACTAGTTGGTCAGAAAACAGCATCATGTCACTTTCAGCGTTTTCAGGCCCCGAAAAGCATTTTGAGAGCATGTTGTCACTTAGGCTATTGCTTGTGACCTGAAGCACTCAGAAACAAGTTTCCAAGCCAGAAACATGTGGTTTGGTGAATTCTATAGTAGCAAGGCAGTTTCCTCTGGTTTCCATCACTAGTTGGGCAGAAAACAGCATCATGTCACTTTTAGTGTTTTCAGGCCCCGAAAAGCATTTTTAGAGCATGTTGTCACTTAGGCTGTTACTTTTGACCAGAAACACTCAGAAACAAGTTTCCAAGCCAGAAACATGTGGTTTGGTGAATTCTATAGTAGCAAGGCAGTTTTCTCTGGTTTCCATCACTAGTTGGGCAGAAAACAGCATCATGTCACTTTTAGCGTTTTCAGGCCCCGAAAAGCATTTTGAGAGCATGTTGTCACTTAGGCTGTTGCTTTTGACCAGAAGTATTCAGAAACAAGTTTCCAAGCCAGAAACATGTGGTTTGGTGAATTCTATAGTAGCAAGGCAGTTTCCTCTGGTTTCCATCACTAGTTGGGCAGAAAACAGCATCATGTCATTTTTAGTGTTTTCAGGCCCCGAAAAGCATTTTGAGAGCATGTTGTCACTTAGGCTGTTACTTTTGACCAGAAGCACTCAGAAACAAGTTTCCAAGCCAGAAACATGTGGTTTGGTGAATTCCATAGTAGCAAGGCAGTTTCCTCTGGTTTACATCACTAGTTGCTCAGAAAACAGCATCATGTCACTTTTAGCATTTTCAGGCCTCGAAAAGCATTTTGAGAGCATGTTGTCACTTAGGCTGTTACTTTTAACCAGAAGCACTCAGAAACAAGTTTCCAAGCCAGAAACATGTGGTTTGGTGAATTCTATAATAGCAAGGCAGTTTCCTCTGGTTTACATCAATACTTGTTCAGAAAACAGCATCATGTCACTTTTAGCATTTTCAGGCCCCGAAAAGCATTTTGAGAGCATGTTGTCACTTAGGCTGTTACTTTTGACCACAAGCACTCAGAAGCAAGTTTCCAAGCCAGAAACATATGGTTTGGTGAATTCCATAGTAGCAAGGCAGTTTCCTCTGGTTTTCATCACTAGTTGGTCCGGAAACAGCATCATGTCACTTTTAGTGTTTTCAGGGCCCGAAAAGCATTTTGACAGCATGTTGTCACTTAGGCTGCTACTTTTGTCCAGAAACACTCAGAAAAGAGTTTCCAAGCCAGAAACATGTACTTTGGTGAAGTCTATAGTAGCAAGGCAGTTTCTTCTGGTTTTCATCACTAGTTGGTCAGAAAACAGCAACATGTCACTTTTAGTGTTTTCAGGCCCCGAAAAGCATTTTTAGAGCATGTTGTCACTTAGGCTGTTGCTTGTGACCTGAAGCACTCAGAAACAAGTTTCCAAGCCAGAAACATGTGGTTTGGTGAATTCTATAGTAGCAAGGCAGTTTCTTCTGGTTTCCATCACTAGTTGGTCAGAAAACAGCATCATGTCACTTTCAGCGTTTTCAGGCCCCGAAAAGCATTTTGAGAGCATGTTGTCACTTAGGCTGTTGCTTGTGACCTGAAGCACTCAGAAACAAGTTTCCAAGCCAGAAACATGTGGTTTGGTGAATTCTATAGTAGCAAGGCAGTTTCCTCTGGATTCCATCACTATTTGGGCAGAAAACAGCATCATGACACTTTTAGTGTTTTCAGGCCTCGAAAAGCATTTTGACAGCATATTGTCACTTAGGCTGCTACTTTTGTCCAGAAACACTCAGAAACAAGTTTCCAAGCCAGAAACATGTACTTTGGTGAAGTCTATAGTAGCAAGGCAGTTTCTTCTGGTTTCCATCACTAGTTGTTCAGAAAACAGCAACATGTCACTTTTAGTGTTTTCAGGGCCCGAAAAGCATTTTGACAGCATGTTGTCACTTAGGCTGTTACTTTTGTCCAGAAGCACTCAGAAACGTGTTTCCAAGCCAGAAACATGTACTTTGGTGAAGTCTATAGTAGCAAGGCAGTTTCTTCTGGTTTTCATCACTAGTTGGTCAGAAAACAGCAACATGTCACTTTTAGTGTTTTCAGGGCCCGAAAAGCATTTTGACAGCATGTTGTCACTTAGGCTGTTACTTTTGTCTAGAAGCACTCAGAAACGTGTTTCCAAGCCAGAAACATGTACTTTGGTGAAGTCTATAGTAGCAAGGCATTTTCTTCTGGTTTTCATCACTAGTTGGTCAGAAAACAGCAACATGTCACTTTTAGTGTTTTCAGGCCCCGAAAAGCATTTTGACAGCATGTTGTCACTTAGGCTGCTACTTTTGTCCAGAAACACTCAGAAAAGAGTTTCCAAGCCAGAAACATGTACTTTGGTGAAGTCTATAGTAGCAAGGCAGTTTCTTCTGGTTTCCATCACTAGTTGGTCAGAAAACAGCAACATGTCACTTTTAGTGTTTTCAGGGCCCGAAAAGCATTTTGACAGCATGTTGTCACTTAGGCTGCTACTTTTGTCCAGAAGCACTCAGAAACAAGTTTCCAAGCCAGAAACATGTGGTTTGGTGAATTCCATAGTAGCAAGGCAGTTTCCTCTGGTTTCCATCACTAGTTGGTCAGAAAACAGCATCATGTCACTTTTAGTGTTTTCAGGGCCCGAAAAGCATTTTGACAGCATGTTGTCACTTAGACTGTTACTTTTGTCCAGAAGCACTCAGAAACGTGTTTCCAAGCCAGAAACATGTACTTTGGTGAAGTCTATAGTAGCAAGGCAGTTTCTTCTGGTTTTCATCATTAGTTGGTCAACAAACAGCAACATGTCACTTTTAGTGTTTTCAGGGCCCGAAAAGCATTTTGACAGCATGTTGTCACTTAGGCTGCTACTTTTGTCCAGAAACACTCAGAAAAGAGTTTCCAAGCCAGAAACATGTACTTTGGTGAATTCTATAGTAGCAAGGCAGTTTCTTCTGGTTTCCATCACTAGTTGGTCAGAAAACAGCATCATGTCACTTTCAGCGTTTTCATACCCCGAAAAGCATTTTGAGAGCATGTTGTCACTTAGGCTGTTGCTTGTGACCTGAAGCACTCAGAAACAAGTTTCCAAGCCAGAAACATGTGGTTTGGTGAATTCTATAGTAGCAAGGCAGTTTCCTCTGGATTCCATCACTATTTGGGCAGAAAACAGCATCATGACACTTTTAGTGTTTTCAGGCCTCGAAAAGCATTTTGAGAGCATATTGTCACTTAGGCTGCTACTTTTGTCCAGAAACCCTCAGAAACGAGTTTCCAAGCCAGAAACATGTACTTTGGTGAAGTCTATAGTAGCAAGGCAGTTTCTTCTGGTTTTCATCACTAGTTGGTCAGAAAACAGCAACATGTCACTTTTAGTGTTTTCAGGGCCCGAAAAGCATTTTGACAGCATGTTGTCACTTAGGCTGTTACTTTTGTCCAGAAGCACTCAGAAACGAGTTTCCAAGCCAGAAACATGTACTTTGGTGAAGTCTATAGTAGCAAGGCAGTTTCTTCTGGTTTTCATCACTAGTTGGTCAGAAAACAGCAACATGTCACTTTTAGTGTTTTCAGGGCCCGAAAAGCATTTTGACAGCATGTTGTCACTTAGACTGTTACTTTTAACCAGAAGCACTCAGAAACGAGTTTCCAAGCCAGAAACATGTACTTTGGTGAAGTCTATAGTAGCAAGGCAGTTTCTTCTGGTTTTCATCACTAGTTGGTCAGAAAACAGCAACATGTCACTTTTAGTGTTTTCAGGCCCCGAAAAGCATTTTGAGAGCATGTTGTCACTTAGTCTGTTGCTTGTGACCTGAAGCACTCAGAAACAAGTTTCCAAGCCAGAAACATGTGGTTTGGTGAATTCTATAGTAGCAAGGCAGTTTCCTCTGGTTTCCATCACTAGTTAGGCAGAAAACAGCATCATGTCACTTTTAGTGTTTTCAGGCCCCGAAAAGCATTTTTAGAGCATGTTGTCACTTAGGCTGTTACTTTTGACCAGAAGCACTCAGAAACAAGTTTCCAAGCCAGAAACATGTGGTTTGGTGAATTCCATAGTAGCAAGGCAGTTTCCTCTGGTTTTCATCACTAGTTGATCCAAAAACAGCAACATGTCACTTTTGGTGTTTTCAGGCCCCGAAAAGCATTTTGAGAGCATATTGTCACTTAGGCTGTTACTTTTAACCAGAAGCACTCAGAAACAAGTTTCCAAGCCAGAAACATGTGGTTTGGTGAATTCTATAGTAGCAAGGCAGTTTCCTCTGGTTTACATCAATACTTGTTCAGAAAACAGCATCATGTCACTTTTGGTGTTTTCAGGCCTCGAAAAGCATTTTGAGAGCATGTTGTCACTTAGGCTGTTACTTTTGACCACAAGCACTCAGAAGCAAGTTTCCAAGCCAGAAACATATGGTTTGGTGAATTCCATAGTAGCAAGGCAGTTTCCTCTGGTTTTCATCACTAGTTGGTCCGGAAACAGCATCATGTCACTTTTAGTGTTTTCAGGCCTCGAAAAGCATTTTGAGAGCATGTTGTCACTTAGGCTGTTACTTTTAAACAGAAGCACTCAGAAACAAGTTTCCAAGCCAGAAACATATGGTTTGGTGAATTCCATAGAAGCAAGGCAGTTTCCTCTGGTTTTCATCACTAGTTGATCCAAAAACAACATCATGTCACTTTTGGTGTTTTCAGGCCCCGAAAAGCATTTTGAGAGCATATTGTCACTTAGGCTGTTACTTTTAACCAGAAGCACTCAGAAACGAGTTTCCAAGCCAGAAACATGTACTTTGGTGAAGTCTATAGTAGCAAGGCAGTTTCTTCTGGTTTTCATCACTAGTTGGTTAGAAAGCAGCAACATGTCACTTTTAGTGTTTTCAGGGCCCGAAAAGCATTTTGACAGCATGTTGTCACTTAGGCTGTTTCTTTTGTCCAGAAGCACTCAGAAACGCGTTTCCAAGCCAGAAACATGTACTTTGGTGAAGTCTATAGTAGCAAGGCAGTTTCTTCTGGTTTTCATCACTAGTTGGTCAGAAAACAGCAACATGTCACTTTTAGTGTTTTCAGGGCCCGAAAAGCATTTTGACAGCATGTTGTCACTTAGGCTGCTACTTTTGTCCAGAAACACTCAGAAACAAGTTTCCAAGCCAGAAACATGTACTTTGGTGAAGTCTATAGTAGCAAGGCAGTTTCTTCTGGTTTCCATCACTAGTTGTTCAGAAAACAGCAATATGTCACTTTTAGTGTTTTCAGGGCCCGAAAAGCATTTTGACAGCATGTTGTCACTTAGGCTGTTACTTTTCACCAGAAGCACTCAGAAACAAGTTTCCAAGCCAGAAACATGTACTTTGGTGAAGTCTATAGTAGCAAGGCAGTTTCTTCTGGTTTCCATCACTAGTTGTTCAGAAAACAGCAACATGTCACTTTTAGTGTTTTCAGGCCCCGAAAAGCATTTTTAGAGCATGTTGTCACTTAGGCTGTTGCTTGTGACCTGAAGCACTCAGAAACAAGTTTCCAAGCCAGAAACATGTGATTTGGTGAATTCTATAGTAGCAAGGCAGTTTTCTCTGGATTCCATCACTATTTGGGCAGAAAACAGCATCATGTCACTTTTAGTGTTTTCAGACCTCGAAAAGCATTTTGAGAGCATGTTGGCACTTAGGCTGTTGCTTTTGACCAGAAGCACTCAGAAACAAGTTTCCAAGCCAGAAACATGTGGTTTGGTGAATTCCATAGTAGCAAGGCAGTTTCCTTTGGTTTTCATCACTAGTTTGTCCGAAAACAGCATCATGTCACTTTTGGTGTTTTCAGGCCCCGAAAAGCATTTTGAGAGCATGTTGTCACTTAGGCTGTTGCTTTTGACCAGAAGCACTCAGAAACAAGTTTCCAAGCCAGAAACATGTGGTTTGGTGAATTCTATAGTAGCAAGGCAGTTTCCTCTGGTTCCCATCACTACTTGGGCAGAAAACAGCATCATGTCATTTTTAGCATTTTCAGGCCCCGAAAAGCATTTTGAGAGCATGTTGTCACTTAGGCTGTTGCTTTTGACCAGAAGCACTCAGAAACAAGTTTCCAAGCCAGAAACATGTGGTTTGGTGAATTCCATAGTAGCAAGGCAGTTTCCTGTGGTTCCCATCACTAGTTGGTCAGAAAACAGCATCATGTCACTTTTAGTGTTTTTAGGCCCCGAAAAGCATTTTGAGAGCATGTTGTCACTTAGGCTGTTGCTTTTGACCAGAAGCACTCAGAAACAAGTTTCCAAGCCAGAAACATGTGGTTTGGTGAATTCTATAGTAGCAAGGCAGTTTCCTCTGGTTTTCATCACTAGTTGGGCAGAAAACAGCATCATGTCACTTTTAGCATTTTCAGGCCCCGAAAAGCATTTTGAGAGCATGTTGTCACTTAGGCTGTTACTTCTGACTAGAAGCACTCAGAAACAAGTTTCCAAGCCAGAAACATGTGGTTTGGTGAATTCTATAGTAGCAAGGCAGTTTCCTGTGGTTTCCCTCACGTATAGGTAGGGAACCGAGGGAAGGAATGGATTTTTCAAGTTTACGTTTAAGTTCATTTACTTTATTAATCCCCTGAGCGGAAATTCAATGTTTTCACTCTTGCTTGTCAACACACAGGTCTGAAAGACACACACATGCACAAACAGGACCTATACATGCACAAAGTGGAAAGTTGTCAGAGTTAGGGGGCTGCCCTTTGGTCAGGCGCCCTGAGCGGTTGGGGGGTTCGTTGCCTTGCTCAAGGGCACCTCGGCAGTGCCCAGGAGGTGAACTGGCACCTCTCCAGCCACCAGTCCACGCTCCATATTTGGTCCGGACGGGGACTCGAACAGGCGATCCTCTGGTTCCCAACCCAAGTCCCTATGGACTGAGCTACTGCCGAACCCGCGCGGAACGGGCAACCCCGAAAGGGGCACCCGGTCCCAGCTTGGCGACCGCTGTTCCGCCATCGCCACAGAGTGGCGCCCGATCGCCAGGCCCGCTCGGGGCCACCCTCTTCCCTTTCGGGCGACCTCCATCCCAGGGTCTCCCCTATTGGCCAGGGGTTGCATCCGGGTGACTCCCACCCCCGGGTGACTCCTCCCACTCCGGTTTGTGCAACCCGCTCCCTTTTGGGCAACTTCATCCCCATTGGCTTCGGTAACGCGAGGGGGTGTGCCCAGATGGCCCCTACCACTCCATTTCGGACAACTACATCCGTTTTGGGCATCTTCAACCCCATCGAGAAACGATTCGTCCCGATTGGCTCCGAAGCCGTGAGGGGTCGTGCCTGGGTGACCCCTCCCACTCCGTTAAAGGCAACTACATCCTTTTTGGGCAACTTCAACCCCATGGAGAAACAAATTGTCCCCATTGACTCCGAAGCTGTGAGGGGGCGTGCCTGGGTGACCCCTCCCACTCAGCTCAGGGCAACTTCTTCATTTTGGGTAACTTCATCCCCATTTACTTTGGATCTTCCTCATTGGCCCCGGTACTGTGAGGGGGCGTATCCAGGTGACCCCTCCCACTCCGTGATTGGCTACTTTGCCATTTTGGGACACTTCATCCCCAAAGGATATGGATGTCCCTCAGTGGCCCTGGTACCATAGCCAGCTACCACTTACAGGTCATTTTTGGCCAAGTTTTCCCATTTAGGCAGCTCTCTCACAATCAAATTTGGATTTCCATCTTGGGACACTTTTTTTCCCATTTTGGGCAACTTTTTTTCCATTTTGGGCAACTTTCTCACAGTTGCATTTGGATTTCCATTTTGGGCAACTTTTTAATTTTGGGTAACTTTAGAGATGATCCTTCCCACTCCATTAAGGGGCAACTAAAATGAATTGAATATGAATAAGAGAAATGATTTCCTGGTAAATATGATTAAAACATACGCAATCTTCTGTGTCAATCTGTATTCATCATTTTTGGGCAACTTGGTGAGTTTTGGCCATCTCTGTGTAATCTTGTGTTTCCCAGGCATATGCTATATGCCTGGGGAAGACAAGATCACAGGTTCAAGAACGGCTGGTGCAGTCAGTAACCCAACCTAACAGTAGCTCCAATGTATTAGGAAGGGATATAAACATGATTTATTATTCATATTTCTGATGTTTCAAGACATGTTTTTTCTGTTTTGGGCTACTTTGTCCCGTTTTGGGCGACATTTTTCTGTTTTGGGCAAATTTGTCCCGTTTTGGGCTACTTTGTCGCGTTTTGGGTGACGTTGTCCTGTTTTGGGCGACTTTTTTCTGGTTTGGGCAAATTCGTCCCGTGTTAGGCTACTTTGTCCCGTTTTGGGTGACTTTTTTCCAATTTGGGCAACTTTGTCCACATTGACTTTGGGTCTTGATGCTTTCAGTTGCTGCCTTTTTGTCTAAAATGAATTGAATGTGAACAAGAAAAAGGATTTACTGTTAAAGATGATTAAAAGAAATGCAATTGTCTGTGTCAATCTGTATTTATCAGTTTTGGGCAACTTGGTGAGTTTTGGCTATCTCTGTGCAACAACTCTTCCAGCATACAACGTTGATGTTTTAAATTGCTGCAGTTTTACAAAAACATGACTTGACACATCAGAAATATAAATAATAAAACATATTTATATCCCTTCCTAATGCATTGGAGCTACTGTTAGGATGGATGACTGACTGCAACAGCTGGTCTTGAACCTGTGATCTTGTGTTCCCCAGGCATATGCTCTATCCACTCTAGTATTTCCTCCAACCCTCCCTGTCAGTCCACTACACTATAAGGCACTGCTATTCTGGTGATGATGTCACTTTGCCCCGCCCACTCCTATTTGGGCAACTTCTCCTTTTCGGGCTACTTTCTGCCCGTCCAGTCTGGATTTCCATTTTGGGCAACTTTTTACATTTTGGGCAACTTCATTCACCCCCTCTATCCCTGGATCTTTACACAAGATTGGAGCACTCTCTGTGGGATAAATAGCTCCATATTCACCCATTCTATCCCTGGATATTTACGCAGGATTGGAGCACTCTCTGTGGGATAAATAGCTCCACATTCACCCCCTCTATCCCTGGAACTTTACCCTTTTGCACAAAACAGAAAAAAATCACCCAAAACGGAACAGAGTCACCCATAACGGGACAGAGTAGCCCAAAATGGAAAAAAAAAGTCGCCAAAAACAGGCCAAAGTAGCCCAAAAAGGGATAAAATAGTCCAAAACGGGACAAAGTAGCCCAGAACGGGACAGAGTAGCCCAAAACGAGCCAAAGTAGCCCAAAATGGGATAAAGTAGCCCCAAACAGCACAAAGTAGCCCAAAACGAGACGAATTTTCCCAAAACAGAAAAAAAGTAGCCCAGAACGAGCCAAAGTAGCCCAAAATGGGAAAAAGTAGCCCCAAACAGCACAAAGTAGCCCAAAACGGGACGAAGTTGCCCAAAACAGAAAACAGTAGCCATAAATGGGATAAAGTAGCCCAAAACGGGACGAATTTGCGCAAAAAAAAAAAAAGTAGCCTAAAACGGACCAAAGTAGCCCAAAATGGGATAAAGTAGCCCAATACAAAAAAAAGTAGCCCAAAACGGGCCGAAGTAGCTCAAAATGGGATAAAGTAGTTCAAAACGGGACAAAGTAGCCCAAAATGGGATAAAGTAGCCCAATACAGAAAAAAGTAGCCCAAAACGGGACGAATTTGCCCAAAACAGAAAAAAGTAGCCCAAAACGGGCCAAAGTAGCCCAAAATGGGATAAAGTAGCCCAAAACGGGCCAAAGTAGCCTAGAAAGGGACAGAGTAGCCCAAAACGGGCCAAAGTAGCCCAAAACAGGCCAAAGTAGCCCAAAACAGAAAAAACGTAGCCCAAAACGGGCCAAAGTAGCCATAAATGGGATAAAGTAGCCCAAAACGGGACAAAGTAGCCCAAACCGGGACGAATTGCCCAATACAGAAAAAAGTAGCCCAAAATGGGCCAAAGTAGCCCAAAACGGGACGAATTTGCCCAAGACGGGACGAATTTGCCCAAAACAGAAAAAAGTAGCCCAAAACGGGCGAAAGTAGCCCAAAACGGGACGAATTTGCCCAAAACAGAAAAATGTAGCCCAAAACGGGACAAAGTAGCCCAATACAGAAAGAAGTAGCCCCAAACGGACAAAAGTAGCCCAAAACTGGCCAAAGTAGCCCAAAATGGGACAAAGTAGCCCAAAACGGGACGAATTACCCAATACAGAAAGAAGTAGCCCCAAACGGACCAAAGTAGCCCAAAACTGGCCAAAGTAGCCCAAAAAGGGACAAAGTAGCCCAAAACGCGACAAAGTTGCCCAAAACAGGACGAATTTTCCCAAAACAGAAAAATGTAGCCCAAAACGGGACAAAGTAGCCCAAAACAGACAGAAGTAGCCCAAAATAGGCCAAAGTAGCCCAAAACAGGACGAATTTGCCCATAACAAAAAAAGTAGCCAAAAACGGGCCAAAGTAGCCCAAAATAGGATAAAGTAGCCCAAAACGGGACGAATTACCCAATACAGAAAGAAGTAGCCCCAAACGGACAAAAGTAGCCCAAAACTGGCCAAAGTAGCCCAAAATGGGACAAAGTAGCCCAAAACGGGACGAAATGCCCAATACAGAAAAAAAGCAGCCCAAAACGAGCCAAAGTAGCCTAAAACGGGACGAATTTGCCCAAAACAGAAAAAAGTAGCCCAAAGCGGGCCAAGTTGGCCCAAAACGGGACGAATTTTCCCAAAACAGAAAAAAAGTAGCGCAAAACGGGCCAAAGTAGCCATAAATGGGATAAAGTAGCCCAAAACGGGACAAAGTAGCCCAAAATGGGACGAATTTGCCCAAAACAGAAAACAGTAGCCCAAAACGGGTCAAAGTAGCCCAAAACAGGCCAAAGTAGCCCAAAACAGAAAAAACGTAGCCCAAAACGGGCCAAAGTAGCCATAAATGGGATAAAGTAGCCCAAAACGGGACAAAGTAGCCCAAACCGGGACGAATTGCCCAATACAGAAAAAAGTAGCCCAAAATGGGCCAAAGTAGCCCAAAACGGGACGAATTTGCCCAAGACGGGACGAATTTGCCCAAAACAGAAAA
Organism: Epinephelus lanceolatus; assembly: GCF_041903045.1. NCBI lineage: Eukaryota > Metazoa > Chordata > Actinopteri > Perciformes > Serranidae > Epinephelus > Epinephelus lanceolatus. The sequence continues at coordinate 3,078,599 of NC_135747.1, forward strand.
AAAGTAGCCCAAAACGGGCGAAAGTAGCCCAAAACGGGACAAATTTGCCCAAAACAGAAAAATGTAGCCCAAAACGGGACAAAGTAGCCCAAAACAGACAGAAGTAGCCCAAAATAGGCCAAAGTAGCCCAAAACAGGACGAATTTGCCCATAACAAAAAAAAGTAGCCAAAAACGGGCCAAAGTAGCCCAAAATGGGATAAAGTAGCCCAAAACGGGACGAATTACCCAATACAGAAAGAAGTAGCCCCAAACGGACCAAAGTAGCCCAAAACTGGCCAAAGTGGCCCAAAAAGGGACAAAGTAGCCCAAAACGCAACAAAGTTGCCCAAAACAGGAAGAATTTTCCCAAAACAGAAAAATGTAGCCCAAAACGGGTCATAGTAGCCCAAAACGGGCCAAAGTGGCCATGAATGGGATAAAGTAGCCCAAAATGGGACAAAGTACCTACAACGGGACGAATTTTCCCAAAACAGAAAAATGTAGCCCAAAACGGGTCACAGTAGCCCAAAACGGGCCAAAGTGGCCATAAATGGTATAAAATAGCCCAAAATGGGACAAAGTAGCCTAAAACGGGACGAATTTGCCCAAAACAAATAAAATTGCCCAAAACGGGACAAAGTAGCCTAAAATGGGACGAATTTGCCCAAAACAGAAAAAAGTAGCCCAAAACAGGCCAAAGTAGCCCAAAACGGGATAAAGTAGCCCAAAACGAGACAAAGTAGCTCAAAACAGGACGAATTTGCCCAAAACAGAAAAGAGTAGCCCAAAACGGGACACAGTAGCCCAAAACGGGATAAAGTAGCCCAAAATGGGACGAATTTGCCCAAAACAGAAAAAAAGTAGCCAAAACGGGCCCAAGTAGCCCAAAACGGACCAAAGTAGCCCAAAACGGGCCAAAGAAACCCAAAACGGGACAGAAAAACAGTAGCCCAAAACGGGCCAAAGTAGCCCAAAATGGACCAAAGTAGCCCAAAACGGGCCAAAGTAGCCCAAAACAGAAAAAAAGTAGCCCAAAACGAGCCAAAGTAGCCCAAAAGGGGACAGAGAAAAAGTAGCCCAAAACAGAAAAAAAGTTGCCCAAAACAGGCCAAAGTAGCCCAAACCAGGACAAATTTGCCCAAAACAGAAAAAAGTAGCCTAAAACGGGACGAATTTGCCCAAAACAGACAGAAGTAGCCCAAAATGGGCTAAAGTAGCCCCAAACAGGACGAATTTGCCCGTAACAAAAAATAAGTAGCCCAAAACAGGCCAAAGTAGCCCAAAATGGGATAAAGTAGCCCAAAACGGGACGAATTGCCCAACAGAAAGAAGTAGCCCAAAACGGACAAAAGTAGCCCAAAACCAGCCAAAGTAGCCCAAAAGGGGACAAAGTAGCCCAAAACTTGACAAAGTTGCCCAAAACAGGACGAATTTTCCCAAAACAGAAAAATGTAGCCCAGAACGGGTCATAGTAGCCCAAAACGGGCCAAAGTGGCCATGAATGGGATAAAGTAGCCCAAAATGGGACAAAGTAGCCTACAACGGGACAAATTTTCCCAAAACAGAAAAATGTAGCCCAAAACGGGCCAAAGTAGCCCAAAACGGGACACAGTAGCCCACAACGGGCAAAAGTAGCCCAAAACGTGCCAAAGTAGCCCAAAACGGACCAAAATAGCCCAAAAAGGACCAAAGTAGCCTAAAACGGGACAAAGAAGCCCAACACAGGACGAATCTGCCCAAAACAGAAAAAAAGTAACCCAAAACGGGCCAAAGTAGCCCAAAACGGACCAAAGTAGCCCAAAACAGAACGAATTAGCCCAAAACAGAAAAAAGTAGCCCAAAACATGCCAAAGTAGCCCAAAACGGACCAAAGTAGCCCAAAACGGGCCAAAGTAGCCTAAAATGGGACAGAAAAAAAGTAGCCCAAAACAGAAAAAAAGTAGCCCAAAACGGGCCAAAGTAGCCCAAAACAGGACAAATTTGCCCAAAACAGAAAAAAAAGTAGCCCAAAACGGACCAAAGTAGCCCAAAACGGGACAGAAAAAAAGTAGCCCAAAATGGACCAAAGTAGACCAAAACGGACCAAAGTAGCGCAAAACCGGATGAATTTGCCCAAAACAGAAAAAAAGTAGCCCAAAACATGCCAAAGTAGCCTGAAACGGACCAAAATAGCCCAAAACGGGACAAAGAAGCCCAAAACGGGACGAATTTGCCCAAAACAGAAAAAAAGTAGCCCAAAACGGACCAAAGTAGCCCAAAATCTCTAATGAAATAGAGACTTCTGCCGGCCGACAAGGTTTTTATTTTCTTTGCAAAGAAAAGATCAGTCATCACACGAACGGTCAGAATGACGAAAGACCCCGATCATAGGAAAGCCTAAACATTTATACCTGAGGAACACCTCTTACGTTGTGTTTCACACCCTTCTGTCTGCGGCAGGGAGCAGTGCCCCTACCCATTGTTTTCAAACTCTTTCATCTGCCGCAGCTATTGGCTCCGACCCCCTAGGGTGTGTTTCACACCTGGTGTATCCTGCAGGATTTTGTATCTAGGTGTGAGGTTAAGAGGTCTAGACATTCTGAAGTATTTGAAAACACAAAGAATACACAAAGAAAATGAAATTACAATTACACTACAAACCTGCAGTAACCAGGCAAATGAGCTGGAAAGTTTTCCGGAGCTGAATGATAGTGATGTGGACGATGAATGATGTGACAAAGTGCTATACTATATAACAGCTCTAGATGGTCTAAATTCTAATTTGTTGTGTTCCTAATGTTGACATTGTCTCTGTGCTCTGCCTTACGCCATCTCTCCCTCTGTTTTAAGGACTCACCAGCCACAGCTCCTGTCTCTTCTCCACCTGATTCGAAATCTGCCATTGCTGTCTCTCCATGCTCTCCGCTGACATTCACTTTCAGTATATTAGCTCTGAGTGTTAGTTAGGATGAGGGCAGCAGGTGGGCCCCCCTATTTTAGGACGGCCTACAATGGAGAAATAAGGCACCTCCTTCCCTCTGCTAACGCTTGCCTAAGGCAGACGCCTTAGGCAAGCGTTAGCACTCCCTTTGCCTCCTAGTTATGGGTCAAATAGCAACTGGGCAGCTCTGAGTGCTAGTAGGCCTACTGTAGGCTACAGTAACACTGAGTGTTAGCACAGTAACTGAGTAATCAATTTCCCCTCCTTGTGATTGTCTTCATTAACAAAATTGATGCATATTTAAATAAAATATAAAACGCTTGTCTTTATATGAGTGATCAACTGGGCAAGTTTCATGGGGATATCTATTAGTTAATTTTTCACCCTATTTGTAGTGTTTGCCTACCCTACAATTTGAATTTGCTCAGCGAGTCACTCTGGCAATGAGTAATGATGCTCATTACCTATGTCCATGAAACCGAGCTGCACCAATCACATTGGTGTATCTGATATAGGCGGGCCAGAGGCGAGCTAAACAGATGATGACAGCACTGCGACGACGAAGTCCGGAATCAGTCAGTAAACATTGCAAGATGGCTACGGATGAACACCAGTTGTTTGAAACAGCTTTGGCCACTACAATGAACGAGTTAGACTTGGCTTTTTCTCTGAAAGAGGAACAGACGGCGCTCGAGTCTTTCCTTTGCAAGAAGGACGTTTTTGCTGTTTTGCCAACCGGATACGGCAAGAGTCTAATCTACCAGTTAGCTCCGCTGGTAGCTAAGCGTATACGTCACCCCGTGTATTGTTCTGATTGGTCGTAGTGTCATCCATTTGCGTGCAGTGATATTTACAAATGCATGCTTGGTGCCACCCCTCGAGTTGGGCCATTTTCATTACTCATGGCCAGACCCTAAATCTTTCTAGATTTGGGTCTGGATTTCCAGGCTAGTGTTTGCCTACACGGGTGTAAGTTTGTTTACAGAGTGATAACTATAATTAAGCTACTAGATAGGCAGGGCTATCATACCAAAATATAAACTAGAGACCTGTAAAGAGATGAAAATGCCAAAATTGTTTGGTCCCCATGGGTGATAGGGGCCTACCAAGTTGTGAAAACGATCCCTTTAGCCCCTGTACTAATAGAGCCCCATTCTATTTGTCTGTTCGAAGTTCTGGCTGCACTAGTTACCTGTCAGGGGCTGTTGACATCATATGGTGAGGTGAATAATCTAATAACCTACTTTTATGAGAAGATAACATTCTTTGGTACATATAAATGCAATTTGGGGGTGATTGGCTTATTTACATTAATAATGGCAAAGACACATGCCTTTTGGATTTTTATTCCTTATTCCATGTCTGCCTATAATTCATGTGTGTTTAGGCATATACATTTTTTAAAAGAAGCAAGGTACTGATGAAATCTTTGCTGCATTGTGTGCAGATTCATGTGATAAGGCACACACCATCCCTTTTGGAGAAGCCTCAATTTTGACTATTTTCAATTTTGGGGAGGTCCCAAAGATCATCCAAATTTTTTATTAAGCTACTAGATAGGCAGGTCTATCATACCAAAATGTAAACTAGAGACATAGAGGAAGTCAGAAAATACCAATATTGTTTGGTCCCTTTAAGTGATACCAATTTGTGAAAATTAGCCCCTTGGCCCCTGGACTTCAGCAACAGTGAAACAGTGTTCATGTCCGACAGTTTGTTTTGAAGTACTCTCATTTTGTCAGTTCTTATGTGATGAGTGTTATTTTTGTTTATATATATTTGTATATTTGTTATAATATAATGTTAACAAATTTACATTCAAATACTGTCAGGTTGCCTTATTGTCTCTTTCATAGTGACCAAAGTAAACCAAGCATCTGTTAACTTGAAAAGACTTTAGAAGTGTAAACTGTCTCAAACACAAGGACTGACAATGAATAATGGCTCCTGTGCATTTTACACCTTACCTCCATTATACAGGGACTGCGGAAGTAGCTTTTTCACTGACTGTTGCACTATCCTTACTTTAATTGTAAAGGCAGCTTTTACATTGTGTGCAGCAACTGTCTGTGAACATTCAGTCTGAATTTGGCGACATTCTGATAATTATTTCCCGAGATTCATGTGATAAGGCACACACCATCCCTGTTGGAGAAGCCTCCATTTTGACTATTTTCAATTTTGGGGAGGACCCAAAGATCATCCAAAAATTTTTATTAAGCTACTAGATAGGCAGGTCTATCATACCAAAATGTAAACTAGAGACATAGAGGAAGTCAAAAATACCGAAATTGTTTGGTCCCTTTAAGTGATACCAAAATCTGCCATGGCTCCTGGACTAAATGGACTCAAATAAACTGTTTAAAAAAATAGAATTTCGCCTAGTGGAGACCGGGGGCCTCATTTATAAAGCTTGCTTACGCACAAAACGGGGCTTGAAAGTGGCGTACGCCACTTACCATGCAAAGGTTGTGATTTATAAAAATAAACTTGGCGGGAGAATGTGTGCACCTGGAAGCAAACTCTGAGTCATGCGTGCACACATTTTGGAAGACACTGGGAAGTAGCGACGCAGACAGCGAGGTGGAGAAGTGGAGTCAGATTTTTATTGATGTCTCACACAAATTTAATGTCACACTATATCCACCTTAGATCCACGTTATCATTGAAATTAAATCCAGCTGCCTTATTTTGCGCTTGGAGTGAGTGATAATTGTTTCATAAAAATGTTGTAAAATCCAACTCAAATCCTGAATTGAAATTCTTTCTAAATATGTATTTAATCCGCACTGCCTCTAACGTCTCATTGTCCACTCTGTGAGCGCAGGAGGGGGAGAGGATGGCGCGACTGCATGTAATATATTTATTTATTTAGCTAAATATTTCCAGTGCATTTATCATGTCTCGAAATACAGCCATTAAGCACAACCGTTACACTCATTTCATCAGCCCTACTTAGACATGTGCTGTTCATGACAAAACTGACATGAAGAAATGTGTTCGCCTATTACACTTTCATCTTGGAATTGTATTTAAAATTACACGTTGTATTTTGGGACAGGGATACCACTGGTTCATGCTGTAATTCAGGCCGGGCGTCTGATCAGACTAATTGCCATAAACATATAAATACTGCGGTGACCCTCGTGCATAATTTCACAAGATGGCACTGGCACATACTCCTTTTTGCCTCCACCTTTAATAAATGTGATTCTTTATGTCGCACATTAGATCTTTAGATCAGACCACTTTTTTTTTTTTGTTCTGTCACACACAGCTGACAGCATCAGCAGCGTTGATGTGTTGCCACTTTTTTTCGCTTTCTTTTATTAGTGATCCCGCTGCTGTGGCTACCAAATAAAATCTTTCTTCAGCCCTCCACCTCCCGTTATAGGGTCTCTAGCTTAGTGTCAGAGAAATTCTGTTTTTTGGTTTGTTTCTCACCCATCGCCGTGACTCAAACAACGAGAGAAAACTCGCATGCCGGCTTATTTATGTGCAGATCGCATTCATGAGGTGATTTGCATGACCATTTATGGTTGAACTAGGGCATGTAGAGGGCGGAATATGAGGCGGATCTGGGTGCGCACAACTCCAGGAGGTCTGTGATTTATAAAGAGAACATTGTGTGCAAGTGTGCGTGCGCACGGTTTTATAAATCAGATTTTTTTTGGCGCACGCCATTTTCAGCTTTTGGGCGCATATCAACTTTTAGTATGAATCCTAAGCACTCCTTTATAAATGAGGCTCCAGGAGTGTCAAACCTTGTGTGAGGGTGATGTACAAAGGTGCCACTTAAACATTGAACATGTGTAGCTATAACACTGTTCAATCTTCCCTGGACTGACAGCAGCCTTTCACCTGCATCTCTGGGTGGTGCCAGAGAAGATGATCTTCATGTCTGGATGCTGCTGGTGGAGATGGTGCAGGTCCTCTTTTGCTGTGATGAGGTTGACCCTTGAGACATCTCCCAGGTCATTCACACCACAGTGGATGAGGAGGACATCCAAACTGCTCAGGCTTTTGGAGACTGGATGAAGAGGGGGAGAAGGCCCTTCCCGTTGTAGATATCAACACCAGGGTTGTTCCCTATGATCTCTGTCGCTCGCTCAGCGAATGTACCATTCCTCACTATTTCTGAGAAAAATAACATGTATTAGATGAGCTCCACACAGTTATCTGAAAATACACTATTCCCCCAGTTTATATATAAAAAAAGAAGTCTGCTGTATTGTTTTACATTAAACAGCAGTAGAAAGGTTACTATTGCTCACTTCTCTGACTTTGTGTGGGTGCACATGAAATGATGCAGCACTCAGTATTGTTACTTTATGTGAAGGAAAGAAAGAATGATTCTAACAGATATTTTTGATGACTGTCATCAACACTGAAATGAACAGGACCCACATGCAAAAAATAGCCCACAAATCCCAAAAAATGTTCACGTTAACACACACTCACTAAATGTTGAACTGTAACATTATCCTTTTTGGCTGGAAGAATACTACATGTTAATCAATAATAGTTTTGTTTTGTGGTGTAAAGTTAAATAAGCTGAATTTCATCTGCTGGCTTTTGAACGAGCAGCACACCAAGACGCCTAACGCCTGAATCACCGCATTATTGCAGTTATGCTAACTACACACCACACACTTTAATTTACACACATTAACATTAACTTCAGCTAATGCTACAGTAAGATTACAGGGTTAAGGTTACTCCTCTTATATGCAATATTTGCCAAATGTGGGCTTGTAGGCAATTAGCTACCATCACTAAGATTACTTTAATACTTACCTCTAAAGTTTACCTTGAATTATGGATGGTAACTTTGTTAGCGGCGATTTAGCAAAGCAAAGCCAGGTGCAGTATTAAGTTAGGTTGCCGGTGTAGTGAGATCAACACTTGGTTCAGGAAGTATCCAAGTCTATATTATTGAGAGTGGTACTGTTGGACTGATGTTTATGCCTGTTATGTTTAGTTCTTTTGCTTTTTTCTCTATTATCCACCCAAAACTTTTTGTTTCTCTCCTTTCCTTTTCCCAACATAGCTTCAGTGTATTTTGTGTTGGATGATCTTCATTATGTCCTTTTAAGTTAACCCAGTAATGTAGAGCTAGCTGTACTCTACTTAGTTCCAGTGACATTTCTCTCATTTCTACTTGCAATGCTGATGTTGGAGTTGTTTAAATGTTGTACAATGTCTTGTTGGAAGTGAATGGGGGTCGGACAGAACATTTACACAGGACTAATAAGATCTGTATTAGATTATGGGAGTATTGCATTTGGATCTGCAACACACACATCTTTGAAAGAATTTGACAATATTCAATATCAGGCTTTACAATTGTGTACAGGTGCTGTTAAAACTTTCTTACACTTGTGAATTACTTTCTGTATATGCACTGTCCATGTTATTTTCTCATCAAGCCACAATCCTAGAAATTTAAATTGTTTCACTCTCCACAGTTCTTGATTTTATCATTTCAGTTACTGGCAACTCTTTTTCTTGTAAAAAACATTGTCTTAGTTTTCGCTGCTGCAAATTTAAATCCCCACTTAAGTGACCATTGTTCTCTTTTAACAATTTCTTCACAATAAATTCCAGGGGCCATGTTCACAAACATTCCGAGAATTATCTCAGAGAGCTCTTAACTTAGCCTTAGCAGTTTGAGTCAGGAGTCCTAGCTGAGGAGTGATTTAGGAAAGTTCTCAGAGCAACTCTTAGCAAGGAAGAGACAAAAACTTTTACCTTAGTGAGGGGGTGTGGTTGACGTTGTTGCTAGGTATGATGCACTATTTTAACAGATGTGACTTACCCTTTTGTGAGCATGCAAGGTGTGGACATCCAGTGGAAATGAAATGAACTGCTGACTGTGATAGTGTTGCCGTTGTTAGTGTGATCACTCTGCTGATGGAAGGCTGAGACAGACTCAGGTCATCACTGCTGCACTGCATTTTTACAAATTTACAAATATCTTACTATTATTATCATTTTATTTCTGGCGTTACAGCATTAGGTGGGAATTGTGTACATATTCCTCATGAGATCAACCACACATATTATTTCTGCATGATCTAATCTGTAGCATTTTATTTATTTACTGTCATCCAGTGTTTGGAGAATATTCTTATGCCATTTTCTCCTCTGCTTAAGAAACCCTTAAGCCTCTCAAAAGTCCTCCTTCCTGCTCCTAACAGTTTTTTGGGTTTTTTTTTTTTTTTTACCTTAGAGCTCTTTAAAGGTCCCAGAAGCTTTGTAAATAACATTTATCTTTACTAGGACCTAGTCTTAACTTTAAGGGGAAATTCTAAGAAAATGTCACAATTCAATGATTTTTTCATCACTAGGAGCAACTCTTTGTACTAGGAAGCTTTGTGAATATGGCCCCGGGCTCCCACCTCTCTTCCAAATTGTCCCATCATCCACAAAAAGAGAAAATCCTATCCCATTCTCCAAACTCAGGAAAACATAATTTATCATGATAGAAAATAACAAAGGACTTATAATACTGCCTTGAGGTGTCCCATTTTGACAGCAAAATTTCTTGAAAAACACTTGCCCATATCGATCAATCTTGCAAATATAAAGTCTTAAATCCACCTTTACATTGGGCCATTGACCACCACTTTACTCAGTTTAATTAATAATCCCTCTTTACGCATCATATCATACGTTTTTTTCTATATCAAAAAAGACAGCCACAACACTTTCTGTACTTATTTGTGCTTTCCTTATTTAATGTTCCAGACATAAAGCAGGGCCCAAGGTATTTCTGCCTTTTCTAAATCCACTCTGATACTTTGATACATACCCTTTGCTTAATATATAATATGTTTCATTGATCATCCTATTGATTACTTTGCATATATTAGATGTTAGGGCAATAGGTCTACAATTTCCCGGGTTTGCAAAATCCTGTTCCTCCAACCACTGCTTTTTTCCGTATTTGTGGTAATTTACCCTTCTTCCACACTTTGTTATATAACAGTAAGATGTTCTTGGATGATTCACTGAGCTGATTTATCATAATGTAACATATGTGGGGCCGTATTCACAAACATTCTGAGAATCCTCTCAGAAAGCTCCTATCTTAGCCTAAACATTTTTAGTAAGGAGTCCTACCTTAGGAGTGATTTAGGAAAATTCTCATTGCTAGGTGTGATGCATTCTTTTAACAGGTGTGATTGGTTGTCACAGACACACCCATCTGTGAGCATTTAAGGTGTGGACACCCAGTGGAAATGACATGCACGTCTGACTGTGAAAGTGTTATCATTGTTAGTGTGATCACATGCTGATGGAAGGTTGAGACAGACCCAAGACATCACTGCTCCACTGTTGTCTTTTTACAGTTTTCTATCCTAGTATTCTGATCATTTTATTGTGTTGGGTGTGAAATGTGTGCGAATCTGTAATGAGATCCACCACAAATATTATCCCTGCCCAATCTAATCTGTGGCACTTCATTTGCTCACCGTCATCCAGCATATTTATGTTTCTGCCATTTTCTCTTCTGCTGATCTATTCCTGGTGATGGAATCTTGGTTTTCCTGAGAGCACGATTCAGTTCTGCTATTGTAAATGAAACATTTATTAGATCATTAGTATCTTCATTCTGCCGCAGTAGTGTCTCATTCTCAGTTATTGTAACTTCCCTCCCTTTCATCTGTGCCTCATCTGTCACAGCAGTACTTCCATTATCAACTAAGACTGGATAGCCATACTCTTTTTAACACTTTTAAAGCTTTATTTCAAGATTTTATATAATTTTCACATTCTTTCGTCCACCATGGCACAATTTTCTTTTAATTCTTACCCCCTTTCCTTTGAATTGCTTGCTTTGCTGCCCCTTAGGATAGTTTCACAAACAGAAAGATTTAATTCATCAACAACTTGATTAATATCAATGTATTGCATTTCTTTATCACATATCTGCATAAATTTTCCCCCAGACAGCACTGCAGAAAACCCATCTATCCAATATGTCATTTCCATACTCTTCTTAATTCACTCCTACTTCAGTTATTATCGGATAGTGGTCACTTCCTATTGTTGTGTCTTATAGTTTCCCAATTGCAGTTACCTGCCACTGTTTTTGATACTAAAGTAAGGTCTATTGCTGATTCTGTTTTGTTTCATACATTGATTCTTGTACAATATACATCATTCAGGCATACTAGATTTTGAAGAATAATCATTAGGTTCTATCCCCAGTGGCCCCGGGTTTCCCATCTGCTTCAAACCTTTTGTTGATCTGGTCCCAAGATACATCTTTCAAAGCCAATAATTTTTCTGCTCCCCTCACAATTTTTTTTTAATTTTCTCTCTTTTGTGTTTCACTTGAACTGTACAGTTAAGTACATAGGCAATGAACAATATCAGCTTATTCACAGTCAGTTATGTAGTAGCTTGCATTCTTTGAGCTCCTCCTGATCTTGAATTTTGACTGTTTTTTGGTTTAAAAAACGTCTAATAGCCGTCTACATGAAGACCTGACGTCTAGGCTAAATCACAGCTGAATTTGTCTGTCAGTGAAAATTTGGTAGACGTCTAACCATAGCCAAAGTGTAGACGTCATCAATTATACGGCTATGTAGAGACCATGTCCAAAAAATGGAGATAAACATATTTTAATTACTGTTGACTCTCCATACGTGATTGAATATCATACCGCATGCCATCTGCAATGGCGAAAATTACATTTAATCAATTTCAAAATTAAATCGGCTAGATTTGGGTTACATGTAGCTAGACTAAATCGGAGCTAAATATAGCCAATACATTTAAATCATGACTATTGCTTACTGGGTTATGTTGTATGTAGTTGTCCGCACTTTGCACACCTTTGCTTCCCATTGCAAGCTTTTGCTATATGCCCATACCTCTCTGGCACAAAGAGGAGGAATATAAGGCCTGACAGGGAAACTCATACAATCTGCCTTTATTTTATCCAGAAGTCTATCAGGACCAACAAACTGTCAACTCTCTCACCATTTATTGTTTTCATCAATCTCTTCAATGTCCTCATCTCACTGCCCTGAATACCCCATTGGAGTTTCTCCAGATCCTCATCGACAGGAATGGCTGTTATCACTCTCCAAGTGACTTTGTTCTCACCTAGAACTCTTCTTTCACGCACTGCCTTTTTACATATACTTTCAACAAGCAGCACTTTATTTTTCTGTTCCTGAGGTCGTATTCACAAAGCTTCATAGAGCAGAGTTGCTCCTAGTGACTAAGTTCTAAGAAAATTCTAAGAATTGTGACGTTTTCTTAGAATTTCCCCTTAATGCATGGTTACTAGAAAACCAGATCTGTGAACATGGTCATACTTTAAATTTGTATACTTTTTGTCTATTTGCTGTATGCTGTTGTATCTTAAAATGTTGTTTGTTGTATGCATGATGTTGTCTGTTGTATGCATGATGCACTTTACTATGGGCATTTGGCAATAGATTATCGCACTTATTAGCACTTTATTACAGGCATTTCTGCAATATGAATCAGCACTTTATTATGGCCGGGCACCCTGCAATAGAATATAGAATATTTTGTTGTTATTGTGGTTGTTGTGGAAAGTTCTTATTGTCCTTCCTCCCTCCTCTTCTCTTCTCTTCTTACACCTACCTGCCTATGGGACAGGAGATGGAAATTAGCCGTACGGCTACAATCTCTTCTCATATTTACATTTTTTTTTTCTTTTAAAATGTTCATTAATATGCATTGTCCCATTTCTAAATAAATAAACTTGAAACTTGAAGTTGAGACTAGGTCCTTGTAAAGATAAAAGTTATTCACAAAGCATCTTAGACCTTAAGAGAGCTCCTAAGGTTTATATTCTCCTCTAACTCTTTTTATTTCCCTGTCCTGCATACCAGTGCACTCTTACCTCCGTATCCTGCCTCCAGTTTGCTTTACTTCCCCCTCTTCCACTCACAACACGAGTCCAATCATCAAAATCCATATCATTGTTTATGCCAATCGCCTAATCAAAATTCATGGTCAAAAATCCAAAGGGTGTTCAATTGTATTTAAAATTTCGCTCCCAACATCGGCAGAATTGTCGCACAACACACTCTCAACCCTCCCTTTCACCATTCCACAGCTCCACTCTCTTGTCCAAAAAATTTCATGTCTGGCTCTAGAAATGATGCTAAGATTGAGCTCTACGTCCGTGACTTGCCGCAACAAACATGTCTGAATTTTTACCCGATTTTGACCAACTGGATTTGGATGAGCCATTTGAATTTGACGTACACGGATGCAGAGCTCATTGAAATTGAAGAGCGGACGAGAAGAGAGAGGGAGCAGTATCACTTCGGTAGCACATATACTAAAATTGCAACAGGCAGAGGAACATGTCTGAATCCAGCTAAAGGTAAACACAGACGTTCATTTCTCCTTTCCGTTATGTTGTCGGATAATTATACTAACAATCCGAGCCTATCTGTGTTAAAAAAATGCACTTTTAGTGGACGTATTTTGACTTTGTTTGACGTTGTCTGAGTGCCCTATTATTTAATATAGCGCACATTCACGGGCTGCAGGCAGGTCAGCCCTAGCTTTGTACTGGAGAAATGTCAAATATTGAACACCCTATCACTTATTTAGACAAAAGTAGATCGGAAAATAGGGCCCAGGTTGAAAAAACATTAGTTCCCCTAAGTTGTAACCAAACTTGGTGCACGTGTTCAGATCCTTTGTCCATGCGTCACTAAGCTGTTTTGGGATATTCTGTCACTAGAGGGTGCCACAATTGCAAAAAGTCATAATCAGCTACAGGCAGTACTCAAGTTGTTAAAAAAATCAGGGGGGATGGTGGATTTTTATCACACGGGGACATAATTTGTGCTGATGACAGCGTCTGCCATAGCACCACTGCTCTTACATAGTTAGGGTCAAATGCACAGGACAAGTGCAAAATCATTTCTTCTTCTTCTACTTGCATCAACTGATGATACTAATAATAATCAAAGTCAATTTTGCTTTTAGAATATTGAATTATAGTGTATTTTTCAAAAAAGCAGTTAACCCTTAGATACCAGTTTTCATCATATATCACATATGATGAAAACTGGTATCTAAGGGTTAATTTTTAATTGTGATTAATTAAATCATATAAATTAAACAAGAACCCCTTCATGAAAAAAAATAAAAAGAAATTGGGAAAAATGTTGATCTTTATTGATACAAATACAAATATAGTAGGTGAAAATTCCCAGCTTCAGGGCATGGAGTGCAAATTGAAACTTAAAATATAAAAATATATTAAAAAATACAAATAATACAAAATACATAGGACCAATTCTATGGCTGCCTACCCCACTCTACCCTATCTCATAAAAGTTTCCAGAGATTTTCATAGTCATGCTTTTTCTTCTCAATATTTCTTCTCCCTTGCTTGCTGGCCATAGTTATCCTCTATGTGAAGAAAACAAGCTCATTATGGTTTTGTTAGAATGACTGAGCAGAAATCTTATGCAAGCACATGACATTACTCTTCTAGTTGATTTTTAAGAAAACTACATATTTTCTTGAAAATGCCCAGCATTCAAGTGTGGATTTAAAAAACAAACAAACACTGAAATAAAATAGTTTTGGGGCTGAAAAGAATTTCTCACCTGCCTTTTAATATCACTGTTTAAGAGTTTTGCTTCTCGTCTGTTAAAATACAAAACAAATCTAAATGCTCATTCTGCTTGGACCCGAATCAGTGCCACTTTCAGCTTCAATTACCAATTAATCTGCTGGTTATTTTCTCAGTTGTTCTCAGTTCTCTGCATTTTTTGGGGCACCCTTTCATATCTCATTACATTGTGGTACATAATCAGTGGTTAAGTGTATGCTCCTCGATTTACCTTTCACAACAAAGTTTTTGTAAATACTGTTCCAAAGCAAATGAAAAAGTAATGAGATGTCAAAAGAATTAAGTTTCATGACATAACAGAAAGAGAAGATTACTCTCAGTATTTCATCGACTCCATTGTGGTCCGCAGTGAATTCAACAAGCTCTTCTTTTCTTTTGCATCTGGCTGCAATAGTTTCTGCCGCTTTGTCCTAAAGCTAAGAGCTGAAATGACTCAAGCACTCAAAGGAACCAACTTTCTTATGCCATTGTCATCACAGTGATATCAAAGTCTTCTAATGATGTAATGTCTGTCACATTCTAACCTGTCCCTGTACTCAAGGACATAGGTCCAATAAGCAAACAAAAAAATTCTGCTTAAAGTAAATTTGAACAAGGCCAGTTATATCAGACGTTATAAGGCTCTTGGTTGAAAAGGACCCAAGCTCAGGCTCTTGCATTTTGTTCTGACCTGGAAACATACCTCACATTGGCTGGCTGTTATTTAGGGGTAGGAATCAGTCCAATCTTAAAGAAAAGTCCCTCTGATAAAACCAGTCTGATGTTGGGAGTTGCGGCTTAATAAAAAGTCCCTTGTTGCTTGTTGTTGTTGTTGGAACACCCTGGAAAGAACTGTAGCATTCATGTTTTGATATTGCTTACCATTTTCCTACAATAGATTACCAAAGACGCCCTTGGCCATCTGCTCTGCATGGCAACACGGTTAAGCATCTTGTGGCCATTTGTGTTTGGCTAATAACTTGTGAGGAGTAAAGGAAAAGCTCTTTATTCCATGGTTTCCATTTATCAACACAAATAGATTAAAATAGGCCACATTCATTTATGCCTAACAAGATTTTCCCACCACTTTCATTTTTTTCACTTCATTTTCATTTTTTGCTTCCGTTTCTGCATGTTTCATCCTACGTTCATCAAATGTCATACATCCATATTTGGATTACCCCAGACACTTTTTTCATTCCCTTGCCTTTTTCCTACAATTGGTTATGAAGTTGAGAAGTAGTAGCTAATGTGAATAAACTGCTGTAACTCTTTAATGCATGTGTAGCAGTGAGGTTAAGGAGACAACCTTCTGTCATCTACCATAACCTGTGATCACTCATTTTAAATGTAGACAGTCTGTATTTATTTTGATTTTGTTTGTTTGTGAATGTTATGAATATAAATAATGATTTGATTACTACCATGGCACAGCAGCTTGGATGGCATTTGAGCTCTGATTAAACCACAAGACTATTGCCTCCTCTTTCCATTGTCTGAGAACATAACCATGAACATATGATATGATATGTAACAAGGGAACAATTAAGGCCCCAGTCACACAGAATGCATTTTGCAGGTTTCAAAATGCAAGACGTACCGCACAGCCTTTTTTTATTTTTTTATTTTTTTATTGAATACCACTTGTAAGAAAGGCCTGCTGCATCTATTGTTGCCAGGTAACCAACCCATCATTTCCTTACCCTAACCTTCAATCTACAGTTTATTTTTAAATGTTATGTATTTGTTATTATGTTATTGTATAAAATCAAAATCAAATCAAACTTTATTTATATAGCACTTTTCATACATTAAAAAATGCAAACAATGTGCTTCACAAAATAAAAACATACAACAAAAATTCTACAAATATTGAAAATCCGCCCCTCCCATCCCCGCATATAAACACACACACACACACACACAGTCAATATATTAACATGGCAGGGCACTGAGGAACCAGGGGCCGGTTGCACCAACTGGTCTTTACTACACCTGGTCGTAACTCCTAAGACGGTCTTTGTTAAGACCAGTCTTAAGGAGTGGACTTAAGCTGGTTGCACCAACAGGGCTTAGGCCTGGTCTTAGCTACGCTGGTTTTAGCTGTGCACGTCCATGTGAATGCCCCTGGAATGCCCCTCGCGGCCTGCCTAGAGGAGCGCGGTGACGTTAAATGGCGTGCCGCTGAATCACCCTGTGTGCTTGACAGATGACAACTGACAGTTGACAGCCCCTCTCATCTGTGCTGACAGTTTATTTACAGTTTAAGATTTGAAGAAAACATGAAGGATCAACGAAAAACTTTACTGACACTGAAATTAGAAAATTAATCAAGCTGTACAGCGAGAACAGAGACATATCCCAAATAAGAAAAAACAGTTGGTATGGGCAGAGATAACGGGGCACATCAATACGTGTTCAGACTCTGGCTGCCTTCATACAGAGGCTGACATGAGGAAGAAGTGGAAAGATCTCCTCAGCAAGGCAAAAAATACATCTCGTCCAAAAATCATCCAACTGGCAGGGGTCCTCCCCAAAAACCTCAGTTTACAGTGACATCATTGTTAACGCATTTGGGGAGGATTCCCCTGCCTGGTGGGAAGGCTGGTGGTAGTGCAGCGTTGAAGCCCAACACAAACTGTAAATCCAGTGACAGCTCTTCAATAAGTTCAAACAGATCTCTCCTACCGAATTGAAACCTCTCAATCAGCTCCTCGTCATTATATAGGCTATGTCCAATTGCTTCTGTCCCTAATTACCCTCTCCCGTCTAAATGCCTGCTCGTAGACAGACGGTGGATGAGACGTGCCATAATCAAGTTGCGCTCTCTGCGCTCTAGAGCACATGAGAGCAGCTTGATAATGACCTTACGCCTGCTCTTGACTAGGTGTAAGATTTACGTCTGGTCTTAGTGAGAAGAAGGCTTAAGCCCTGTTGGTGCAACCGGCGTAACTATTAGGTCGGACTTAGAACGCCAAGTTACGACCGACTTAGCTTAAGACCAGGCTTAAGACCAGTTGGTGCAACCTGCCCCTGGTGAGGAAAAAAGCACCTATGGGGAGCTCATTCACACGGAGGCCCCGTTTATGTGACAGCGATTTCAACTGAAAATGGTAAACTTTAGTTGCGTTTTGGCTGATCGTTTACACGACAGCTGCGTTTTGGGTGCCCGAAAACGCAACGTTTTGAAAACGGGTTCCAGAGCGTAACTTTATGGAAACTGCAGCGTCTCCGTTGTCATGTAAACTTGCAATATGCAGTTCCTCTGAAAACTGAGACTTTTCGCACATGCGCATTACGGTTCCAGTCACTAGGCATGCCGACCGTCACAACAACAATGCTGAGCTCTGTTTGTGCTGCTCTCCCTGTTGATTTGAAGTTAAGTGTAGATCTGTTGCTGTAGCAACTCCACCTCGTCGTCCATCCAGACAAAGTTATCTGTACATGCTTTTGCCATTGTGTCTTCCTTGTTTTGGTTTGTAATCATCCCGTTGTAGAGGAAGGCGCTTCAGCGCAGGTGCATGGCGTCATGCCATGGTGTTGCTTTGCAAATTTACACTGCCACCCATTGGCCTGGCATGCATACTACAGCGTTTCCAGTAGATTTTGCGGCTCTGTGTGAACGGGGATCGTTTCAATAACGTCGTCATATAAACGCAGAAGTTTTTTAAAAAGGCAAAAGACAGATTTTTCTGTTTTAAAGAAACCGTTGTCATCTAAACAGGGCCTGAGAGGTGTCACAACCTACGGCCACAGGGAGCACTGCCACAGAGACCACCCCGACCCAGATAGATCAGGGTAGACTCCACACATGGTGCAGAGCCTCCCAGTCCTCTGGGCCTGAGGGATCTCCAGGACGACGTCCCCTTGGGCAGACCGGACACACTTCCCAGTGTGGAGGCCCCCCATGAAGAAACACTGGAGCTAAAAACTAAAAGACTAAAAGGCAATAGGATAGGTTAAAACAAGTATGAGATAACATAATGATAAAATGCATAAAAATTTAGAAGATTTAGAGAAATTAAGGATTTAAAGATTAAAAAATTAAGATTTAGAAATTTAATAATAATAAAATGCATAAAGATTTAAAAATAAATCATTTAAAAGCATTAGAGATTAATTATAGCTGCCGCGCAGCAATGTGTCGGGTCCGGGCATTTTTAGGCAGTGGTTTCACAAATTGAGTAAGCCATTCACTGTTGTGTAGGAAAGCAGCCATCCGTGCATGGAAAGGCAGATTTGAAACCACTGTAAAAAATTCAGTTATTAAGACAAAAATCTGAAAATACACATATTCATGAACTCATTCATGAAACGTGAGCAGAAGGAATTTGTGTGTAAACTGTTCGCAGACGGAAATTTACGTGCATGTCCGCATTCATCAATATTTTAGTAGCTCCGATCTTTTCATAGCTACTAACAAAATCTACTCCTGCTCCTGACCACTCATAGTGCTTGTGTAAATTTAGTAAAGCACATAAATATCGCTTTTCACTATTGAAAATTACAATTTTAATTCGTATTGCACTCTGTTATGTACACAATACACAGATGCCTTTGAAACACTTAATCTAAACATGACAAAAATATTAAAAATATAACACATTTAGTTAAATTAGTTGGCAATTAGCAGGTTTAAGATCCAGATTAGGAACATGATTGTGAATTATCCATGTAAATCGATTCAATAGATTACAAGTTCTTTCTACATGTTGAATGATGATAATAAAAATATCCGTAAGGACAGCCGGATCACAGCCTCTTCGGCCTCGGTGCCTGGGTTCAGCAGGGGCAGCAGGAGCAGCAGGCGGTGGAGCCACGAAGGAGCACATGCCAGCTGAAAGAATTATTTGAGACAACACGTTGTCCTTCTTTTTTTTTGTGTGTGTGTGTGGCTTTTTGATCATTTGAATGAATAAGTCTGATTTGAAAAATGTTTAATTTACGCTATAAAACAGAGCTTTAGGCTATTAAAATTCAAATAATTTGAAGACGATGCACACAAAACTGCTGTAGGATATATGTTATCCGTATCATTTGTTAAAATAAATGTTAAATAGCTCTACATTCCGACAGCCATCACTGATTTAGAGTTTATCCATTGTTTGTTTGGTGACCACTGTATTTTTTTTGTGTGTGCTTATGCGTTTCTTTGCCTTTCATATCAAACCATTTACACTTCACCTCTGACATGGTTCTTTGTACCACGGAACATTAACAGCATCTGTTACCTCCCTCCAGGCCTTCGCTTTGCCTGTCCCTGTCACACCACTACTAACTGAATAAAATAAAATGTTTTTTCTTAAGTCCACTTCACCCAAAATTATTTCGATCTCCGCTTTGGAAAAATTCTTTTTTCTTTCTCTCTCTTTCTTTCTTTGCGCCATGACTGACAGGTCAACTGGATGCACCTACACCTCCTTATATGGTGGTCATTGGCTATTCATGGGTGGGGATTTATGCTAATTGCTGATTACCGGGAGTGCGCTGTCACTTTACGATGGATTGGCATTCATGATCATACACACGCGTTTACGATAAAATCTGAGTTTCCCGTGGCGTTCCTGAATCCGGAGTAGGATTTTAGTAGCGTAGGCTTTTATGTGCAAATCTACACACAGATTTACTCAATTTTCATGAATGAGACCCATTGCATCTAGACAGCATGGAGATGTTGGTAATTTGTTTGTAACAATGATTGATTTGCTCCATAAGTGAAAAACTGATGTTTAAAATTGTCATTTTTACATTGACTCCAATTGTTCACATTAGAGCAAAATTCAAAATTCAGTTTTTGAGATAAAATTCAGAAATTTGCCACACATCATCTACCATGACTCTAGAATTTTGTCTTTTTTTCATGAACATTGAAGATTTATTTAGCAAGAATTTGCATGTATATGTTTACAGTACCGTTTACAGTCAAACATTTTGATACACTCAATTTTTGATAAATCAAAAATCTGAGAAACATAGTTTTTGTAGGACAATCTGAAGATACTCTGTAGCAAGTTTGGTGTCAATTGAGCAAAAATTGTGAGAGGAGATAGGTTTAAGAAGTTTTACAGTTTTTGAAAAAAAAACAGTGATGAACTTCATAATCTTTAATAGGTTTAAATGTACAAAAGTTTCTTCAGTATTGGGGCTACAGTTTGATGAAAGTTGTGAAGTTGTAGCACATATGGTTGATTTGTTATGAATTTTCAAAGTTTTGAACTTTAGACGCTTGCTGTAGCGCCACCATCAGGACTATTGGCTTGAGTTTACAGCTGAGGATATCTGGCATGAGACTGGACCTTTGTGCAAAGTTTGGTGAGTTTTCACCCATGAGAAGTGTAGTGGAACTGTTCATTTATTCTTGGAATTTCCAGGCCTCTAGAGGGTGTAGTTCTTTCATTGATCATTTTCTTTATCTAAGAGTGTAAAGTGGGATTGCAGCCTCAGCCAATAGTAAGCTGCAGGAAGTGATGTGACAGGAACTTCCTATTTCTCCCTGGGACAGCAAGAGAATGGTGGCGTGTTTTTAGCACAGAAATGTTAACTCCTCAACCATCCGTTTGTTTCTAGCCCTCTGAGTGGCAATATAAGTGGACATGTCATAATCATTGTATATTGTGTTATATTGTTGACATATTTGCAACCTTTTGAGGTATGCATGACTGTAATGGTGAATTTCAGTCTTTGGTTTCATACTTACCTCATTGCTACCTTGATTAGTTCTGTCATACAGTATTTATATAATTTGAATCATACTTACCTGTGAATACTCATATGTAGATCTGCAAATATTAGATTTGTCATCTTAGTCATGATGCACTTGTATATGTGACAAGCTATTTTGTATTGTTTATTAATCAGTGCTTTTTTGTATATTTGTGTCCATTTCAGTTTCACACTTTCAGTGTTGTAGTTGAACAGGATTTAATACAAGAAAGTGTGAAACTGAAATGGACACAAATATACAAAAAAGCACTGATTAATAAACAATACAAGCTATTTTGTAATAAACAAATATACAAAAAAGCACTGATTAATAAACAATACAAGCTATTTTGTATTGTTTATTAATCAGTGCTTTTTTGTATATTTGTGTCCATTTCAGTTTCACACTTTCTTGTATTAAATCCTGTTCAACTACAACACTGGCCTGTTCCTTGGAGGATGCGATGCAAGAGAGAGTTTAGCTGGCTGCGAATCTCAATATAGGACAGGAGTCACATTGAGTGCAACAGTACAGTGAAATTATAGCACTCGGCGAGGGACATCAACAAACTGCTGGACACAGACTAGAGAGCCAGTAACAGACACACACTCACCTTTACCAGCCCTTCTCAGCCAAGCATAATGGAGACATCAGAGGCTCAAGGTCAAGACAGGGAGGAGACCAGGTCGCTCTCTGCTCACTCCTTAAAGTCCTCAAAATCTTCAGGAAAGCTGACTGTTAGATCATCAGCAGGATCTTCGAGAAGGTCATCTACATCAACCAGCGCAAGTATGGCAGCAGCACGAGCACAGGCAGAAGCACAGGCTGCTAAAGCCAGATTAGCCTACGCCCAGAAAGAAATGGACATCAAGGTCGAAAAGGCTCGCTTAGATGCAACTCTCGATGTACTTCATCTCCAGAAAGAAGCTGACGCTGCCATGGCCAAAGCAGAGGTGATGGAGTCTGCTGCTGCTCAGCTCGACGCTGCAGAGCAAAGTGGAGAGTTTGAGTTCTTGCCTATCCAGGTAACCCCAGAGCAGAAAGTGACTGATTACATAAACAAACACAACTACACTGAGCCTCCTCAAAGACAGAGAGACATGTTTATGCAGCATGATTACACCACCCATCAGCAGAGACAAGTGAAACCTTCGCCAACATTCACACCTTTTCAACAAGAACCAAATCGATACCACTTGTCACCACCAGATGGCAGTAAACCAACTCCGCAAAGAGATGCAGTTCAGCAAAGTCTTTCCCACAATGTGTCACAACCACAGCAGAGGTTTAGCCCAAACCATACAGCTACTGACAACGCTGCCAGTGACCTCGCAAGGTTCCTAGCAAAGAGTCAGCTTGTGACTGGAGGACTGACTAAGTTTGATGACAAACCAGAAAGTTATCTGAGTTGGAAGGCCACGTTTCAGAGTACCATTGCAGACCTTGGTCTCACTGCCAGTGAAGAAATATAGCTGCTCATCAAGTGGCTGGGCCCTGAGTCTTCTAAACATGCAAAAAGGGTGAAAGTAGTCAACATACGTCACCCATCTGCTGGTCTAGGTATGATCTGGACAAGACTGGAAGAATGTTATGGCTCACCAGAAGCAATAGAAAGATCCCTGTTTTCCAGGATAGAAAACTTCCCAAAGCTCTCCAGCAAAGAACCTCACAAGCTCTGTGAGCTAGCAGACCATGAACTGGAAGCTGCAAAGCTAGATGGGTATTTACCTGGTTTAAGTTACTTTGACACAGCCAGGGGAGTGTGTCCTATTGTGGAGAAGCTGCCCTTTCACCTTCAGGAAAGATGGACAGCAGTTGGGTCAAGGTTTAAAGAAGACTATAATGTTGCATTCCCACCCTTCTCTTTCTTTTCTGAGTTTGTGAGAAAAGAGGCTAAAGCAAGGAATGACCCAAGCTTCTCCACAGCTCATCTCTCCTCTGTCAGTTCCAAGAAAGAAAGATCCTCAGGTAATTACAACACAAGGCCATCAGTAACAGTGCACAAGACAGACGTGTCAGCAGATGTAACCACAGCAGTTAAAAACGTGGCTGAAGATATAAGCAGGCAATGTCCTATACACCACAAGCCATACCCACTGAAAAAGATGCAGAGGTTTCAGAACTATGCTATTTGAAGACAGAAAGAATTTCACCAAAGACAATAACATCTGCTATCGTTGCCTTGCATCCACCAGCCACCAGGCAAAAGACTGTAATGTCACCATTAAGTGTGTGGAGTGTGACAGTGAGAGGAACCTGGCAGCTCTTCACCCTGGCCCAGTAACACAAACACCCAAGCCCCTCTCTTCCTCTAAAGAGCATGGCGGGGAGAGCGTAAGCTCAGCAAACCCAGATGTTACAGCCACCTGCAGGTATGTGGAAATGGAATGACAGGAAAATTCTGCTCCAAGATTTGCCTGGTGCATGTCTTTCCTGAAGGTCAGCGACATAACATCAAGAAGATGTACGCAATTATAGACGATCAAAGTAATCTGTCCCTTGCAAAGACTGAATTTTTTGATATGTTTAACATTCAGGGCACAATAGAACCATACACCCTGAAGACTTGTGCTGGCATAACAGAAACATCAAGTAGAAGAGCTTGTGGTTATACAGTGGAGTCAGCAGACGGGAAAATGAGCCTTCCTCTCCCTGTACTTATTGAATGCAATGACATCCCCAACAACAGGGGAGAAATACCTACCCCTGAAGCCACACAGCACCACCACCATCTGAGGTCAGTAGCTGCTGAGATACCGCCCCTCGACCCAGATGCTGACATCCTCCTGCTCATTGGACGGAACCTTCTGAGAGCTCACAAGGTGAGAAAACAGTTCAGCGGCAGACACAATGACCCATACGCACAGAAGCTTGACCTGGGCTATGTTATTATCGACGATGTGTGCCTCAGCAGCGCTCACAAGCCAACTGAAGTGAGTGCTCTAAAAACACGTGTTAGATAATGGATGCCCCAGCCTTCTCACTCCCTGTGACAGCCGCTTCAGTGTGAAAGAGTTTCAGTCTGATGAGTTACACAAAAGCCACTCCCCAGCAACTGCAACCTCCAAACCCACACTCGAAGCCCACTGCAGAGAATTTAGGAGAGACTATCTTTTGCCGCACTGTTACTGACAACCAGCTCGCACCATCTGTTGAAGACATGCTCTTTCTGAAGAAGATGGAAGGAGTCTTCAAAGATGAAACTAACAGCTGGGTTGCACCTTTACTGTTTAGGAGCCCCAGGCGTCTACTCCCAGACAACAGATCATATGCCTACAAGCGGCTTATGTCTCTTCGATGCATACTTGACAAGAAGGAAGACATGAGAACGCTTTGTTGAGTTCATGCAGAAAATGCTCAATAACAAACATGCAGAGCTTGCACCACTGTGTGATAAGGATAAAGAGAGATGGTATCTTCCCACTTTTGGAGTCTATCATCCACAGAAGCCTGGGAAGATTTGTGTGGTGTTTGACTCGAGCGCACAGTTCGATGGAGTGTCTCTCAACGATGTGCAACACCCTTTTGGGTGTGCTCCTCCGTTTTCGAAAGGAACCGGTTGCCATCACAACTGACATAGAACACATGTTTTACTGTTTTGTTGTTCAGGAAGCCCACAGAGATTTCCCGCGTTTTCTCTGGTATGAAGGCAACGATCTCAGCAAAGATGTGGTAGACTACCGCGAGTCCGTGTCTTTGGAAATAGTCCCTCTCCAGCAGTGGCAATCTTCGGACTGAGAATGGCAGCAAGGGAGGCAGAAGGGGCATACGGCAGTGATGCAGGACACTTCATAGAACGGACTTTTATGTTGATGACACACTGAAATCCTTTCCAACCGAAGCTGAGGCTATCGATGTCCTGCAGAGAGCTCAAAAGATGCTTGCTCTCTCTAATCTGCGTCTCCATAAGATCGCCTCCAATAGAGTGGAGGTGATGAACGCCTTTCCCCCAGAAGACAGGGCCAAGGAAATGAAAGATCTGGATCTCTCTACGGATGAGCTTCCTGTCCAGCGCAGCCTGGGAGTGAGTTGGAACACCATGTCTGACACATTCACTTTTCATGTTCCACAGAGCCAGAAGCCCTTCACTCACCCTGGGGTGCTTTCAGTTGTAAACAGCCTGTTCGATCCTCTAGGCTTCCTTGCCCCTGTAACTATCAAAGGAAGACTTTTTCTCAGAGAGCTCTCCAACAGTGACTTTGAGTGGGATAGCCCCCTACCCCAGGACATGTATGATGGCTGGAGAAGTTGGCAAGATTCACTGCAGGATCTTCAGGTATTGCATATCCCTCGCACATATGTCTCCTTCTCCATGTCGCAAGCCAAGTCTATTGAGCTTTGTATGTTCTCAGATGCCTCAGTCAAGGCTATAGCTGCAGCAGCCTATCTGAGAGCCACACATGGAGATGGACACAGTGAAGTCGGCTTCATCATGGGTAAGGCCAAGCTGGCTCCAGTTCCAGCGCTCACCATTCCCAGACTGGAGCTCTGTGCCGCGGTGCTCGCTGTGGAGTTGTCAGAGCTCCTCACAGAAGAGCTTGACATGAAAATAGACAAAACAACATTCTACACCGACAGTAAAGTGGTGTTAGGATACATCAACAATCAGCATAGAAGATTCCACATTATGTAAACAATCGTGTACAGAGAATCAAGCAATCTTCCCGACCAGACGAGTGGAGATATGTCTCCACAGAGCCCAACCCTGCCGATCATGGCTCTCGGTCTGTAGCAGCAGGGAAGCTCAGCAATACCACATGGTTGTGCAGCCCAGTATGATTTCCTCGGAAGAAGAAAGAAGAAAGAAGAAGAAGAAGAAGAAGAAGAAGAATACCTGGATTACAATAGTGTCCTGGCAGCTTAGCTGCCCGGACCCTAATAACATATATTAATAACATATAATAGAAGAATTAAAAGAGTAAAAGAAATCAGTTAAAAGCCAAACTAAAAAGGTGAGTCTTGAGCCTCCTTTTAAAAACATCAACAGTCTCTGCAGTCCTGATGCACTCCGGCAGGCTATTCCATAAGTGAGGGCCATAATGGCTGAATGCAGCCTCCCCGTGGGTTTTTTTTGTAACTCTTGGAATGATTAAGGACCTCAGGATCCGCGATGGTTGATATGATAAAAGCAGGTCAGATAAATAAGATGGTCCAAGACCATTAAGACATTTAAAAACTAATAAAAGAACCCCCATTTTGTAGCAAACACGCCTAAAATGACATACCCAAATTAAAATTACTGTAGTGTCTGAACCGCTCTGACTACATGCATGCATGAGGTCTTGCCAGAAAGAAAACTCCCTGAAGTTTCTTGTGAAAGTGTCAGAAACACTCTAGGTAATACAGAGACAGAGTAATGGGCCTCTGAAGTCAGTAAAAAGTTGAAGATTTTGCCTAAAATAAAATAAAAAATGTTTTTCAGGATGAATAATCTGAATCTGAATCTGAGCAGGTAAATGACACTACGGGGCTGTAGGCACACTATCAATGAACATTTGTGTCAAATTTGAAGAAGATTGCTCAAAGTATGACCATTCTACGGCGTTTTTTCCATGAATAGATCCACGAGGAGCTCCAAATGACGGAGCGCTCACTCCGCTTCAAAACAGTACTATCAGTGATCAAAAAACACTCAGCCAGCTTCAAACATTGTACCTTATTGAAATCAGGTGTGATTATGATAGCTGATGTTGTTTATGACAGAAACACCATAAAATATTACCAAATAAAACCATATGAAACATGAAGGTCGTGATCCCACTTTCTAGGCGGTATATCTCAGCCAAAAATAGTGGTAGGAGTGAGACTCTTAGCTTTTATGAAATAGCTACGTGCCTGCTAACAGCTC
Source organism: Epinephelus lanceolatus (assembly GCF_041903045.1). NCBI lineage: Eukaryota > Metazoa > Chordata > Actinopteri > Perciformes > Serranidae > Epinephelus > Epinephelus lanceolatus. The sequence continues at coordinate 3,105,680 of NC_135747.1, forward strand.
CGCATGAGATCACGAGTAATCCTTTAATTTTTCCCCCCAAAAAACGGCATGACATGGCTTGTCACCACTCATCGCGATTTTGGACTTTGTGTGTTTAGGCTGCTCTGGTGCGAAATCCATTAGAGATAAAAGAAAAATGATGCCGGATTCAGGAAGCCGAGAGCTTTCTGAATCCATTGATACCAAACATCACATGGTTTGATGATGACGATAGTGCGCCTGTGAGATACCATTTAACAGAGGAGGGAGGGAGAGCGGACGCCGGCGTCCGAATGGAGTTAGAGAGGTCAAAATAGATCCTGAAACACACGGGGAGCCAATGCAGCAGTTTTAAAACCAGTATAATGTGCGCCCGCCCTCTGGTCCTCGTCAGCGCTCGTGCGGCCGAGTTTTGGAGTAGCTGCAGATTAGAGATTGTCTTTCTGGGAAGACCAGAGAGCAGGGCATTACAATAATCTAAACGACAAGAAATAAAGCATGCATCAAAACAGCTTTTCTAAAATTTTACTTAAAAATGGTAAGTTGGATACAGGTCGGTAATTATTAAAAATGTTGGGATTTAAATTACTCTTCTTCAGAAGGGACTTCACCACTGCCATTTTGAAGGCAGCGGGGAAGACACTGAAGAGAATAATTTACTATAGTTAAAATCTGTTTCCTCAAAGAATCCATAAAATGTTTTTGAAAGTGATGTGGGAATCGGATCTGAAAGGCAGGTTGTTGGGTTTACCTGGGAGAAAACTCGACCAAGTGTCCTTGCATCAACCAGGGCAAAACTCTCCAGTGTTTCCTCAGGTAAAAGCAGCTGTTCATGTGTGTTAAAAATTACATTCTGTTGAGATAAAAGACTGGATCTGATATCATCGATTTTACTTCTGAAGTGGTCTGCAAAGTCCTCTCAGAGAGCGTCTGTTGATGTCTTGGATGATTTATTAAAATTGGTGTTGGTTAAAAGATTGAAGGTGGAGAAAAGGAATTTAGGGTTGTTTTTATTATCTGTGATGAGTGAAAAGTGGGATATTTGTGCCTGTTTGACTGTTTTATTGTAGGATTTGAGCTGACTATGTAATATTTCATAGTGAACTGTCAGTTTAGTTTTTCTCCTCCTCCTCTCTGCACTCCTGCATTTTCTTTTCAATTTTTTGATACCATAATTTCTCCACGGGGTGTAGGTTTTGTTTTTATTGTTTTGGTTAAAAGTGGAGCCACTGAGTCAAATTGTCCACAATAAAATCACAGGGTGCAGGTAAAATTTCAGCAGGAGTGCTCTGTAAAAACACGATAAAATTTGCAGCCACTTCAGAAGTTAGGTAGCGTTTCCTTACCGTTCTCACCTCCTGATGGCTAAAACTGGTGATGTTAAAATACACACAGTAGTGGTCAGACACAGCCAGGTCAACAACAGAGGACACACCAGTGGACAGGCCATAGGTTATGACCAGGTCCAGGGTGTGTCCTCTGTTGTGAATTGGCTGTGTGACGTGTTGTTTAAAATCCATGCAGGTTAAAAGGTTTAAAAATTCTCTGGACATTGTATCGGAGATATTATCTACATGCAAATTAAAATCACCAGTTATTAAAATTCTATTGTAAGTGGTGTGTATGATTGATAATAGTTCTGAGAATTCACTGATAAAAGAGGTGGAATGTTGGGGTGGTCTGTAAACTGTGATACAAAGAATAGGAGGACTGTTAAAAACAAAGGCATGATGCTCAAATGATGTGTAGCTGTTAAAAGAAACTTCATTTGAGTGCAGGGTATTTTTAGTTATAGAAGCAGTTCCGCCTCCTTTTTTTTTAAAAAAAAAGTTAAAATTTGATGGGCAGGCCTCGGTGAGATCAACTGGTGTTGCCGAACATGCGCTCATCATCACCTGTGCGATGTAAGGAGTGGATGTGAGTGTGACTGGGATTAAATTATTCGGAATTGTACAATTGGTCCATGGTGAAGGTGACAGAGCAGAGAGAGGAGAAACAAGCACACAGTGAATAGGGTGCAGGATGTTATTGTCATAAGGTCTGCCGTGTGGACGCGGTGCTCTGCACCTTATGATGGTCTCTATTGGGAATGTCTCTGGTGAGAGTGTCAGTGACAAATGAGGCCGGTAGAGGGAGCTGGCAGGGGGAATAGTACTCGGTGCCACTACTGATGCAGGTAGAGGTAGAGTTTCCATGGAGGGGGCATGCGATGAGCAGACTGAACAGCGTGCTGAATGTTTGCGGATAGCAAACACCCAGCCTGTTGGGGTGAAGTCCGTCGGTCCTGAAGAAGGAAGACCGGTTCCAAAAAAGATTAAAATTGTCAATAAAACCAAGGCCACGGGCATTGCAGGCGGACAGAAGCCAGGTGTGGAGAGAATGGGACCTCGAGAAGCGGCACGCTCCACGCCCAAGTGTGGGGATCGGGCCAGAGATAAAAACAGACAGTTTGTTGGGCACAGGTAAACCAAGATCTGTGTGGGTACATGACACCCTAAAATAGAGGCTAGATCATGGGAAGTACCACCAGTTGAATAGTATAGAGGTTTGTTTGTTTGAAAAACTATTTAATTGAGTAGACAAAATGAACCTAATCGAGGTACCACCAGTTGGTCCAGAAGCTTCACCTCCATGATGGCCATTTCTGTACTGCACTTATATGCATTTCTATTCAGATCGTGGTAACTGTGGTTTGTAAAGTCGTATGGCTCTGGATCCAGCAACTGCTACTACCAGTTTCTCCTCCATTGTTTACCAACTGTAAACTTGTCATCGTGACCACCCTAGGAGGCCTGCCTCTTAAGTTATCTGATTGGACAATGGGGAAAAAGCGGAGATGAGGTGGGGCACTTTTCCGCTCTGAGTTGAAGTTTTTCAATTCAAGAAGTTCACAGCGCTCTGGAAAATATGCCAGGTGCCTAGAGTGCAGAAACGCAAGGTGTGTAGTAACACAACAGAAAGCAAAAGTTTAATTCGTTATAAACAATTGAAAAAGCTGCCTCCAGCCACTAAAGTGCTTTCTGTGTGATCAGAGCCTAAGCCTGTATGATTAATTTTGGCTGTAATAAAGTAGGCCTACAGAATAAGTGATCACAAAGAGCAGGAGGAACAGAACAGTGGTTTAACAGGCTAATGCTCAGAGTATCTGACTGTCTGGCACCTGGCACTCAATATGCTGCTGTAGACATGTGAGTATCTTTGAGCAGTGAAAGTTATTATTTATTTCTTTTTACTTGTCGGCAGTGATTTGTTTTCCACAGAGCTCTAGGCTACGTGCGAGCATTTTACTCGCATTTGTGACTAAAAAATAGTTTTGTGCGAGCAAAATAAATCATTCAGCACACTGTGCAAGTACAGATTTCAACCAGCAGCAGAAACGAAAGGCGAATCCTGCCGGTTGTGGGTTGAACGGGGCGGGGGTCACAGACAGGAATACGGCAGTCAAATAGCCTACGGCAGCTCCACGATGCAAGATAACGGCTTACCGGTGACAGAGAAGTCCGACTCTGGGTCCAGTAGTCTAATTTCCTCTTTCATTGGCGTCATGACTGCCCAGTAGTACCTGGACAATCGAGCCGTGGCGGCACACAGGTATGTGGCGTGTCAGAGGAGAAACGAGCCGTTCACATCTCTCTTTGTGGCAGGTAACGGTCCACAAACCTCACCGCAATTTAGGGACTGTTCTTTACTTATGAAGGGACTGTTCTTTACTTGTCAGGGGAGGAGGGTGGCTGGTTGATTTTTATTTTATTTATCTATTTTATTTCAATCCCCCCTATGTTAATCACTTATTGATGCTGTTTTTGAAGTATGAATAAGTCAATAAGTAATTTATTCCATTGAAATATCATTGATGTATTATAGAAAAGTGATTTATCTTTTTATAAATGACAAAAGGCACATCAGTTTCATTTTTGCTGTGGTATCGTGATACTACTTAGAACCGTGATACTTTCACTGGTATCGTACCGTGGGTCCCAATTTTGGTACCGTGACAACACTAGATGTCACAACCATTCCATTCGGAGTTGCGCAGTGAGGCGGCTCGGGTGCCACTTAAAAAAGTGTTCCCCCACTTTTGGGAGTGGGGGAACACTGCTCTCTTAGAGGCCCAAATTGTTCCCCTACTTCTAATTTTACAAATTAAGCACTGAGTACAACCAAAGAGCTGATAGAACAGAGGAAAACACTGAATGTGTCAAAAAAGAAGCCTTTTAATTAAAAAAAAAAAAAAAAACAGTACAGGCACAGACTTGTATTAAAAGTTTAAAAGTTTCTAAAAATAGCGGGAAAACTCATCTCTGGTTCAACAGTTCCTGATCACCACCTGTTCAACCTACTGCCCTCAGGCAGGCGCTACAGATCTGGCAAAACACGCACATCCAGATTCAGAGAAGCTTTTCCCCCACAGCCATAAGCGCAATGAACTCAAGTGAGCACTGACAGACTCATGGACACTGCCACTGATGTGCAATATCCTATTAATAATATATATTTATTCTATTTAACTATGTGCACTAACATTTTATAATGGTATTTATTTCCTTCAGTACACACACCTGATTTTATTTAATGTTTTTATACATTTATATTTTTTACCTATTTATTATTGTGTGTACATGTGTTTTGGTTGGTTTTGCACCAAAGTGGAGCAGCGCTTTTGTTGTATGCAGTACAATAATAATGAAGGATTTCCTTTACACTTTCTAATGTTCACAGGAAATAATCTGCTGAAAATGTATCCAAATTATTTGTTTTACATAAACTTGCTGCAGTTATGGTGTTCATTATTTGGGTTAATTGTATAGTTAATCAGTTGTTCCGCACTGTTATTGCTATACATTGAGTGTAATATGAAATGTCGATGAAATTTGTCAGTCAGGAGTTGTCAGTTTACTCAATGATGGAAAAGGAGTCCCTGATGGATAAAGGTTTGGAACCACTGACCTAGTGAATCTACCTTGGTGTCAGTCATTGTTACGTATTTACTTACTATCACTGAATGGTAAAAATCCTATGGACACTTCTCGTTCTGTTGTTGGCTACTGTGAATAGTTGAGATAAAATGATCCCCAAAAGTAATGAAGTTAAAGATGAAACATGCTTTTCAACATTTTAAGCAAGATTACTGCATTCATTTTTTTGTACAATTTTAGAGTATGAAAATGAAAGGAGCACCATGCAAAAGTTTTGGCACCCCAAGACATTTGGGCTCTCAGACAACTTTTAACAGTGTTTCAGACCTTAAAAGCACTATGTGTAACAATTTCAGTTGTTCTTTCAGACGAACAAATTTTGCAGTCAAAAGTGTGTCCTAGCACATGTGTATTTACCTCCATCAGCGTATCTAAGTATATCCGTAAGCTCTGAAATTCTCATTACATATACATTGCGACCGGTGTCTCATCATGTACGTGCGCCATCTTGAAAATACAGGTACGTACACGGACATAAGGCCCGTTTCCACTGAAGAAGTTCCTGGTACTCGCTCGGCCCTCTCAACCGCTGTGTCTCCACTGAGAGCGCACAGTAGGAGGAAGGTTCCTGTAAAGTTACCGGGCTCTGGATGTTACGTAATCGTTGCGTGACCATTTTGACCGGAGCAACGTAGGGGCGTAGGGACGCCGTTAGCCGTTAGCGGTGTAAGCGGTCTGTGAAAAAAATACTTTTTCCAGCGGATGTCTTAGTTACAACATGATTGAGCTAACTGGAGTAGTTTCATGTCGTATCCGACAATGGGAGGCTTTTAACAGATGACGTCCTGATGTTAGCTTTGCTGCTGCTGTTAGCGGTCCCTGTCAGCTGCAGCCACTGACGCTTTCTAGACATCATGATTTCCCAAAACTGAATAAATACCACACATAGCGACACAAGACTGCTTTGCTAGCTCAATCATGTTCTAAGATATCCGCTGGAAGAAGTATTTTTTTCACGTTTATTGAGTTAATGAGTTATTACAGACACCGCTAACGGCTAACAGCTAACGGTTAGCCCAGCTAATCTACGATAACCATGTTATTAATTACAAAACATGCACACAGAAATAGTAATGTTTGTTCAGTCATTGTGTTTATAGACTTTACAAACATCAGATTAGTCTAAACGGTGATATAGTGAAATGAAAAATGTGATATAGCTAAATTCTGCTGGTTTTCTACCCAGAAGCATTTGTAAACAAAGCAATTTCCTCTATAGTGAGCCGGTGACAGTTGAAAAATAACTCCCTTCCGGGGTTCCATTCCCCTGTCGGGAGTTATTTTTCAACTGTCACTGTCAAAAATGCTGGCTATTTTGTCGCTTTCTGTTGACGTCACATCCCGCCTTGAGTATATCCAATCAGCACCAAGTAAACCCCAAGCCCCAGCCAGGCCTTCTCGGGGCCGTTCTGAGTACCTACTCCAAGGCAGGGACTTGTTTAGCCCCTGTAAAAGTTCCGGAACTCTGTCCTTCGGCGGTGGTTCCTGCAGTGGAGACACGCACCAATGGCCCCTGCCCCGTAAAATTACCCCGAGGTTCCTGCAGTGGAAACAGGCCTATACTTGAGAAATACGGAATCGCCTTTCGCGTTTTCACTTGTCGGTTTCCGCCTGCAGGCAGAGAAGAAAAGCAGCAGCAAGCGGGCTAGAACTCTGTCCTTCGGCGGTGGTTCCTGCAGTGGAGACACGCACCAATGGCCCCTGCCCCGTAAAATTACCCCGAGGTTCCTGCAGTGGAAACAGGCCTATACTTGAGAAATACGGAATCGCCTTTCGCGTTTTCACTTGTCGGTTTCCGCCTGCAGGCAGAGAAGAAAAGCAGCAGCAAGCGGGCTAGAACTCTGTCCTTTGGCGGTGGTTCCTGCAGTGGAGACACGCACCAATGGCCCCTGCCCCGTAAAATTACCCCGAGGTTCCTGCAGTGGAAACAGGCCTATACTTGAGAAATACAGAATCGCCTTTCGCGTTTTCACTTGTCGGTTTCCGCCTGCAGGCAGAGAAGAAAAGCAGCAGCAAGCGGGCTAGTGAGAAGTGCATTTGAAAAAAGGCAAAAAGGCAACGTGACCGGCGATTTCAAAAAACGAGGGTCAACATCGGGGTAGCCTTTCCCAGGTGGAGAGAGCTGCTGAAGGAGAATCACAGCTAACAGGGGCTAACAGCTGTTACTAACACACTGTTAGCAGCACAGGTCGCTAACAGCCTGGGGCGGCGCTGTTAGCGGGGCTGGTCGCTAACAGCCTGTTAACGACCTGCCCCGCTAACAGCGCCGCTATTAGTAACAACTGTTAGCCACTGTTAGCTGTGATTCTCCTTCAGCCGCTAACAGCGCCGCTAACAGCTGTTAGCTGCTGTTAGAGCTGTTATTGCTGTTAACGGCGCTGGTCGCTAACAGCTGTTAGCAACGCAGTGTTGCGAGGAGAGGGATGAGGTGTGTGAGGTTGAGCCACTTGTCAGTTGTGAAAAGACAAGACGTGATTGGTTTGTTTCGATTTACACCCGCCCCAACAGTCCTACATTGTAAACACAGCCAGCATGGTGAGGAGGGGGTTTGTCAACTCGCGTCGTGTGTGTCTGTGTAGGAGCCTGAATGAAAACTCCATGAAGTATCGGCTGACATGATTTCATTAATGTTATGATAGCTTTTTGGTACACAGCAGCTACTGTTGTTGCAATACGCATTTGAAACAGTGAGGCGCTAGAGTGCGCTATCCATTTGAATGCAATATACGATCTCAACACTAGATGGGAGAAATTCCAACCTGATCTCACAGAAATACGTGAAATGACCACGACCTCTTAACACCGCATTCCATGGTGGCAGCACGTAATGGGTTGAAATTACGTGCTGCCACCACGAAAACAATGCCAATGTAAAGTCAATTAGGGTCCTCTCCCGTGGTGGACACACGGATTCCCTGATTCAATCACGTCACGTCAACCTCGTTTTCCTCAATGATATCTTTAACATTCCTGTACACACACAAAAACACGGAAGTGTCCTTGATAACTCAACAATATGACAGGTTAATGTCAAGGCCATAAAATAAAATAAATGTATTTTGCCAGCTTTTGATAGCATAGGGCTTTAAGAGCATTGTGCTGTGGGCGGATGGGGCGCGTTCCACTACTGTTTTGTAGCTGCTGTCTGCCGTCTGTGGGCTTCATTCCATTTCAGATTGCCATTCGTCTGCCGTAACTGAATCCAGACGCCACTAATAAATAAATAAATAAGAAGATAAAAATAAGGCTGAGCACAGAAGAACCAGAGAGGAAACACCATCCCATGGAGCCATCTGCCCCTGGCAACCCGGCCACCCTCCACTCCACCAGGGGGAGAGTGGACCCCAAGCCAGCGCCACAGAACCAGCGGCTGCCCCGCTGGTTATACCTCCGACCGTGGCAGCTGTCACACAAACCGCTGCTGAAAATTATACATTTTGATACAGATAGGCTATATACATATTGCAAAACTCTGTAAAAGTACACCAAAGCATATTTTCGTGTCCAAATATTTATTTGAAAACGAAACCATTCATACGGTCAATATAAAACATTTTGTTAGTAATAAAAAACAAATGTAATCTCAATGTGACCACGCCAACTGGCGGGACTGTGGCTGAACCACTTCCAATGTTCATTCATTCATTCATTCATTCATTCATTCAATCACGTGTTCAATGTGTGTGTGTGTGTGTGTGTGTGTGTCAGAGAGGAGTATCAATAAAAAAAAAGTAATTATTTATGTTTATTTCTTTTATTCTTCGTTTTTTTTAAATTAAAATGCGTAATATAACCAACAATATTAGAGACCAAATGTTAATCTAATTATTATTGTAGAATGTATTTAGCAAATCACCACTCTCAACTGGAGACAGCAGCAAAAAAAAAAAAAAAAAGGCATTATAAAAAGCTGACAAATAGTGTTAATTAATTGACGTGAGACACTGAAGAGGTTGTCTCCTATCCACCTTATTTTCAAACGAAGTAAATAGTGATCAACTTCCATTTTTTTGTGCGTGACTTCCGGTCAGCCGCTTTCCCTCATGCTTTCCCTTACCGGAGCTAACGGTGCAAGCTAATTTTTTTTCAGTTTTCAGTTGTTTATGTTAGTCAATCAGTTAGTTATTTAGTTAGTTAGTTAGTTAGTCTGTGTATTTTGTATAACGTTAGATAACTGTGCCCACGTTTCCGTTATAACGGAAATTTATTCCCTCTAAACGCAAATAAATCGCACGTCAATCATAAACTATGAACCAAAAAAGCACAATCTAATCCCGAGTGAGACAAACTGCTTGATCCCCGTCTCCAGTGTACCAGCAGAGAATCTGCAGAACCGAATCAGCGAAAAAACACACCGGGCTACACAGCCTCTCTACCTGAGCAGCTGAAGCTGCGGCTCGCACCCTCGACACACAGACACACAGACAGTGCTTTCGCATGCCAGCCACATGTGTGCGCAACTGTGAGAAATAAATATGTGAGGTGTATGCTGCTTTTCTATCTTTTTTTCCCTTTTCTTTCTTTCTTTCTGTCAGCGACATACACTCCTAACACAGGACGGGTTGTTTTAATTGAGTGAGTTGATCGTTAAGCCATAGTGATGCACGGATCGGCTCTGATAGCACCCGAATCAGCATGTACGCATCAACCATCCAGCCATTACAACATGATTGAGCTAGCAAAGCAGTTTTGTGTTGCCATCTGTGGTATTTATTCAGTTTTGGGAAATCATGATGTCTAGAAAGCATCAGTGGCTGCAGCTGACAGGGACAGCTAACGTTAACACTAGCAGCAAAGCTAACATCAGGATCGTCATCCATTAAAAGCCTCCCGTTGTCGGATACGACATGAAACTACTCCAATTCGCTTAATCATGTTGTAACTAAGACATCCCCTGGAGAAAATATTTTTTTCACGGGCCACTTTGTGAGTTTAGTGAGTTATTACAGACATGGCTAACGGCTAACGGTTAGCCCAGCTAATCTACGATAACCATGTTATTAATTACACACAGAGAAAATACTAATGTTTGTTCAGTCATTGTGTTTATAGACTTTACAAACATCAGATTAGTCTAAACGGTGATATAGTGACGTGAAAAATGTGATATATACATATATATAGCTAAACTCAGCAAGGTAAACAATAAGGGGATTCCCATTTACACAGTGGTAAGAGTGCTGGTCTGGAAGTGTCGCACAAAAACACGGAAGCTGGCTGCGTTCTGTTTTGCCTCCGTGTTTCCGTGAAAAATAAGGTGGATAGTCTGTAATTTTTTTTTATTTTTTTTTTTATCATAACTTCTCGGAAATTACTCAAAAGTAGAACATGCTAAAAGTAAATACAATAATAGGCTAAATAGTATCCAAGCAATAATAAAGTGTCTAAACAATAATAAATATTATCTAAGTTATCTATTAGGCTACCATTCCACTCTGTAAATAGATTTTAAAATTTCAATATGATTTTAATATTATTTTTGCTTATTTCATTATTGTTATAATTGGTTTTACTTTTTAGTAGTATTGCATTGTCTGAGAATGACTCATTTTAGTAACTATCTACAGTAAAAAAGAAAAAAACAAGCAAAGAAACAAACAAAACTCATTTTATACACTGGGCCTTCAAAGTGCTCTCTGAAACTACACCTGGCATGGCTTGCGTCCAAAAAATGAAAAAATCTAAACTTTGTCGTAGAGCTAAACCAAATACATCATTGGAAAGGTCTCATCCTGGAGAGTGACGTATGTCAGTATGAAGATTCTACATGGCTCCTGCTTTCAGCCATTGACCTTTGAACCTTGACCTCAGTGCATGTTTGAGGGCTTATAACTCAGCAACTAAAGGGGGTACAGACATGGGACCAACTGTTATAGAGAGCTCTTGACCTCAGCTACCATGTGAGTGTAGTCAACAACTGAGGGTGCTGTCAGATATGGATAAAATATGGATAAAATTAATTTTCACCCATTTAGAAATTAGTTATTTAAAATCTGATTTCACAAATGTGTTTACCATCCCCTTAAAGTCCACAGTGTACTCTCAATTCAGTATTTACAACTTCCAAATCTGGGAAAAACACTTAGATTTTTAAAAAACTACAATTCCCTGGGACCGCGCCATGCAGTTTGATACATATCAGCAACATAATTATAGTTCTTCTGATTTGCAAAGTAGGGTTCTAAATAGGGTTGTAAAAAGATATATCTACTGAATATATCTAATATCAAATAAAGCCGAACGAGTTATTATGCTCCACCTAGATGAACTATGGTAAGAAAAAGTAAAGATGTTGGCTAATTTTAGATATTTTAGCTAATACACTAGAAACGGCGTTTTTGGGACAGTAGGTTCATTTGCGGCTTGTAAAATAGGGTTGTAAAAAGATAGATCTACTGAATAAATCTAATATCTAGTAAAGCCGAAGTAGTTATTACACTGCACCTAGATGAACTATGTTAAGAAAAAAAGCAAGGGTGTTGGCTAATCGTAGTTATTTTAGATAGTACTCTAAAAACGGCGTTTTTGGGATGGTAGGTTTTTTTGCGGCTTGTAAAACAGGGTTGTAAAAAGATACATCTACTGAATATATCAAATGTCTAGTAAAGCTGAACTAGTAATGACACTGCACCTAGATGAAATATGTTAAGAAAAAGTAGGCATGATGGTTCATTTCAGATATTTTAGCAAGTTCTCTAGAAACGGCGTTTTTGGGATTGAATATTTGAATAGGCTATAACAAATATCTAGAACAGCTGAACTATCACGTTATTATCATTATTATTATTATTGGTGGGAAATTATAACAGAGGAATATATTTGCCATTTTAATATCAAGAACACTTCCGCGTTTTTGTGTGTATACAGGAATGTTAAAGATATCATTGAGGAAAACGAGGTTGACGTGACGTGATTGAATCAGGGAATCCGTGTGTCCACCACGGGAGAGGACCCTAATTGACTTTACATTGGCATTGTTTTCGTGGTGGCAGCACGTAATGGGTTGAAATTACATGGAATGCGGTGTTAAGAGGTCGTGGTCATTTCATGTATTTCTGTGAGATCAGGTTGAGAAATTCCTACACAGTGCCCGTTTTGTTAACTTGTTGGGGCCATGGCTTGTTCACAGTCATTATGAGGAAAAGCCAGGTGATGCTTATTTCAAAGCTTTATAAATACCCTGACTCCTGAACCCTTGTACCAACAATCAGCAGCCATGGGCTGTATGTAATTAAGAAATGGCAGGTAACAGAACCTGTGGAGGACAAGTTGAGGTCTGGAAGATCAAGACAGCTTTCTGAGAGAGCTGTTCATAGTCTGATAGAAAAGGTAATCAAAACCCTGTTTCACTGCAAACGAACTACAGGAGGATTTAACAGACTCTGGAGTTGTGGTGCACTGTTCTACTGTGAAGTGACACATGTGCAAAGAAAACCTTTCCTGGATCCTCACCACAAAATTCAGTGTCAGTTTGCAAAGGAACATCTAAACAAGCCTGATGCTTTTTGGAAACAAGTCCTGTGGGGTGATGAAGTAAAATAGAACTTTTTGGATGCAATGAGCAAAGATATGTTTGGAAAAAAATGGTGCAGAATTTCATGAAAAGAACATCTGTCCAACTGTTATACATGGAGGTGGATCGATCATGCTTTGGGCTTGTGTTGCACGGGGAACATTTCACAGGTAGAGGGAAGAATGGATTCGAATTCCAGCAAATTCTGGAAGCAAACATCACACCATCTGTAAAAAACTGAAGATGAATAGAAGATGGCTTCTACAACAACAAGACAATGATCCCTAACACACCTTGAAAGCCACAATGGACAACCTCAGAGGCGCAAGCTGAAGGTTTTGCCATGGTCCTCACAGTCCCCCAACCTAAAAAAAAATAAAAATCTGTGGATAGACCACAAAAGGGCAGTGCATGCAAGATGGCTCAATATTCTCACAGAACTAGAAACCTATTGCAGGAAGAATGTCAGAAAATCCCCAAAACAAGAACTGAAAGACTAAGCAGTGACCATGCAGGGTACCCTAACTTTTGCTTCAGGCCTTTTTCCTATTTTGTTATTTTAAAACTGTGAATGATTGAAATAAAAAAAAGTAATCTTCCTTAAAATATTGAAGAAATGTTTCATCTTTAACATCATGACTTTTGGAAATCAGGTCATCTTTCACTTGCATAACTATACACAGTGAACGAAATTTTGTCCATGGGTGCCCAAACTTTTGCATCCAAGTGTTTGTATCAATATTCCAGCTGAATTGTATTTTGTTATACCGCAAACTGTCACAAGATGACAGTAGCTACATTTGACGTTACTGTGTCACATTCCTGCTGCTTCCTGCTTTCACAATAAAAGCCTTATTTGGAAATAGATTCTGTCCACTTAAATGCTACAGGTTTTTTTGTTGTTGTTTGTTGTTGTTGTTGTTGTTGTTTATTTCACTTGAAATGGATGCAGGAAATGTTGAGCTTGTAACAGCATGTAAATCATTACACATGCGTTTTTTTTCACTAGTAAAATTCTCCGACACAGCATTTATGATAGTTTGCAATCTGCCAAGAAGAAGAAAAATTTTTTGGTTATCGTCCCATCGAGTCTAGACAGATACCCGGTATTTGGACGGTGGTTGGCGACAGCTGGACTGTGAATGGGCAGGAGATGGCAGAGGGAAGTGACGGATCAGGAAGTGAGATGGGAGGAATTGAAGTGGCAGGCGGGAAGGAAGATGGCTGGAGTTTGGCAGGTCAAAATAAACAAAATGTAAAAAACAGAGACAGCAAAATGATAGAGGCTGGAACTGAAAGTGAGGGAAGTGTAACATCAACAACAAAGCAGAGTGAGGAATATAAAATCTATATCAAACTCTCTCTCAAGACAGTGCATCGTTCGGTGAGTGGAACCCAAATCAGCCGGCAAAGGCAATTCACAAGTCGGTAGGAGAGATTAAGAATGCCAAAGTGTTGCAAAATGGATCATTGTTGATCTTCTGTAGAGACAACAAATAAAGGCCATAAGACTGAACAAAGTTGACAGTAAAAGAGTACAGTGCTCAATACCTGAGGATAGGAAGCCGACTAGGGAAGTCATTTCAGGAATACCTACAGTTGTATCAACAGACCAGGTTAAAGATAATGTGGTGGGTGCAAAAGTGTTGGAAGCCAGACGGTTGAAAACAACTAGAAATGGAGAGAAATGCAACAGTCTGTCTGTACTGATTAAATTTGATGAGCCTAGGTTGCCGAGCAAAGTGTATAGGATACATGAACTACGAGGTGAGACCATATATTCCTCCACCACTGCGATGCTTCAAGTGTCAAAAGTATGGTCATGTAGCAGCAATTTGCAAAGGCAATCAAAGATGCGGTAGATGTGCAGGTGAGCACGTGTACGGCCAATGTGCTAAGCTAAAGTGTTGCAACTGTGGAGGGGAGCATACTTCCGCTTATCGAGGATGTGACGTAAGCAAGACAGCGGCTGAGGTGCAGAGAGTTAAAATCTCCCAGGGGATTACATACGCAGAGGCAGCGAAAAAAGTAAAAACAGTGCAGACAGTTGCCTCTAAACCAGTGGGAGCAGACAGTAACAGCAGACCTTGTGGAGGATGTGTTAAACCAGAAATAAAGGAGGATATGCTGATTGTGGGCAAAAATGAATTTGTGTTGTTTATGGTTAAGGTGATTAATTGTTCGGCACAAGCAAGCAGGAAAACTGAAAAGATTAAGATTATTGTGAGAGCAGCTGAGAAATATCTTGGACTTGAGGGGATAAGCTGGGAAGCAGTGGAGGAAATGTTAGCTGGGGAAACATCTAACTTTCAGACATGGGCTTGTGGATCATCACGGTCTTAATTATTTTACAGTGGAATGCAAGGAGTCTTATCTCTAATGGACAAGAGTTTAAAAAGTTTGTATCAAACTTATCAGAAAAACCTCATGTAATATGTATTCAAGAGACATGGTTAAAACCACAATGGGATTTTGTTATGTATGGTTATACTGCAATAAGAAGTGATAGAGAAACCGGAAAAGGTGGAGAAGTGACAACATTTGTGAAGAAGGGGGTGAATTATAATTTAATTAAAATAGGAAAGGAACAAAAATCCATTTTAATTAAGGTATGGACAGAAAAGAGCAGCTTAACAATAGTCAATTACTATAACCCATAATAGACTGAGTACCAATATATTGAATGATGCAAGTGGGTTGATACAAGGGAAAGTAGTATGGTGTGGGGACTTAAATGCTCACAGCACATTATGGGGGAGCAATAATACAGATGCAAATGGGTCACTAATAGAAGAGTTTATAGATTATATGGGTTTGGTGTGTATAAATGATGGAAAGGGCACAAGGTATAATAGTTCACAGAACACAGAGAGTGTAATTGATCTGACATCAACTATAATTGCAGGTATTAGTATTTGGGAAGTGTTAAACCAGTCAACAGTAGGTAGTGATCATTATCCAATAATGGTCAAGCTTGGGATAGAAATACACCAAGATGGGGGAGCAAGAACACCAAGACGGAAGTTGGATAAAGCAGACTGGGATGCATTCCAAATATTAAGTGAAGTCAGGTGTGTTAAATTGCTGGAAGAGAATGTAACAAATGTAGAGGAAATGAACAGGAAATTGATAACAGCGTTGATACAGACAGCAGAAGAAACTATTCCAAAGAGTAGAGGTAGTCAACGAGGAAAGAGTGTGCCATGGTGGAATGACAATTGTAGAAAAGCAATAAAAATGAGAAATAGAACATTTAGAAAATTGAAAGCTCACCACACACACTAGACACATTGATCCAATACAAAAGAGCACAAGCATTAGTTCAAAAAACAATAAGATCAGCAAAATGGACATACTGGAGACAATACTGCAATAAAATTAGGAGAGAAACACAGTTGGCAGATGTATGGGGAATGATTAGGAAAATGAATGGCATAAAGAGTAACTTTGAAATACCAGTGATGCATAGCAATAACATGACAGCATTAAGTACTGTAGAAAAAGCAGAGCTCCTAGTGAAGATGTTTGTGAAGGTTCACAGCTCAGATAATTTATCTATAAAAGCTAAGCAGTGTAGAGATAAGACCCTTACACAAAATAGGAATTACAGAAAGAAAGGCATCATCAGGAGAAGACCTAGATTTACCGTTTACTCGATTTGAAATGAAGAGAGCAATATTAAATGCACGACAAACGTCACCAGGGAAAGATGGTGTATGCTACAGTATGTTAGCTCATATGACAGACAGTGCGCTTGAAGCAGTGTTAAGACTGTTTAATAAAATATGGGACACAGGTAAACTCCCATCAATATGGAAGGTATCAGTTATAGTACCTATACTAAAACCAGGTAAGGACTCATCAAATCCCTCTAGTTACAGACCCATCGCACTAACATCGCAGTTAGGGAAAACTTTGGAACGGATGGTGACAGAGAGACTAACACACTTTTTAGAGAGTAAAAAATTATTGTCAGATTATCAAAGTGGATTTCGTAGGGGAAGAGGGACGATGGATAGTGTCTCATGTCTAGAATCAGAAATAAGGAAAGCTCAGACCAACAGAGAAATGGTCATTGCTGTATTTTCTGATATTGAGAAAGCGTACGATATGTTATGGAAAGAGGGACTACTCATCAGACTCAATAAATTAGGTGTAAATGGAAAACTGTACAACTGGGTATTAGATTTCATGTATGGGAGAACAATAGAAGTTAAAGTGGGTACAGAATATTCTCAAATATATCAAGTTGAGATGGGATGGAACACCACAGGGAAGTGTCTGCAGTTCAATCCTGTTTAACATCATGATCAGTGATTTTTTTTTTTTTTTGTCATTTAAGTTTTTATTTGAATTTTGGTTTCAACAAACGTAAACAAAACAATCATGTAAAATAAAATACAATTAAACAAAACTATACATCTCAGCACATAAATATAACAAGACAGCACATCATCCATTCTACATCATCATACAAAATACTAAATCCCATAAATCCTCAGCCATGAAGGGTGTTGAATAAAATATACATTTGTCCTTCTCCCCTCACCTGTTACAGGTCCTTATTCCCATCTTTTATATGAAAATCGCCCCAGACCTGGACAAATTTTCCTTTGTTATCATTTAACTATGATAGCTATCATCAGTTCATAGGAGGCATTATTGGTCATCATCTTAACTCAGCCAGTAAGTGCTGGTTGAGTCTGACTCTTCCAGTGGCGAAGAATAATTCTTGCTGCAGTGATGAAGCCTGTCAGTGCTAAACCAAATTCTACTTTTATTATTCCTGGTGGTAACTCTGACCTATCCCCTAGGTCGGGGGGATTCTGGCAAGGATTTTTGAAGCCATTCACTAAATTTTACAATGACTTTTTTCCAAAAAAGAAAAACCAAAGGGCATTCCCACAGTGAGTGTAAGAAGGTACCTGCCTCTGCCTTACACTTCCAACATAAGTTGTTCTGTAACAAATCCATTCTATGAATTCTTACTGGTGTGTAATAGTACCTGTGGATAATCTAATCCGGGCATCCCTGATGGACCATCCTGTATTTGTTATTATGTCTTTCCATGCATCTCTATTGGTTTGAATGGGGCTGTGATTTCCTTTTCTATTTGTGTCCATCCAAGATGTGAACCATAACTACCCCAATGCCTGGCACGCTTTGACATTTCAAATGCAATATTATAAAGTTCTAGATCAATGATATTTTTGAACAAATTGAGCAAGGTATAGGGAAGTCACTGTACACTGATGGGTACACTTATGGATAAGGGGGCGGAATATGAAATGTATACAGAAGAAATTGCAGGCGGCAATTGAGAAGGTGGAGCAGTGGGCAGATGTATGGGGCTTTAATAAGTTGGAGTGAAGTTGACTAACAAGGTGAAACACAGAATTTGGTGATAATTTTATGCCACATGCTTTATATCAGTCAAACAAACTCGGGTCAATATGACCTGCAAATACCAGAGGTGTTATTTTTATCGAACACAGAAGGAAGGTTAAACTATTGGTTGCAAAGACACAAGGAATATGTTTTTCCAGACATCACAAAGATATCTCCTTGAAACTGTATGGCCAAACAATTGAGCAGGTCAGGGTCATTAGATTACTGGGTATGTGGCTGGATGAAAAGTTGACCTGGAAGCATCACATTGATAAAGTAAGGGATAAGTACAAAAGGGTCAACAATCTCTTAAGATGCCTGTCAGGAAGAGACTGGGGAGCAACCAGAGCATCACTGTTAAATATATATCAGACTATTATGAGAGCAACACTAGACTATGGGTGTATAGGGTATTTATCAGCAGCAGAAACTCATCTTAAAAAACTGAATGTACAGCAGGCACAGGGACTGAGGATATGCAGTGGAACATTTAAATCCTCTCCAGTAGCAGCCCTACAAGTGGAAATGGGGGAACAGCCTATGCGGATCATCAGAATGAAACTTATGTTCAAGGGCATAGCATTTCACACCCTGCTAAAGCCATCCTGGAGGACTGTTGGCAGCAAAATGACTCTAATTTTATGAGCTTTGGATGGATAGGGAACACAAAGGCAGAACAAGCAGGTTTAGGTCATATACAATTCAGTCTGACAATCCCATATTCACATACCTCTCCCTGGCTATTTGTAGAACCATCAGTTAACTTTGAAATACAGCAACAACTGAAGAAAAGGACTAAGCAAGTCTCTCCTGGGAGGGTAGCTCAGACCTATCTGGAACAACACTTCTCAGACAAAACAATGATTTTCACTGATGGGTCAAAAGACCCTGATACTGGAAGAACAGGAGCTGCAGTTTTTATTCCACACCACAAAGTACGTATCAAGAAAAGAACCACAGTACAGTGGAACTTTCAGCTATCATATTAGGTTTGGAGTGGATAGAAGAAAACAACCATAACAATACACTAATAGCATCAGACAGCTGGGCAGCACTTACAAGTTTCAAAACCATGAAGTCATGTAGGCAAGATCTCATAACTGAAATACACAATCTACTCTACAGAATACACAAGAGGGGTCTGATGGTCTGCTTTATTTGGGTTCCTGCCCATGTAGGAATAGAAGTTAATGAAAGGGTTGATATTCTGGCCAAACAATCACTTAAATCATACACTGTAAATCCAGAAATTCCGTTAAGTAGGGCAGAGGGTAAATCAATAGCCTAATTACGAAACATACGGGAAAAGTGTGGCAAGAACACTGGGACATCCAAGACATGGGAAGACACTTAGCCTATATAATATACAGAAACAGGTTGGGTTGGGAAAAAGGATGGGCAGGAGCTGGAGGGAAGAGGCAGTCATCACACAACTTAGGATAGGGCACACAGGACTAAATAATACACTACATAAAATAGGTAAACACCCTGATGGCAAATGTAATCACTGTGGTCAGTTAGAATCTGTCCAGCATGTTCTGTTGGAGTGTAGTGCATATGAGGGGGAAAGGAGGGCATTGATAACAGCAGCAGAGAAGGCCAAGATAGGTTTAAGTATAGGGAACCTGTTCGGAGTAAAGTCAAATAATATACTCAAACATCTAATCATATATCTAAAAGATACAAGGCTGATGGAGAGGATTTAATTTCCTTTTTTTTTCTTTTTTTTTTGTTTGTCTGCAAATCTACTGTGCCACACTCCAGTCCAGAAGGTGGCGGTAATGCACCTTCAAGTTGGTTGCCAACCGCCAATAAACGCCATAGAAGAAGAAGAAGAAGAAGAAGAAGAAGCAGAAGCAATAGCCGATACCCGGTAGTCAAGCCGCAGATTAACACGCACATGCCGAACATTAGAGTTATTTGGTTCATTTGTCAGCACAAGAAGTCATCGTTTCGCACACGGCGCCATCAAAACACACTTTAATCCGAGCTCATCAGTGTGAGGGGCAGCGGGTATCCATCAGCAGGACATGGCGGCTGAAGCTGTGGTCACCGTTCGGCTGGTCAGGTCCTTCGAGCACAGAAACTTTAAACCTGTGGTGTTTCACCGAGTCCGTTTGGACCAAACGGTGCAGGACTTCATTCAGCTCGTCAGAGACGGTGAGGAAACAGATTGTATCACATCGTGGCGTATCATATGTTATTAACGATGGAAATGATCTGAAGTCATGATAAACTCAATATTTT
The DNA here is from genome assembly GCF_041903045.1 of Epinephelus lanceolatus. Taxonomy (NCBI): domain Eukaryota; kingdom Metazoa; phylum Chordata; class Actinopteri; order Perciformes; family Serranidae; genus Epinephelus; species Epinephelus lanceolatus. The sequence goes on from NC_135747.1 coordinate 3,125,783, forward strand.
CCAGATATTGCAACAAGGCAAGGGCTTCCTCCTCCTTTCAAGAAATACGCTTATGGTATGTAGCCTAATTTATGACTGTCATTTTTTTTTTTATTAGTGGTACCCTATAGTGTGATGAAACAGGTGGTTTTTTTTTCTAATAGCCTAATAATAAATAATCCACTCTTTTTCCGAACTCCGATCTGTAGATTTAACAGTTGGTTTTTGAAGCAACATAATTTGAAGTCTGAATGTATTGAAAAAACGACATAAATCAGACAATGGCTCTGCATGTTCCCGTAGGAGCATGTTGGGGCTGCAGACAAAGTTTTTCAGTCTCACCGCATACAGTGATTATACATATTTTTAAAATTATATAGGCTATGTAGGCCTATATTTTGTAGTGTCAAAAGGGTAAATTCTGCAACACAACCCACCAGAGTCAAAACCTGTACCTTTAAATTGTGTAATTGATTAACAGAAACCCCAAAGTGATGATAGAATAATCTTCTGGAGTAGTAGTAGTAGTAGTTTAGTCCCTAGGGACTTAGGGCCTGGAGGGTTGCTGGGTCTGTGTACCATTCGTTCATTAGAATTTTAATTAAGAACGAAAAAACAATAAAATGGAAAAACGATTTGTTATTTCATTATTTGTTTTTCAATGTCCAACAAAAAACAGATTTAGACTTCTTTTTCAAATATTTCATTTAGTGCACAGGTCAAAAATAGAACATTTAAAAAACAGTCTCGATCCCTTTTTTTTATTTTGATATTTAATCCCTCTCATTTCTGTGCCCCGGAAGTTATTTAGCCTAGCGCATACTTAATTTACTGTCTGGTACTGATAGTAGGCTGTTGTTTTTTTTGGCTGCCTTGGAGTCCCAAGGATTATGCGCTTTTTGCCGCAACGTTGCGCTTGTTGCTGCTCAAAATTTAGGACAGTTGCACTCTGCTGATCATTCTCATTTCATCTTCCCCTTATTTGTTCAATTCAGTTCATGAATTAGCTTGAAAATGACTGAATACCACCATCTACAGGCGTTATGCGACATTTAAGGTGGACCGAGAAATTCCAGTCGGAAGCTATGAATCGGATCACCAGAGCCTTTGAGAGCAATGGCGATGTTACAGAGTCAAAGTTATGTTTTACGTTGCGGCAACAAGCGCATAATCCTTTGGACTCCAAGGCAGCCATAACAACAGCCTACTATCAGCATCAGGCAGTAAATTAAGTACACGCTAGGATGAATGACTTCCAGGGCACAGAAATTAGAGAGATTAAATATCAAAATAAAAAAAGGGATCGAGACTGGTCCGTATACTTTTATCAGTTTGATATTTCGTTTTAACCAAATAACGGGAAAACGGAAATACCATGGTTTTTCATTTTTTCATTTTAAACAAAAAAACTACAAATGATAAAACAGAGCTGTTTTTTCTGTTTTTGGTGACTGAATCAAAAAATGAAAAAACAAGAAATCCAAATTCAAATAACAGTCCGATTTTGGTTTCTTCTAATGCCTGTTTTCATCTTTCCTCTTGAAAAGAACGTGAAGAAAAGTAAGACAGGTGAGCTTCCCGGAAGTCCAAGTAAATATGGGCCTTTCAAAATAAAAGCCAAGAGAATGCAATAGCCATTCTATAACAGTAACGTTATGCGAGCCCATACCAGGGTAACATCTGAGGAAAAATACATTAATATAAATTAATCAATCAGACAAATTAATAAGTAAATAAATTGTTGCGACCCAGCTCTGAGGCCGCAACCAGAAACAAGAGCAGAGAGGGGATCAGTGCTAAATAGCGCTTAGTTTATTTATAAAAGTAAAACAAAAGAAGGCAAAAGGTCCATTTCAGCGACCAGCGGTGTAGGAGCACTCCTGTGCTCCACGGGTGGAACGTGTGTGTAGGAACAGCGGCGGACAAGAGGTATCTGAGGAAGGAGGGCTATATGGTCGAGCACATCACCGGGCCCAGGTGCAGCTCATCACCTGATGACGACGACCCTGCCTCGGGCCAGAACCTGCCAGAAGACAACCACACACAGTACGCCAAAAAGAGGTTTCCAACAGGAAAACCGACAACCCCTCTCTTGTATCAACTTCACATGACTAATGAAATCTACAAATCGGACCTATACATATCCAGATACAATATTTTCAAAAACATAAAGGAACACTACTAAACTAGTCCCACCACCAGATGGAAAACTGTACTGACCGTTTGCGATGTAATTCCCCGCCAGCCAACCACCAACCAAGCCGCTCACTCAGCAACTCCAGTGCCTGAAGATGCATTTAAGAGTAACAGACAAGAAAAATAGTAGGCCAGAACGGTTAACACAGTCAGACAAAAGATACCCAAGAGCACAGAGCTCTGGACAAGGCATCGGCCACGACATTATGTGAGCCTTTGATGTGGCGGATTTCCATGCAATAAGACTGTAAATACAGCATCCAACGCATCAACCTGCGATTAGGGCAATGAACTGAGTGTAGGAAGGTTAGCAGGTTGTCGTCAGTGTACACCACCAGAGGAACACTCAAATCCACGTAAACATCAAAATGCTGCAGTGCCCAGATGAGCGCAAGGGTTTCCTTCTCAATCACAGAGTAGTTTAACTGGAAGGAATTGAACTTTTTTGAGTAAAAACTCACAGGACGATCTACACCTCTATCATCTGCCTGAAACAGCATGGCTCCCGTCCAAATGCCGTGTAAAAGGTCGATCCATGCGAGGAGCTGCAAGGACAGGAGATGAACACAAAACAGACTTGATGTTCTCAAAGGCCTGCTGACACAAGGGTGACCAAAGAAAATGGGTGTCCCCCTTCAACAAATTGGTCAAGGGGGCTACCACAGTGGAAAAGTTCTTGCAAAAACTGCGGTAGTATCCCACCAAACCAACAAAACGCTGCAGCTCTTTCTTCGTGGAGGGAACAGGATACTTCTTAACAGCACTCACTTTAGCGTGGAGAGTTTCTCCCACGTATCACTGTAAATGACGACATCATCCAAGTCCACAGCACAGCCATTTAGGGATGGGTATCGTTAAGATTTTAACGGTACTACTACTCTTATCGATACTGCTTATCAATACGGTATTTTAATGGTAAGCCTGCTCTTATTGATACTTTTTGAGGAAGAAAAAAACAAATTAAGAACATAAATTGCTTTACTTTCTCAATTCTCATTATGCAACAAAATATTTTTTTAACAAAACATTTTACTTTTTACAACTTGAAATATAAAATACATAAAATATTAAACATAAACATTTTTTTTTACATAATTTAGTAGAGGCAAGGATATATAGACCGGGGGGGGGGGGGGGGGGGATCCCATGCGCCCAGGCTAGGGTTGCAAAATAGCTAATGGTTATTAACTCCACGTGTTGGCTGCTAGCATAATGTTACAAACCTGGAATGGACGTAGATGAACTAGCTGTGCTAGGGCAGTCAAACACTGTACATATTTCTGTCTGAATATGATGCACTTTCGCAAGGTGTTTTGACAAATTACTAGTGTTGCCGCCCTTACATGCAAAACATTTGTCACACTTGTGACAATGTGTCGTGTAGCAGCGCGAGTGCCAAAAACAAGCTCGTTAGGGCTACTGTCCTGCACAACTTCCCTGGCAGCCAACAGAAGCCATGGCAACCCTTCCTCCCAGTCCTGACTCAACACAAAAACCATGCAACAGAGACTTAAGTGTTTGATGGAACCTCTCAAGAGCTCCCTGACTTTCTGTGTATGATAAGCAGAAGACCTGTTATGCTGGATCTTGGACCTTTTCAACACCTGAGCGAAGAAGTTGGATGAAAAATTTGAGTCCCGGTCGCTCTGGATAACTTTTGGTATTCCGAAAAATGGAAATGAACTGCATTAACGCTTTAACCACTGACTTTGCTGTGATGGAACGCAAAGGATATGGGGCTGGGTAATGCGTGCTTTGAGACATCACTGTAAGCAGGTAGTTACTACCAGATTTGGACCGGGGCAGAGGACCAACACAATCAACAATTAAGTGCTCAAATGGCTGGGCAACCGCTGGAATGGGGCAAAGTGGAGCAGGACTTACAACCTGATTGGGTTTTCCTGTCATCTGACATGTGTGACACGATTTAACAAAACATGACACATCTCTCTTTAGATGAGGAAGAAAGAAGAAAGAAGAAGAAATACCTTAGAATGTAGTTATACATTTTACGTACACCCAGATGTCCAAGCTGGTTGTGTGAAGTTTTAAGAACCTCGCTACAAAACTTCTCAAGAACCACAATCTGAAAAACTGGCTTCCCAATGAAATCCTCACCGTGCGGCAACCATTTCCTCACCAGAAGGCCATCCTGCAGCAGATAACCACTAGCAGCACTTCTCCCATCCTCAGTGGAGAAAATGGCATCAAACAGCGGTTGCTCTGACACTAAATCACAACGAGAAACAGACAACAATGAGTCAGGGACACTTACAACATCAACCTCACTCACCTCTTTACCCTGCTCAGGCTCCCCCTGCTCACGACTCATAGCCCGCGTCACAGCGCAAGCTGTAAACACCAGGGAAGCACTGCGCTATCTCATCTACGTTACCAGCCACAATGGGTAAAGATGACACAATGGGCAGCGGTGGACTCTCGGCCCACATGCGGTTTCCAGCCAGACCATTCCCAAGGATAACATCCACCTCTTCTATAGGCAGTGCAGGATGTACCCCCATGGCGACCTCACCACAATCTAGAATGAGAGAATGCAGCGGAACAGGCTCAACGATCAATCCCATACCCCACATCAGGACAAAGTCTCCTGTTTCAGTGTTCTCAGAAAATGGTAAGACAGAGCTCAAAATGTAGGAATCATGTACAGCAGTATCTCTCAAAATTTTTACCGGTACCGTGGTGTTACTTCCGACCAGCGACACATAGCCATCGGACATAAATGCTGAGAAGACAGGCTTCTCTCGATCCTTCAGCTGCTGAGGAGGAGAGACAACAGAGACAGGCTCCACAGACACAGCACAAACACCAGAGGTACCCTGACCCCCACTATTCCCCCGACGAGCATTGGCTTTGGGACAATCAGCTTTCCAGTGACCTCTACCCTTACAGAAGTGAAAATTTTTTTGAAGTGTCGAACTGCGACTGAGCCCGTGTAGGATACTCAGACTTACCATGGTGTGGACGCTGTTTCTCTTCCCACTTACCCACAGCACGATAGGCACCACCACCCTCAGGAGCCCTGAACTCACCACGGTGGGTCAGCACATAGTCATCAGTCAGTGCAGCGGCCTCAGCTGCAGTCTTCACTTTGTGCTCGCTGATGTAAACTGCAATGTGACTGGGAACAGAATTTTTAAATTGCTCCAAAACAACCGAATCAGATAAGGCATCAAAGGTACTGACTTCTAAAGCAGTGCGCCACCGGCTGAAAAAGGTGACCAAATCCCTGGCAAACTCAATGTGACTCTGCTTACCAGACTTCTCCCAGGACCTCAACTTCTGGCGGTAGGCCTCAGGAACTAACTTATACGCTTTCAACACAGCCTCTTTGACTCTCAAATAAACCTTGCTTTCAGCCACTGACAGGGCTGAATAGGCCTCCTGAGCTTTACCTGTTAACACACACTGTAACAAAAGGGTAAGTTCAGAATCAGACTAACCCCTGCTCTCAGCTACACGTTCAAACAAAGAGAAAAAAGTATCTGGGCACCATTCACTAAACTGAGGAACTAACCGCAGATTACTGGCAACATCAAATGAAGAAAAGGATCCACCAGCAGAGCCAGAGACATGAACAGGACCACCAGTATTCAGACTCAACCTCCGCTCTTCTCAAGCCTCTCAAGCTCAGCCTCTCTCCTCAGCTTCTCCACTGCCAACTTCTCCATCTCTGTCTGCAGGAGCAACATCTCCCTCCTCTGCTCAAAAGACAAACTAGCCTTGCCACAGCCAGACACCTCAACGCTGTCTACAAGTCCAGCAACATGTGTTTTAGGACCAAAAAAACCCCGGTCAGCCAGATTAGCTCTGATAAAATTTTTTACGTTTTTTTCATCCTCTTATCACCAACATCAAAGTTAAAATACTCTGCAATCCAGATCAATTGTTCACGTGACCAGCCCTCCAGCAGCTCCTCTGATGGTGCTCTCAAAAACTCGTTTACACTCGCCATGTTCACTAGACCTCACTTACCTACACACAGTCAATCAGTCACAACTAAACACTTGGCACACCAAGCTCACCCAGCCCGTCACACAGCCCAAACGTCACAGTGGCAAAGTCCCTCTAACCGCCTGCCCAGATCTAGCTAAACTCCCCCCTAGTCTTCAGGCAGGCGGTTAGAGGGACTTTGCATTTTTTGTATTTATGCACTAATTACCGCAAACCCAATGAAGCAACCAACAATTGGCGACTCCCTATACCGCAGCCTCGGCTGCGGTATAGCTCCAACCACGTTCACACCACATTAACACCCCCCCACCCCCCCCCCCCCCCCCACGAACTCCAAAAAGGAATCCGTGCTAAGCCTAACAGGGACAGAACCACCGGCAACTACAGCGGCTGTACCAGACTGCTGAACTCACTGCCACAAATTGACCACCAGCACATTAACTCTGGCTCCCAAACAAACAACAGCTTCACTGAAAAGACCAAAAGACATAAACACTTACCCCTGTCAAGCGTTAAGCGCTGTAAAATGTCCAAAAAATAGATACATTGAAATAACTTCATCTTGTAACTTCCTTAACATACTAAAATGTTAACAGCCAAAATCTTATATTAAAATGAAACTTTCACATTAAAGGGGCAAGGGATTGGCACAGCAACAGAAAATTTTATTTTAAATTAACAATTAACACCCTCCCTCCATATTATTATTATTATTGTTACTCATCATCTTTATTAATATTGAATATTATTATTATTGATATTATTCTTCTTCTTATTATTATTATTGTTGCAGAAATTATAAGTTTGCATTGTGGTATTTCTGTTTTGCTTTTTTGCTTCTACTTTCTTTTCATTTTCTTATTTATTTATTTATTTTATTTATTTATATTTTTTTGTTTGTTTGTTTGCTCCCTTCTGTTTACTCATTTCTATTATTATTATTATTCCGTTTGCCTGTCTGACAATTATAATATTTATTATTATTATTATTATTATTATTATTAATATTATCATTATTATTATATATATAATACCGTTTTTCTTACTCTCAAATCACACACACACACACACACACACGCACACACAAAACCACAAATGTTGTTGTTGTTTGTTGTTCACACCTGGTTTGTCTGTCCTGTAATGTCACTGTAATGTCATTGCACAATAAAATAAAAAGAAAAAACAATTAATTAAAAAAAAAAAAAATTAACAAAATATGTAAACACATTACAGGAGCAAAGCTTATTTGTCTGGTGCATTTTAAAAGTCAGCAAAATATGTAAACAATTTATATATTAATTATTTATTTATTAGCACTAGAGGAAAAATATATATAAAACAAAACAATGCAAGAGTAGAAGACAAAAGACAAAAGACATACAATATATAGAACAGATATCACAAATGTGCAGGAGAAACCAAAAAAAACCCTAAGGGCAATGGTCATCATTACACAGAATAATTCACACATTAGAAGTGTGCATGTGAGTCAGAGGATTACCTGTATGACAAAAGGAGTGCATGCTCTCGGTCAAAGGTTAACACGGCAGCGTTTTATGTTGTTTCCTTGAGCTTATGTCGAGAAAGCATAACTGGCCGCCTATATCGATTCTAGCTCGCCATACAATAACCATAATCATAGTGATTCAATCATAGTTGATCTCAATTAGCGTTACGTTACGTCGGTTTATATTCTGTCGGGTCCGCTCAGTGTTTTCAGCTCCGTTTCGTTTTGAAACACTTAACGTTAGCAACATAGCTGCTAATACCGCTATTAGCTAATCAGCTAGTATTAGCTCCTAAGTGTGAAAACGGAAAAACCTAGTCGCTGTTTAGGAGGACAGATACGGCTCAAATGTCCCGCATACGTCGAGAGTTACACATTATGACAATCTTAGTAAAACCGAAGTCCCTCACACAATAACTGACGTTTGCATAGCATAACTTGCATTGGCTGTGAAGCTGTGGTGATGGTCACGGAGATGAGCCAGCAGGTTTGTAGTGTTGCTACCCTTCGCAGCAGCTTTCTTTCTGCATGTTCTGCACACAGGATAGTTGTCCTCCACCAGCTGTCCCTTGGCATTCTTCAGAAACCCAAAGTACGCCCAGACCTCAGACTCTGTGCATTTAGTTGGGGGGGAAAATGTCCTGAGTGCCGCTATTACCACCTTCCGCCATGTTTTCATTCTTTGTGTTTACATATGCTACGCATTCATGCAGCACCTGCATCGCGAGACTTGAATGAGACTGTTATTACATATCCTGATAATCCACCTCAATAATGCAATTAATTTAAACATAAATGGTCATTCTTACCGTGTAAAAATTAACCGAAATTTACCATAATATCGGTAATCGTTACATCCCTACCCCGTCACACTACTCTCTTGCTGCAATTAGCTATGCGTTTAATCGCCACACGCTGGTGTTACACACAACAGCTGTGCGCCGACGTCACGTCACGCTACAATCACACCTGGCTTCATTCATAAAACTGACGAGCCCCCATCTGTTACGACCCGGCTCTGAGGCCGCAACCAGAAACGAGAGCAGAGAGGGGATCAGTGCCAAATAGCGCTGAGTTTATTTATAAAAGTAAAACAGAAGAAGGCAAAAAGTCCATTTCAGCGACCAGCCGTGTAGGAGGGATATATGGTTGAGCACATCACCGGGCCCAGGTGCAGCTCATCACCTGATGACGACGACCCCGCCTCGGACCAGAACCTGCCAGGAAGACAACAGCACACAGTACGCCGGCACCACACAGAATAGTGGAGGGGTCGTCACAAAATACACCAAAAAAATGGACCGATGGAAACAGGGATTGATTGGATGTAGATTAATATTGTGCATTTGATTCATCTACACAGCATGAGTAAAGTCTTAGATTAATGATTTGCATTTTTTGGTGCAATACAGTTCGCAACATAGTTTAACCAACAATTACCAGCAATTACTGGGTCTCATTCATGAAACATGAGCAGAAGGAATTTGTGTGTAAACTGTTCGCAGACAGAAATTTACGTGCATGTCTGCATTCATCAATATTTTAGTAGCTCCGATCTTTTCGTAGCTACTAACAAAATCTACTCCTGGTCCTGACCACTCGTAGTGCATGTGTAAATTTAGTAAAGCACATAAATATTGCTTGTCACTATTGGAAATTACAATTTTAATTTGTATTGCGCTCTGTTATGTACACAATACACAGATGCCTTTGAAACAGTTAATCTAAACATGACAAAATATTAAAAATATAACACATTTAGTTAAATTAGTTGGCAGTTAGCAGGTTTAAGATCCAGATTAGGTTCATGATTGTGAATTATCTATGTAAATCGACTCAATAGATTACACATTCTTTCTACATGTTGAATGATGATAATAAAAATATCCGTAAGGACAGCCAGATCACAGCCTCTTCGGCCTCGGTGCCTGGGAGCAGCAGGTGGTGGAGCTACGAAGGAGCACGCGCCAGCTGAAAGAATTATTTGAGACAACACGTGTTTTTTTTTTTCTGTGGCTTTTTGATCATTTGAATGAATAAATCTGATTTGAAAAATGTTTAATTTACGTTGTATAAAACAGAGCTTTAGGCTATTAAGATTCAAATAATTTGAAGACAATGCACACAAAACTGCTGTAGGCTATATGTTATCCGTATCATTTGTTAAAATAAATGTTAAATAGCTCTACATTCCAACAGCCATCACTGATTTAGAGTTTATCCATTGCGCACAAAACATCTCTGGTTTCCCATTCCCACTTCATTCAAAACCCCACAAATGAATCTTCTGTTTGTTTGGTGACCGCTGTATTTTTTGTGTGTGTGGTTATGCGTTCCTTTGCCTCCAGTTTCATATCAAACCATTTACGCTTCACCTCTGACATGGTTCTTTGTACCACAGAGACAACATTAACAGCATCTGTTACCTCCCCCCAGGCCTTCGCTTTGCCTGTCCCTGTCACACCACTACTAACTGAAGAAAATAAAATGTTTTTTCTTAAAGCCTCAGTGTGTAAAAATGGTGAGTAACAGTGACATCAGCGGTCAAATTCTAGATTGTAGGGCTCACTCGCGCTTACTCGCTCGCCCCTCCCGTCAGGTAAGTGACGGTGGCCTCGTAAGATAAAAAGCCTTGTGCAGATAGCAGAGATCCATCCACAAGTTTTTTTTTCAGGAGTAGGCCTATCTAGCGACGAGGTGAATATTTATTTAGGAATCTAAACCATGTTACAATGTTGTAGCGACCCTGCGGTAAATGTTCTGTTATAATGTCAATGTTCTGTGAGTTAATGGCATGTTTGGGATTGAATGAGTAGGCTATAGGTAGGGGGGCTGGGTGCGAGTGTGATGGGAATGAGGGCTGTGTGAGTGCGCTTGCTGGTGTGTGTATGAGTGAGATGGAGGAGAGAGCAGGAGTGCACAGTTGGAGTTACAGCTAAGTTCTTGTTTGTTGGTTGTTTTGGCGTAGTTACGGCCAACAGTAACCTGTACTGTTCAGTAATAAACGGTGGTTTGCCGAATAACTGCGTCATCCTTTCCACATGTCCTGGCGGACGCTACAATATGTTATAGCTTACCAATGACATATAGGTTATCTGTGAGATATAACGTTATGTTAGGTGATAACACAAGCAAACATTAGCACAGTAATGCTAAAATAACACGTTTTACGTGATAGTCACGGCACAGTGCGGCAAATATAGGTTGGTACGATTATAATGCGTTTCCAGAGTGTTCTTCCACAGGAGTTCAAATAAAATAAGCAACGCCGATATTCACTCGTGTTTTGTCCCTTCCTCGCTTATCTGTTCTTTTTCTTTTATTTGGTGGCGTGGTTTCCCTCTTACGGGCAAAACGTGTGTGCTCCTCCATTTAAAGTGCGACAGAATCATAAAAGTACAAAGCAGGTTCACGCAGAAGCGCCCCGGATTGGGCTTCACCTTCTCTGTCTCCAGTGATGGCAAGTTCTAGATAAACTCGAAGCGCGTATATCCCTTTCGGCCAGGGTATTCAAATATGGCGATGCAGCCTCCAGCATACCTGCCTGTGTATATATAGAGAAATCATTCTAAGCCTAGGAGAAAGCTTCCATTTGTATGTGAATTGCATTACACTTTAGTAAATATATATTTATGAAAGCAATAGTTGATATTTGCTAATAAACAACCACGTAAATTACACATTGTAACTTTAAGTCCACTTCCCCCAAAATTATTTCGATCTCCACTTTCTCTCTCTTTCTTTCTTTGCGCCATGACTGACAGGTCGACTGGATGCACCTACACCTCCTTATATGGTGGTCATTGGCTATTCATGGGCGGGGATTTATGCTAATTGCTGATTACCAGGAGCGCGCTTTCACTTTACGATGGATTGGCATTCATGATCATACACACGTGTTTATGATCAAATCTGAGTTTCCCGAGGCGTTCCTGAATCCGGAGTAGGTTTTAGGCTTTTATGTGCAAATCTACATACAGATTTACTCACTTTTCATGAATGAGACCCACTGTGTGTGCAGAGTTGTTACTGTTAGCAGTGGTATTTAACTGGGTTTCATTACAATATCGTACCATGGTTTAGATTTAGATTTCTAAATAAACATTCACTTCGTCGCTAGATAGACCTACTCCTGAAAAACTCATGTCTGCGCAAGGCTTTTTGTCCCTGCCACCGTCATTTACCCGACAGGAGGGGTGAGTGAGTGAGCCCTGCAATCTAGAATTTGACCACTGATGTCACTGTGGCCCTTTAAGTAAAAAAAATGACTGAACAACTTTCACTTGTATTGGAGTAATATTTGACCAAGAGTATCTTTACTTTCACTCAAGTCATGTCATTGAATACTTTGTCCACCACTGGTCAGACATTCATGTTTATATAGGGCAGGCCCTGCTGTTGCAGTCTGGTCGAGCTAAAATCTTATGTCTCAACTGTCCAAAGGAGACTGAAGTCAGTGATTCATGTAAAATTCCTTAATGAAAGATTCTTTTTGCACTGTAGTAAGAACACTACAGAATTTATTAACCCAAATATTACACTTAACTGTTGAAACAAGTATTCATATTTTAGCATACATTATTACTAATATTAGTGCACACTATTAAAATATTGGTCGAGAATCGCATACAAGACCCAAATGACATGCTAAATAACAGCCAGGCTGGCTGGTAAGTGAAGTTAGTTTTGGACCCTGCTTACATATGTATAGACATGTCATATACATGTTATGTCCCTTTCATGACATAATAATAATAATAGGCTAAGTAGCTTCTATAGTAAGCTATAGAAAGCTTAGTTAGCTAGTTAGCTACTTAATTTAGATTAGGCTAGGTCATTTCTAGGTCTTTTCACATGACATAGTATTTGCAATGATTTACCTGTCAGGTTAGGGACATATACAAGAAGACAATGATGTAGTTAGCTACAGCTGGATTCATCCAGTAGCCTAACAGTAGCCAGCTCACTGCAGATCACAACTCTTTAATCAAAGATCACACCAAGGGAGTGAAGTAAGTAGTGGAGGCTCTACTGCCCTCTGCTAGTTTGGACAAAGATATAAGCTAACACTATTATTTTCCATTATGCATGACTAATGACTTGTAATGACTTGAAAATAAATTCAAGTGGATGTAGATATCTTAATAAAGGTGTTCTATTTCAATTTAACCTGATTCTACTGGATATTTGTTTACATATGAACTGTATAAGGTGTCATATGAAATATACTATTATTAAATGTATCATAAATATAGAGTAGCACTTACCTCAAGTGACTTACTTTGCAGTAACACTGAATTGGTCAACATTCTTCTCACCATTGATAATGGGCTTTGGAGACTTGATTATGTCAATGTTTCACTTTCCTTCGTTTGGGACACTTCAAACATTTAGTGACATAACACATTGACTATGCATGTTATATTCACATATTTGGTACCGCTGGATTCAGCACAACCCTACCTTTCCAACAAGTCATCATATGTGTTTCTATGACAATCCCTGGCCAAGCAACTACAAAGTAAATGAGAACATACTGCATAGATATTCTTTTTTTGCATGTCTGATTATTTTAGGCAAGTGTTCATGGGTCTCTATATGTTACACACATCAAGATATTCACATCCAGGTTTTTCTAGTAGGTGAAGCAACTTCCTGACCACAATTATGTGAAGTTTCAAAGCTGTCAGAGCTTGTGTTCTTAATCTACATGAGTTTATATGTCTTAACTCCCATACGGCCAGGCTATATTTTGGTTCTTTTTTAAGTTTGGGGTGTATAACAATATGTATCAATTTAACAATGTTTGCAGTAAAGTATTTAAACCTAAGAATCCATTTCATATATGGGAGACCTTAGAGATGAGGAAAAACATTGTTAGGTTTTGTTCTACCCCCGGTAGGGGTATCTCAGAAACTAAAGCCCTTTTTGACAGTTTGTCACTAGCCTGTAAAGTAAACTGTGAAATTATTGGAGTGGAATAAAAAGTACAATATTGTCAGAAAATGTTGACTTTTTCAACTGTATTTATTCCACTACTCTTCTCAGGTACACAATGCTTTATTCAACAAACACTTTGGGCTTCCCTTCATCAGGTTGGTGTCTAATGCCACTTCTGGTTTTCTTACAGTCATTAATTGTGTATGCACATAATCATCCTTTATTATCATCATTATTTTGAATGCTATATCTCAAGTACACTTTGAGGGAATTTATTCAAATTTGGCACAAACGTCCTAATTGAAGAGGGTGGTTAAAGTTTAGGTAGGATGTTTTCTTTTATACACAGTGAAAATAAATATTTTTTTGTAAACAGTGGTGGTCTATATGGAGCTTGGGATTAGCACTTGGCTGATTAGTCAAACAGTATATGATTAGTGTTCACAAGTTTTTCCTTATCCGCTGCGAGGGTCCTAAGGACAGAGGGATGTTGTATGCTGTAAAGCCCTGTGAGGCAAATTGTGATTTGTGATATTGGGCTTTATAAATAAAATTGATTGATAGAATTGATTGACAACATACAGTGGTGTGAAAAAGTGTTTGCCCCCTTCCTGATTTCTTACTTTTTTGCATGTTTTCCGCACTTAAATGTTTCAGATCATCAAACAAATTTAAACATTAGTCAAAGATAACACAAGTAAACACAAAATGCAGTTTTTAAATGAAGGGTTTTATTAATGAGGAAGAAAAAAATCCAAAGCTACATGGCCCTGTGTGAAAAAGTGTGTGCCCCCTAAACCTAATAACTGGTTGGGCCACCCTTAGCAGCAACTACTGCAATTAAGCATTTGCGATAACTTGCAATGAGTCTTTTACAACGCTATGGAGGAATTTTGGCCCACTCATTTTTGCAGAATTGTTGTAATTCAGCCACATTGGAGGGTTTTTGAGCATGAACTGCCTTTTTAAGGTCATGCCACAGCATCTCAATAGGATTCAGGTCAGGACTTTGACTAGGCCACTCTAAAGTCTTCATTTTGTTTTTCTTCAGCCATTCAGAGGTGGACTTGCTGGTGTGTTTTGGATCATTGTCCTGCTGTAGAACCCAAGTTCGCTTCAGCTTGAGGTCACAAACAGATGGCCGGACATTCTCCTTCAGGATTTTTTGGTAGACAGCAGAATTCATGCTTCCATTTATCACAGCAAGTCTTCCAGGTCCTGAAGCAGCAAAACAGCCCCAGACCATCACACTGCCACCACCATATTTTACTGTTGGTATGATGTTCTTTTTCTGAAATGCGGTGTTACTTTTACGCCAGATGTAATGGGACACAGACCTTCCAAAAAGTTCAACTTTTGTCTCGTCAGTCCACAGAATATTTTCCCAAAAGTCTTGGGGATCATCAAGATGTTTTCTGGCAAAAATGAGACGAGCCTTAATGTTCTTTTTGCTTAGCAGTGGTTTTCGTCTTGGAACTCTGCCATGCAGGCCATTTTTGCCCAGCCTCTTTCTTATGGTGGAGTCATGAACACTGACCTTAACTGAGGCAAGTGATGCCTGCAGTTCTTTAGATGTTGTTGTGGGGTCTTTTGTCACCTCTTGGATGAGTCGTCGCTGCGCTCTTGGGGTAATTTTGGTCGGCCGGCCACTCCTGGGAAACACTGTTCCGTGTTTTCGCCATTTGTGGATAATGGCTCTCACTGTGGTTCGCTGGAGTCCCAAAGCTTTAGAAATGGCTTTATAACCTTTTCCAGACTGATAGATTTCAATTACTTTTTTTCTCATTTGTTTCTGAATTTCTTTGGATCTCGTCATGATGTCTGTAGATTCTGAGGATCTTTTGGTCTACTTCAGTTTGTCAGGTAGGTCCTATTTAAGTGATTTCTAGATTGGGAACAGGTGTGCAGTAATCAGGCCTGGGTGTGGCTACAGAAATTGAACTCAGGTGTGATCAACCACAGTTATGTTTTAACAGGAGCTGGGGGGCAAACACTTTTTCACACAGGGCCATGTAGCTTTGGATTTTTCTCTTCCTCATTAATAAAACCCTTCATTTAAAAACTGCATTTTGTGTTTACTTGTGTTATCTTTGACTAATGTTTAAATTTGTTTGATGATCTGAAACATTTAAGTGTGGAAAACATGCAAAAAAGTAAGAAATCAGGAAGGGGGCAAACACTTTTTCACACCACTGTATTCAAGTATCACAGCTCATAAATCTGGTACATATACGCCTGAGCAGGTGAGCTCTCTCAGGTCTGCAGTGTTGTCAGTGCTAGATAGTGTCATCAGCGCATCAGCAGAGCTCCTCGTGGCGTGATATAGGATGTGGTGCAGGGTGAAGCCTGGTGAATATGGGTGAAGTGTCAGGATGGAAGTCTCTTCATGAAATGATGGTGGAGACAATGATCCTGGAGGGGAAGGCCTGTTTGGCTCTCTGTACTAGTCTCTTCACAGACTCTGTTACCTTATGTAGTCTCAGGTCTTTACTACCTGTTTCTGTCATAGTTGGCTATGCTGACCAAAGGTGTATCTTGACAGTCTTAGGGCACTGGATTTTATAAACTGCGTTTGGGGAAAAGCCGTTTCTCACTAACCAGTTTCTAATTTGATTCAATTAGGATCACAACCTCAGCATCACTGGCTGTCTTTTCCTCTCCAAATGTCTTGCTAGGCCGGCTGATGGTGGCCTTCCTGTGTGAGTCAGTGGTAGGTGGGGTGGGGTTGGCCGTTGCGGCATGTTGTTGTGATGACCTGCTGCCAGTCAGGGTGGAGGTGGAGGGCTGTGATTCAGGGTGAAGGGAGCTGTTGGTGGTGATGGAGGTTTGTTGCTGCTCCTTCAGGCTGAGGATGGTTTGCTGTCTCAGCTCCTCTCTCATAGCATTGAGTTATCTCCTCGTAGCCAGCCTGTCTGTCCTGCTGCAACTCCTGGACCTATCCTCTCAGCTCCTGCAGGGAGGCCGTCAGCTCATTCCTCAACTGGCTGTTACTGGTCTGCTGCCAGATGCATCAATGGCTGTAGACTGGTATGAGGTGGGATCAATGACATGGGTGTCAGACTTTGACAGCAACCATTTTCAGAGTACAGAAGCCGCAGAGAGAGAATTTGCTCAGCAGTGCCCAGACATGAGCATACTGCTGGATACAGTCAACTCTTAAAGCAGTGTTCACACTATATAGCACAGTAGTAAATCATTCTTTAGACCAAACAGCCTACATTAAGAAATTATTGATGTAAGACGCTAACAGCAGAGTTGGAACAGAAGGACATGCAGGTTTGACTCTGAGCTGAGAGTAAATGATGAAGATATAGTGTACAGGTGGTGCTGTGACTGGCTGGTAACAGAGGCCTGATCCACTGAATCGTGTCCGATAAGAACAACCCAAATGTGTCTTTATTTTTAGTTTATTTTACATTTTCATTTCTGCCACACTATCAACACATGCTCATTCTTCCATACAGGTAGGCCTACGTGTGGTTCTGAAATGAAAAGTAAATATATGCTATCTATAACTAGGTTGTAAATAAACCATAAACATCAAATATCAAATTAAATGAATAGTATTAAATACATCTGCATCAATAACCTGGAAAATAAGCCAACAATTCACAAAGAGACAAACCAGGCATACATTTAAGTACTCATACTGCCATCTACTGGTGGAGAATCAGCTTAACCTACTTCCACTCCAGTGGCAGCTGCTGGTCTTTCAAACAGAGCAAGTTCACTTTAAGTTTACATCATAAAAGTTGTCATATTATAGCGAGGCAGTAACTTATAAAAGGAGCATTTAATTGAAGCTGTTTTTCAACCACACTCATGCCATAGAACCACAGCAAAACACACCTCAAAGATTTTCAGATGGGTGAAAAGACCTGTTACTTTTCCCCACCCTTTGCACCAAATCAGTCTGAGGTGTTGATCTGCCCTGCTGTTTAAGACTATCAAATGGCTTCGCCAAAATCTGGTTGACAATATTCAAATTGTCTGCCATTATGTGCAGCTTGCTAGCTCACTTGCTAGCTGGGGCTGCTGCGCGAGGCTAGTGTGACCGCCTGTGAGTGCTTTGGGACGGTGGAGGGGCTCACAGCAGCATCCGCTGCTCGTTGGGGACAGTAACTGCAGAGTGACAGAAGTCAGAGTCTCCAAACACGAGTATAGTCTCCAATAACACCAGAAAAAGATGCTAGATTTGTCGCTAGTCGTTTTTAACAAAGAAAAAGTCACTAAGAGGATTAGAAAAATCTCCAGATCAACTTGGAACAACGGAATGAAACTTGAAAAATGCTCCGGTGGTGGTTTATATATCAAGATCGCTGATTCGCTCATTTCGCTGTCAATCAAAAAGGGATTCAGCCTCAGACAGATCATCCAATCATCATGCAGAAGCCCAGCGTCCAGGCCAGTCCACTGCCCCATAGACCCCCAGAGACGCTGAGGATCTGATGGGCGGGACAAAACCGAGCATTTATCCAATGACTGTCTAGTTTCGCTGCAATGGAACAACCCACTCTATGCTTCCCCATTGAAGTCTTTGGACGCTGAGCTTCCACTGTTTAATGCACTGTGACGCTATGGGAATGAATGACAAGAAAGTCGCGTCAGTGACCTGTGATAAGTAGCTGATTCTGAACAAAAGTTGAACGCATTCTAGCGCATATTTAGTCAATGAAATGTAAACACAACAGTACATATTTGACCACTTATTTTTTGACATTTTAGGGGAAGCTGAGCTTCCCTTGCAGTCTTAGAGCAATCGCCACTGTTCCACTCTGTTTCGCTCAGGCAACAGCGCATTACGGTGGAAACCCAGTTAAATACCACTGCTAACAGTAACAACTCTGCACACACAGTAATTGCTGGTTATTGTTGGTTAAACTATATTGCGAACTGTATTGCACCAAAAAATGCAAATCATTAATCTAAGACTTTACTCATGCTGTGTAGATGAATCAAATGCACAATATTAATCTACATGTAATCGATCCCTGTTTCCATCGGTCCATTTTTTGGTGTATTTATTTACTTATTAATTTGTCTGATTGATTAATTTATATTAATGTGTTTTCCCTCAGATGTTACCCTGGTATGTGCTCGCATAACGTTATAGAATGGCTATTGTATTCTCTTGGCTTTTATTTTGAAAGGCCCATATTTACTTGGACTTCCGGGAAGCTCACCTATCTTACATTTCTTCACGTTCTTTTCAAGAGGAAAGATGAAAACAGGCATTGGAAGAAACCAAAATCGGAGTGTTATTTGAATTTGGTTTTCTCGTTTTTTAGTTTTTTGATTCAGACAACAAATACGGAAAAACAGCTCTGTTTTATCATTTGTAGTTTTTTTGTTTAAAACGAAAAAATGAAAAACCATGGTATTTCCGTTTTCCCGTTTTTTTTGGTTAAAACGAAATATCAAACTGACAAAAAGTACACGGACCCAGACTGTTTTTTAAATGTTCTATTTTTGACCTGTGCACTAAATTTGAAAAAGAAGTTTAAATCTGTTTTTTGTTGGACACTGAAAACAAATAATGAAATAACAAATTGTTTTTCCATTTTATTGTTTTTTCGTTCTTAATTGAAATTCAAATGAACGAATGGTACACGGACCTTGCTGGTTTAAGTTCAGATCAAGTATGGAGTGTGAACTGGTAGCTGGAGAGGTGCCAGTTTGCTTCCTGGGCAGCCCTGTCGCTTTGATCTCTCTCCATTCAGTGCATGTGTAGGTCGTCTTTGTGCATATGTGTGTATTTCAGGCCTGTGTGTATGGGACAACAGTGGGGAAAAAAAATGGAATTTCCCCTCTGGGATTAATAAATTATATCTTCTTCTAATGAGCTGCTCAATGGCAGGACGTATAGTGTGTCTTCAGGGGTAATCAGCACAAATCTTCCAAATCCAAGACTGTTGTGATTTTATGTATTCACTACCTGGCAAAATACATGCTCTGCATCTGATTCCATTCTCTTGTCTTTTCAGACACAATGAAAATTATCCACCAAGCACATGGAGCAAAGGTATCTATCTACAGGAAGTGTCACATTGCTGGGCCGCACACTAGGTGTGAGCCTGAAGGCCAGGTGTCCTCAAGCAACTTAACTTTTGCAGCAACAAGACTGAAAAGTGGCTTATAGTATGACACCTTTGCTTTAGTGGCATATAATACATAAAAGTGTTATGTCATTGGTCTGCTGATAGGTGCACTTCAGAAGCTGCTGAGGGGATCCAGGTCAGTAGTGTTTGGTTAAACTGACCAAGTATTAAAATCTAAATCGTTACTTTCTTGCCTGAAAAAACTCCAAAACTTAAGTTACATAATCACAATCCTTGGACAAAAATACTTTGAGCCTGGCCAAAAATATCTGCCATCACCCAGGTTCATGCAAAATGCATTCCGCGCACGTCCACAAAGTTCAGCTCCTAAAGTATCCTTGATGAAAGGGTCATCAGTGACATACAAGTTACATGCTGTTTTAAGTGCCACGTGGTTGTTGAACAGCAGCTGCATTCAACTAGGAATCTGCATATGCCACTATGCCACCACAAGAGCATCATACCATCAGCCAATTTGTTGTCAGGGTCACTCAAAAGTTTGACTTTAATGAAGGATGCTGACATATTGGCCAGATGTAACACACACTAATGAAAGTCAGCTTACAACAAAAGCAGAAAAAAGTGAGTGAATTACTCATGGACATGCACTTCAAAACACACCCTTGTCAAAAATGAATGTTAAAAATCAAGCAGTAGACTAATTTCTTTAATTTCCACTGTCACAGTTGGTAGAGCTGTGATTTAGAGAGATGGATCTAATCAGCATGTTCTGGAGTGTGTCACAGTTTTACTGTTTTTCATTTTAACCCTTAAATGAAAAACCCGGAAAAACAGAGCAGTTTTTCTTTCGTTGGTGTCAGAATATTAAAAAAAAAAAAATAGTACACAAAAAACTCCACAACAAATATCAGTAAATAAGACAGAGACAGTTTGACTGGCATCAGGAGTATTCCCTCGGGAGGTGTGGTGCCAGCAGCTGGGGGTGAGGGGGTAGCCAGCTGTGTAGTGGAGGGAAACGTGAAATTTAAAACTTTAAAACTATAGCTAAATTATTTTTCACAGGTGAGCTGACAATTCAGCTCCTGGAATAAATCTGAGGAGGAGCGAGAGGGTAATGGGGTTTAATTACAGCAATGGAAAATAGAAATAAAAATATCCATTAAAGCAACACTTACCTTTCTGGAAATTTTACGCTTTTCTTTGTTTTTCGGTTAAAATGCTATTAATAAGCTGATGCACACTAAAATGTGAGTGAATTCCGCCAGAGATAAAAACTCATGAATATACCATTCTCATATGGTTCTAAGAAAACTCAGACCATTGGCCGAGCGTCCTGTCTCTTTTCCCCACATGGAGGCCTCTGACTGGACTGACATAACTGCTCGTGTAACGCCCCTGTAACCTTATTCTAAAACATATCAGTCATCACTGACTCCGGTTGAGTTTTAAAACTCCGGGGTGGCGTTTGACTGTCTTGGTTGTAACGTTACACTTGCAAACAACCACACATTATTGTTGCAATATTTAACAGGGACTAGACAAAAAGTTATGACCTGCCACCGAAAGAAAAGAGAAAAAAAACTGTCAGTAGATTTGTATCAGGAAAGCTACCTGTTTTTTTTTTTTTTTTTTTTTTTCATTTTATTTTTCTATTGTTTTATGTCAGGATAAGAGTGATAACACACGTAATAGAAGCTGTTGTGCACAGATATAAATACAGGTGTGCTTTGAGATTTTGACTTGCCCTTTGGTGTGCCTTGGGCACAAAAAGTTTGAAAACCACTGCCCTATACCTTCAAACGCAGTGATTAGCTATCTGTTCTAACAGTGCTACTCCTTAACAGTAATTACATAATAATTATGGCTCATTGCATTAGGGCTGACCCAAAAAATTCAGAGCTTCGAAGCTTCGTTCGATGGCACAGGATTTCGATTCTGAAAAAAACAATTCGAAGCTTCGGCACTTTTTTTTTCGTTTTTTTTTTGGGGGAGGCCATAAACTCAACACTAACCCAACAAGCGCACTCAGAGCCACTCTGAGTCTGGTGTCAGAGACACTTCTGATGCTCCGAGTTGTGCATCTGTTTGATTGTGCTGAAGTGTGCGCCGAGGGTTTTAATTTAAGGTGCTCATGGACTCAGGCGCACTATAAGCGGAGCGGACTCCGTGAGGAATGTCCGCAGTCGAGCGCACTTCCGCGTTGGAGTTTCCTGTAAAAATGTCCATGAAACACTACATTAACCCCAATTCTTGCGCGTTTCATGGCGATGTGAAAAATACATGCCGAGCAGTCTTTTGAGTGACACTGGTGCGCGGTCGTAAAATCGGAGCTTTGCGCGCACAGGGCTTGCGGACGTCTGCTTTTAGTCCGCGCGGACCTCCGCGGAGTCGTCGTATGACACTTCATCACCTCTTCATTCAGACAGGAATGCAACAGAAAACATATACTGTGGTCATGGAAATGCTCTGATTAGCTGTATATTGTATGATGCCCCCATGAGGACTAAGATTGTTTTCCACCTTCTGTGTATAAGCGTGCACTTTGTATATCCACTGAGGTTGTACGTCTGTGCCTGCTGGGCTAGGCATTGACATTTGTGTTACTTGCGTTGATCATGTTTGTGCCCTTAGAGTTGTCCTTGGTTGAACAATTAGCTAAAAGCTTTACAATTTGAGGTCTCAGTGGAACGAGGTGGAAATCATCTGGGCCCAGTATTTCAAAACTTTTAATCTGGATCAGACTGGTCTGGATAGGATTAAATCTCAAAATTTGGTATTTCAAACCAGGATATGTGATCCTGATCCTAGTAAAATTGGGATGTGGATTTGGTAATCCAATCTTACCCAGAATCCTGATCAAATGCTGTTTTTGGGTATTTCAAAATTCTAAAGTGGAGACTGGGATAGTTTAGAAGCTAAAAATCAAGATTATCCTGATCCCACTGGAAGGGTGGATCAAGCATGGATTCAAGGTGGATGTAGAGAGATGTAGGACACATGGCACATTGCACAATGTACTAATGCTGACTGTCAGGCTGGACAGAGGGATACTGACACCATTCAATTTGTTTTCTTAACTTTACTGGGAAACTGAAGTTTGTGAAACCAGAATGTCAGATTACAAACTATAGCCTAGGCTACATTAATTCTCATCATAAGAGCTGCCGTACAAAATCAATAGTAAACAAAATACATGTTAATATTACACAAAGCACAATAAATACCAAAGCACATTATCACATCCTAGATATTCCTACTGATCACTAGACCCAACCAATTCCCACATGTAACTCAAAATAATTTTACTTTGTTTTTTCTTTTTAACTCTTTATTTTATTCCAGTCAGCCAAGACAAAACTCATCAATTGAGCAAACAGAAAATGTATAACTGCTGTCCTTTCATACATAGTTAACACCATACAAAAGAAAAATCAACCAAAAAACACAACAAAGCCAAAAAGAAAAAAGGGGGAGAGACAGTACCCACATGTCAACCATTCTTTTTTAACATATTAAAGAGGTGATCATTCACAGCCCCAAGATGTCCCTGACCCGCCACTGCCAGGACTGCATCCAGATGGACCAAATGGACGGTCAATGAGAGAAGCCATAGTCAACCACAACTTTACTTAGACTCTTTTGATCAATAAAAACAGTTGAGTGGTGACAAAAGCTTTGTGTTTGGCTTTTTTCAGTGAGAATAATACATGACACAAGTGCTTCACATAGGATAAAACAAAATAACTTTAAAGCAATAGTTAGAACAGACTGATGGTTATGACCAACTCACATCATGCAATTCTGGCTTTATATGTATTGTGTACCTTATAGTATTGTGTACTATAAAGCAACTAGATGGATATGAATCATTATGGAAACTGACTTATATTTCCCAACATTCTCACATCTGTGTCAATGAAATGTTGTGTAGTAGTTTGAAAAACAAAGACATTTCATTAGTCATTTAGCTGACACTTTCATCCAAAGCAACTTTGAATTGCTTTTGTAGTGAATTCACAATTGCATCTATTGTCTAAAACAAGTGACAAACAACATAATCTTGTGCTGAAGGCAACATGAAGAATAGCAAAATAAAAATAGATGAGGGGTAAAAATACAAGTGGGATGATCATGGTAGTCAGCCTATATCCAAAGACCTCAAATCCAGATTCTGCAATCCTGATCTTGTGGTATCTGGATCAGAATGATCCTATCTGAAAATTCTTTGAAAAACCAGGACCAAATCTACAAGATCAGTTTGATCTGGGATAACAAAAAGGAGGACTACAAAATCCGGATCA